>NC_088384.1:76263461-76579615 GCF_037993035.2 Macaca fascicularis
ATTCACCTATAGAAAACCAAGTCTTTCCGTGGGCTTCTTGTTTCCCAAGCAAGAAATTGAATAAGAGTTCCGTTGATTCTGTGAGGAACTTTGTTCTCTGTTAACTCTCTTATGACTCTACAGACCTCAGGATCCCCTTTCTATCCATGTTAGCTGGGAAACACTAGAGATTTGTGTTTGCTCCTTGCCCCCATCACACCCATATTTTATTGATCTATGGCAGCTAAACCAGAAAAAGGGATTGCCAGAGGGGAAGGCCTGGAGGCTGTGTTCAATCTAGTGATTTTCAATAACTGCTAATTTGTCAAAAATTACCCCCACCTCCCTTTATCTGGCATTGGCTACACACATATTGCCCTGTCTACACTCCAAGACCATCTGCACTGACTTTGATCATTAAGTCACTCTTTAGCCTTGTCTCTTGTCATTCTTAGCAACTGTTCCATGGTAAATTGATAAACAAATATGTCTCATTATTGTCTGTTTAATGATATGAGTGTAAATATCAGCCAGCATTATTTTATTTCCTCCAAGAAAATTTTAAATGGCCAGACTTTTAGTGCTTAACAAATTTCTTTCATCTCATTATTTAAATCCTTGCTGCAGCATCAGCTTGTGCTGGTCTCTTGTGCTAACCCAGTAATAGTGCCTACATCTTTTTTTTTTTTTTTCTGGAAGCCCTTTTAAAATTGTATTTCCCAAAGTGATTTTTTGCTGATTCCAGTATGTCTTCCTGGCTTCAAATATTTGGCAATGTATTCCCTTTCTCCTGTGGCTTTAGCAGCGCTTCTCAAACTATGCTCCAAATCAACACATATTTAAGGTGCTAATTTAAAATGCATTAGACCATGACGTGGCCCACTGCTGTGAGCTGGATTGAGAATCTCTAAAGACAAAGAAAAAGGATCTTTCTTGTAGTAAACGGGACCAGTAAATCTCATATACTTCAATGCCAGTTAAAAACTACCTTTAGGGAATCAATAGGCAGCATACCTGGAATTGTCTTTCTTGGGCAGTTGCTGTTCTCTTGCTTGCTGATTCTTCCATCCTTTCTCCTTTCCCTATCAACTCACAGGAAATAAACTCACAATGGTTTTCCAAAAATAGTAAATAATAAATAAAGTTGCATCTTTGCTCATTTTCTTCCATGCACTATTCATCCATTTCTACTTCTTACCTTAGAGTTTTCAATTTTTCTCTTCTTTTATTACTCTGTTACATACATACTCTGTGAATTTCTCTCTGATCTCCCAGGCTCACATGGCCACAGGGTTTACAATAAGGTCCATGGCAGCCGGTGAGGATTACCTCATTTCACAGCAAGAGAAAATGGATTCAGATAGATAAATTGCTGAAAAATCAGCCAATTGGCTTTTTTCAAAAGAAAATCTAACTGCACGAACATCTCATTTTGTTTATTTTATATCCTATAAACCTCTGAATCAGGAATATCACCATCACCTGGGAGCTTGTTATAAATGCAGAATCTCTGGCCTCACTCCAGACCCACTGAATTAGACCTAGATTTTAATAAGACTCCCCATGAGAACAATAATTGTGCACATATCAAAGTTTGAGAAGGATTTATAATACATAGCACCATCAAGGTTAACAGAATTAAATCATCTGTTTGTGGACAAATTAACAAAATTTAAACAAAGACAAGGTTTTTTTTATTTGTATTGGATTCCAATAATTGAATAAGGATGCAATTATCTTTGACATGCTGTAGCTGAAGCTGCTATGTTTCAATTCAGCAGATTGAACCATCTTTTTAATTATGTTGAAATATATAGAGAAAATATTTTCATTTTAAAGTGATATTAATCATTTTGATGAGTGCTTTTCCCAGGTCTAACTCCTGAATTGACTGAATCTATAATGAAAGGCATTTATGGTAATTTAAAGTTAGGATATTAATTATTAAACTTAATAATAAAAGGATCTTAACAGTCGTACAAATCCAGATTCCTCTTTTTTTTTTTTTTTTTTTTTTTTTTGAGATAGAGTCTCACTCTGTCACCCAGCCTGGAGTGCAGTGGCACAATCTCAGCTCACTGTAACCTCTGCCTCCTGGGTTCAAGTGATTCTCGTGCCTCAACCTCCCAAGTAGCTGGGATTACAGGTGCCCGCCACCACTCCCAGCTAATTTTTGTATTTTTAGTAGAGACAGTGTTTCACCATGTTGGGTAGTCTGGTTTTGAATTCCTGGTCTCAGGTGATCCACCTGCCTTGGCCTCCCAAAGTGTTGGAATTGCAGGCATGAGCCAGCCCAGATTCCTCATTTTTTTAATGTGGGAACTCTTTATTGGATTCCTGATACCTCTATTCAACCCTCTAGTAGCAATATGTTCCTAGATAGCCTCTGACAGGTCACACCAAACCTCTTACCCTGAGCTCATCATACGGTCCCACCTTGCCTTTCTTCTGCCCTTTGGTGCCATTATAAACC
This sequence comes from Macaca fascicularis, assembly GCF_037993035.2. Lineage (NCBI taxonomy): Eukaryota > Metazoa > Chordata > Mammalia > Primates > Cercopithecidae > Macaca > Macaca fascicularis. Next base: position 76,265,914 of record NC_088384.1, read on the forward strand.
AGGTCACTCAAGTCAAAATAGGAGGCTCATCCTTCAGTTTCACCCTCTAGCAACCAAATCAGCTTCCAGCTCCATTATACTGCAGCCCATACATATCTGTAGATTTTGTCCCTTTGATACATTTCCACTGTTCACGTGGATTATCACAACCTCTTCCTAAGAGGTCTGCCAGTCTCCAGCCTCTTATTCCTCCAAAACACCATTATCACACTACTGTCCAAACCTTTCACCTTTCCTCTCCTCCTCCTCCTTCTTCTTTTCTTCCTCTTCCTCTTCCCCTTCCCTTTCTCCTCCTCCTCCTCCTCCTCCTCATTCTTCTTCTCCTCCTCCTCCTCCTCCCTCTTCTTCCTCTTTAGAGAAAAGTCTTGCTCTGTCACTGGCTGGAGTGAAGTCATGCCATTATGTCTCACTGCAACCTTGAATTCCTGTGCTCAAGTTATCCTCCCATCTAAGCCTCCTTCATAGCTGAGACTACAGGCATGAGTCACCATGACTGGCTAACTTTTAAATTTTTTGCACAGACGGGAGTCTCATTATGTTGCCCAGGCTGGCCTTGAACTCCTCAGCTCAAGTTGTCCTCCTGCCTTGGCCTCCCAAAGTGCTAAGTTTACAAGATAGCTTGGGTCTGCTGGGACCGGGTGCAGTGGGTCACACCTCAACCTACCATATGTCTCTTCTAAGATACCTCCTTCACTTAGAATACTGATGAAGCTCATAGTTGATGCTATTGATGCTCCACCCCACATCCATCTGATCCATCTCTGTTTTTATCTGAGTGTGGGAGAGTACCCACAACAAGCTGACACCTCTTCTCTCTGCAGGCACTGTGTCCTCTACTTGCTGCCTGAAGGCTTTCCCCAAGTCTCTCTTTCCACTGGGTAGAGGAATCTTGAAAAGCCTCACGCAGCAGAAGCTTGGAAAAGCCAGGGATTACCCAGTGATTAAATTCTTCATGGGCAAACCAAGAAGGGAAGTGAGTCAGTGCAAAGTAACCCAACGGTTTACTAGCGCTTAGTGAGCAATTCTGGGATGCATTCTACATGGTTCTTTCAATAGTCTCCAATAGGATCAAGCACTTCTTGCCCACTGTGCCCACACTCTTTGTGGGCATTTCCCTCTTCCCTGTCTCACTTCCTCACTCTCTCATATGTCCTTCCTGAAATCACCTCTCAAAGTATAAAAAAAAAAGTATATGTGTGTATGTGTAGACCTGTCTATGTATATGTGTATGTGTTTGTTTATAAATTATATACAAATACTAGTATATCATACATATGTATCACATAGTCTTCTTGATCATTTCTAATTTTCTGCTTTTTTGGACCTACTTCTTGTCATACTTATTAATTTCATTGTTTATAACATCATGATATGATTAATGAAGAAATTACCCTAAGAGTAGGATTAAAGTCAGTGTACTGGCACTGCTGTTTTCTCATCATTGCTTCATTGGTATTCTCTTCATGATCGTGGTTCTTTGCAGAAATCCTTTTCAAAGCATTTGTCCAATTTGTGAGAAGAAGTTCAATGAAACATAATAATTAAATCAAAGTTTCCACCTAACCAAGTGCACTTAACCAACAACACATCAAAATAGGCTCTGTGGGTGAATATGGAGGGTGTTTCTCGTGGCCACGTCACCCTGGGATTCTCCCACCCTTTCCACAAGCTCCCTGTTAGTCATATGTGGCACCTAATTCTGGGGTGCCTCAACTGAAGAAAAGTGCTGTAGTTCAGCCATATATTACATAGTTGTCAGACTCAGTTTCTTTCCTTTTAAGATCAAAAATAGATATTTAAGAAATTCTGCTTAGGATAACATTGACTTAGACTCTGAGTTCCAGAAAAATAAAACTTAAACTCCATAGAATGACTCTGAGGCTATTCACGATTTGTCTTCTGCTTATGATATACACCTTTGTCTGGACTCGCCAGTTTACCCATCCTGTGCTCCAACATCGGAGACTTGCTTAAATGTATAAAGTCACCCTTGCTCTTTCATGTCATTGAGACTTTGTAAATGCTCTTCTCTGTGTCCATTTCAATCTTTTGCCTACCAACAGACACAGGATTCACCACCCTCTACAGCAAATGCTTCTGGTGCTTCTGCCCCTACCCATGGCTCAACGCCCAGGGCAGCTGAATATGCATTGGAGATTTCCCAGTGAATTCAGACCTACCTATTCCCCATGTGGTCCAATCTCAAGCATGCAAGCACGTGTCTTTTATCTCTCTGCCCCAGGATATTCCCTACTGCTGGCTTTCAGGTGTATGCACAGCCCCTAGAGGAAACTCTCCAACAATGGGGATGGCAGCAAGTGGAAAGCACTCCAGTTTTCTGTCTTTCATGTGAACAGTTCTGGAAGGAATTATGTCCATTTCTCAGGAAGTCCTGGTGGAATCAAGTCTCGCTGCCTACAGAGGAAACCTAGACAAGACACATTTACATTGTCTTTTTCTCTTCCCTGTCTTACCTGCAGTCATTAATATTTGGGACCTACTGCCAAATAAATCAACTTGCACTCAAATCCTTTCCTTGGTTCTGCTTTCAGTAGAAAACAAACTGAGAAATTGAATTGCCTTTTTCTGTAAAACTATCCCTGGGACCTTCAAATTCCCTCCTTCCATCCCCGCAAATAGACTGAGGTATTTTGGGGGATTTTTTGCTACCATCCCAACTTTGTGTATGTCTTAACTTAATCAGTCACTACAAACAGACACAAGTGTTGGTTATCACATGCATTCTCAGGCCTCTTATCCAGCCCCCTACAAAGCTGACCATGTAGAATATCACACATGCTTGCCCATTTCTGTTCCCCTTGGCTCCTCTGCCACTCATCCGATGTGGTATGGTGGGGACCTTGATGTCACTGTGTGTCCTGGGCACTGTGGGTTCCGCTGACACTGACATTGACCCAAGTCTACCCCTACAGGCACAGCTGCACTGCCAGGCTTAGTGCTCTTTCACATTGCTTGCCAGGCAGAGCAGTCCTGGCTGGTACCCATGCCTGGTCCCCAAAGCATCTTCCTCACTCAATGGACATACAGGATGCCACAGCACCAAGACAGGGGATTGCTTAAGCCCCATAAGTTCTTCCCATTTGGCAAAACAGTTGCTCAGCTTTAATTTCTCTAACACATTCTCATTTGTTCTAAGAGTTAGACAAGGGCTGTGTTTGTTCAATAGCTACTCTTCTTTGTTTACAATCACTACTCTCCTTAATGTCCTTAAATGACATACTTTCTCACAAAGATAAATTCAGTATTGCCCCCACCCCACCTTCACCCCCAATAACCTGTGTGGCTCAGTCAAGTCACTTAACTTCTCCAAACCTTGGGATTCATTTGTAAAATGAGAATAGTTACCTGCTTACTAGAAGACAATGGACACAATTAGATTGTCTCTTGAATTTTCTTAGAACTCTTGGCTAAGGTATATGATTATCATCACTTAACTGTATAGCTTCAAGCTATTATTCTAGTGTTATATCACACACATGCAATCTTCTATTGACTAATTCAAGAGAAGATAGACTTCCCTTGTCTAATTCCCATTCTTAACTAGTGCTGCCATTCTTTGAAGGATATTTCGGCTAAATGCCTAAGATAGATGCATGAATATAATTGCTGACATCGATTTATTCCCCAAAAAAACCTATCACAATGGTGCAAGTACATAGCTCCTAATAAAGGATGTGACAATTACGGATATAAATTCAGGCCTTGGCAGGCATGCCAGAGTTAGAGCATCCTCATATTTAGACATCAAACAAGACTTCCCCGTTGTACAAAGCAAAGGAAGAGGAAAACATAGACCACTCAGCATGACTGCACTGGCTCCAGCGGGTCAGGAGGCTGCTTCTTCAGAGGATGAAAATACTCTGTGCTTCCTGTGTTTCAGGAAGAACCTGGATCCATCTTGGCAGCATAAAGCTCTGTGGTGCTTAAAAACAAGCATGTCTCATATCCACATCATCAGTTCTGAGACTGGGGAAAAGACAAAATCCTTGGATTCGAATAGGAAAAAGAGATATCAAGAAAATTAAATCCTGACTATTAAAACATTAAAAGTTAGGGAGCAGGAATTAAGGTGTTTCATTTATTGATCCTGGTTTATTTACTCTTCCTGGTTCATTTACTCATCTGGGTTTATTTACTCTTCCTCGTTCATTTACTCATTCATGTTTTGGGATCCTTTTGCTCTCAAATCATGGGGAAAAGAAAGCCTTATTCTAACCTTGAATTCAGGGCTAAAAGATTGGTTTAACAGAATGGCTTTGTGTTCAGTTTACTTTGAAGGAGTTCGTCAGCATATAACAATAAAGCACAAAAGAAATTCTAAAAAAATAAAGATAGGGATTTGATAGGGTAGAATAATAATTATTTACTTACACATTTTTACTGCAAACATTTCAAATATACCAAATAAATGTAAAATGAACCACCACGCTCTATGTCTTCACAGCCTCAACAATTACCAGCCCAGTGTGAATTGTAGATAGTTAGGCCATACATAGCTTAGCCAAGCCTGACAGAAACTTGTTTGGTATTTTTTAGCTTATGACTTTTTTTCCTGCTCTTTGTAGCCACTATAAATGCACTAAAGGGAAAACTGGGCCAAAGTTATGTGAGTGTGTGGGTGTTTTCCCATGCACTCTATTTGTTTATTCACATAGTCCGGTCCCCAGGGAAATTAAAAAAAAAAAAAAAAAAGTTAGTTTCACTGTAGAAGATCCAAAGAACTCAACATTTTACAAGCTTTGGGTTGTTAATCCTTATAGCTATTTCCCTATTATGTCAATAAGTGGGAAGTGTTATTATCCCCATTTCACAGATGAAGAAACTGAGGACTTTCATAATTATATGTCTCATTCAGAGCCAAACTGTGCTGGCAAGAAAATCAAGGACTTCCAATAAAGTCCATTTATTTCACCTTTAGAACCAGCACTGTCCAATACAAATATGACATTAACAACATATGTGATTTTCCAGTAGATATATAATAATAATAATAAACAGGTGAATGTTTATTAATAATATGCCTGAAAACCAATATATCAGAAAGATTATTGCAATGAGTAAGAATTTTTAAAAATTATTCATTATTGAGATAGTCTTTTTTTTTTCATACCAAATCTTCAAAATCAGTGCATATTTGACACTTATAGCATATCTCAATTTGGACTTGCCACAGTTCAAGTGTCCTATAGCCAGGTGTGGCTAGTGGCTCCCATCATGGGCAGCACAGCCATAGATTATATGTTCTCTTCTCATAAGGCCATACTTCCTCCCACTAGACAGTGTCACCAAGACATGCCTCTGCCTTTTGCTACCTGTTTGAGATGCCTCTGATTTTGCTTTAATATTACTTTGATTTGGGCTAATGAAACAAGCCCAAATTACAGATATGGATTAAAGTCATTGGAAAGTAACGTAAAGTCCAACTCTAGGAAAAAAAGGACAAAACAATCGAACAAATGGAAACAACTCACACATATACAAAAAGAATATAAGGCAAATTGAATTCAACTTTCTCCAGTTGAAAGAGTTTTGTAAAACTGGGAATGAACCTCTGATTAGCAAGCAAATAAACTTATTCTTGTATGAAAGTTGTGAAGATACGATTTTTGACATCAGTTAATAGGCTAATATTAAAAAACCTGTTTCTGTTGACAGTTCAATAAATTACACAAGTTATAAAAGAGACATAGTCATAGAACAACATGATAGGGGGAGTGTAACTTACATTTGTCTCAGTCCTTAATGTCTATACAAATAGGGAGATATTTGCCTTTTATGTAATTAGAGCATACTTGAATTCCTCCATGGACGGTGGAGAGTTGACTTTTATGTACCACAGAAAACCAAAATCAGATTCATCTGAATCTCTAATTTATGTCACTGGAAGGTCCTAAATTTGCTGGTGCCATCAAACAAAAGATTTAAAGTCTCAAAGTATTTCACCAAACCCCAAATCCATGACAATCTAAATAAGGCTGAACATCCAGGTTAGAGGTGGATAGCGCCACATTTCCACGATAAAAAAATGTGAGTACAGCCTGCATTCTACAAGTGTGAGGAACCATGGCTTGAAGTGAGACAAGTGAAGTTTGCAATAATCAAAAACATATGACTTATTAGTGAGTGATTTAGGGTTAAGGAAACCATTACACAACAAGAAATTAAAGGCTTACAAAGTAAAGTCAACCACACGTTTAGAACTATGTGTGATGGCAAACCATCAAAGTAACTAAATATTAGGACATACATTAAAATCTTCAATTATTTCAGAGACCTTTCTGATAGGGGAAAGAGTCTGAACCAAAGACATGTGATTGATATTTGCTATGGTTTAAATATTTGTCCCCTCTGAAGCTCATGTTGAAACTTAATCCCCAATGTGGCAGTACTGAGAAGTGTGCCCTTTAAGGGGGGATTGCATCATGAGGCCTCTGCTTTATAGAATGGGTTAATCCATTCATGAATTAATGGGTTAATGGATTAATGGGATATCCCAGGGGTAGGACAGGTAGCTTTGTAAGAAGACAAAGAGAGACCTGAGCTAACACACTCCATCGCCTTACCATGTGATGCCCTGTACCACTTCAGACTTCTGCAGCAAGTCCCCACCAGCAAGAAGGACCTAATCAAATGCAGTCCCTCAGTTTCAGACTTCTCAGCCTCCATAACTGTAAGAAATAAATTCCTCTTTAGAACTACATTACCCAGTTTAAGATATTATGTTATAAACAAGAGAAAATGAACTAAGATAATATGATATGTGAAAGGGGTGGCCAATTTAGAAGCATTGCTCCTATAAATGTATTATAATAAAACTCAACAAAGGTATTTCACTATATTTATGTATGTATCTATCTATCCATCCATTTTATCTACCTATGAATGTTTATTCCCAAAGAAATAAATCATAAAAATAAACTAGAAGGCAAATGAATAGTAAAGGAAAAATAATAATATATGTTAGTAAAAACAAAAAACAATGTCCCATTTGTTGAATAAAGGCCCATTTGAGAGACAAATATTCAAAAGAGCCTTATTTGGGAGAAGACTATTTTTTAAATTGATCATATACTCCTTTTATTAAAAACGCTTTTGGAAAAATAGCTCCAGAAATTTAAAGATCTATGTGAAAGTTCTGGTAGTGAATTATATAACTACACACTTACTTGAAAGTTCCCATCAAAGGCTGAAGCAAGGATTTTACAATTTTGTTTCCAGGATTCAATCACATATCATCGCTTTGGTTCTAATTCCTCAGACTGCTCCCAAAAACCTTCTTCCTAAGTGAAGACCTTCTTGTTCCAAACAAATTTTTTGGAATTTACAAGAATTCTGGCATGCAGTGGAATACATATACATACCCAAAAGAAGCATGAAAAACATGCATTTGCCCACACTGTCCATGAACCTGAATAGATCATTAAGCCAAGTAGTGAATGCCAATGAAAACATAAACTCTCCTAGGAGAGCATCAGCCAGTGAGACAAAGAATAAATGATTTTTACCTATGTCATTCTTGCTTTCCTTTCAGAAAATTAGATCATCCAAGCTTTAAAACGGTCTCTGTGGGAGTTTCTCTGACTCATTTGGACAAACTCTGGCACCTCAGTGACTACCTTAGAAAGCACTTGATAAATAACTTCACAGTTAAAGATTGCTCCTTTCCAGATTAACACACTAGGAAGAGTAATAAATTACCACATCATCAGGTTATGCATTTAACATTTAACAGGTTATGTTTGATTGTGCCTTGTTAAAAAAAAAAAAAGGAAAACATGTAATATTTATTTAGCATTTTGTCATTGTAAACCAATTCATTGTTTTCTTTGGGCACGGATGTAAGTATAAGGGTTTGCACATTTTAAAGCGTTCTGTACTTACCAGGTATATGGAATCTGACAATGACAAATTAAAGATTTCTAAATGGTAAAGAAATTTTCCACCAATGAAAATTTTGCTTCCGTAGGAACTTCCTTTTTTTTCAAAGACATTTCATAATCTGAGGATGAGAAGTAAAGGGGTCATTTGATGAGGTCAGGATATCAAACAGACAGGCTTTCTAACCCTTAGGCAGTTTACTTGGTGGCCCAAGATCACATCTGGGATGCAAATCTCCCTCCAGCATAACCCATATTCGGGCCACCAGGTTTACACAAAGAGACCGCCCAGCTGCTAGCTGGTAAAAGGCTCCCAGGGTCTCACATAGCCCCCGAGAGCTGCGTAATTCAGTACAGAACCCGTCTATGCAATTACATGTCCCTGTAGATTACACTGTAATTACACTGAGGAGACAGAAAAATAATTGCTTGTAACTTACACTGTGGTTGAGAAGGCATAAATAATCACGTATGCACGATGTAATGATGTGTGATCACTTAGCCACTACTGTGTCACAGCTACCACATGTTTAGAAGACCAGCAGTGACCATAGAAGAAAAAAGCACTAGTGGGTTATTTGCAAACTGAAATGTAAAGGCAGCTACACCTTGCTTTTCCAGAGGACTGCCTTGGGAAAAATTTTATAAGACTCCCAGCCTGCATTCTCATCAGGAATAAAAAGTGAGTACTGTGTGAAGTGTTGCTTGATTTGCACATTTTAATTTGGCTTGTGTCATCTGACCCTTATTTCCCACTCCCTGATATTCGATCTCTAGAAAGATATAGATAAAACTATGCAAGCTGTTAAAAATTCAACCTGATGCAGAATTGATATCTGAGAGATTATTCTTAATTTTTAAACCATTTACATGCTTAATTCATAGTGTCCTAGATATTATTTGCCATGATCAAATCTTAATTCATGGCAGCAGCAATTCCTTAGACTCATTTATTTGTTCAAATAAAGAAAAGAAATATTCTATGTCCAAACAATAACATATAGTTTTAAGGTACCTTGTTATATATATATGGATATTATGCATAATTCACAAACAACAACAAATTAATTTATGTAAGAATAAAGTAAAAAAAAAAGTACATCTTCGTATATTTTCTTCCAGATTTAAGAGTAATCTCTTTGCATCAGCAAATCTTGACCAATAATTGATGACGTTTGGGAATAATTCCAGCATTAAATTAGGAAAAGCTTTAGAATTTTAAAGTACATTTTGAAAAAATATTAAATTTATTTTTTAAGAAATAATGACTTTTCCTTTCCATTGGAGAAAACAACTTTTTTTTTTTTTTTTTTTTTTTTTTTTTTTTTTTTTTTGAGACAGCGTCTCACTCTGTGGCAGGGCTAGAATGCAGTGGTGTGATTATAGCTCACTGCAGCCTCAGTCTCCCAGGTTCTAGAGATCCTCTTGCCTCAGCTTTGTTAGCAGCTAGGACTACAAGCACATGCTACCATGCCTAGCAAATTGTTTTGATTTTTAGTAGAGAGAAGGTCTCATATATTGCCCAGGCTAGTCTTGAACTCCTAAGCTCAGGCTATTCTCCCAACTCAGCCTTCCAAAGCACTGGGATTACAGGCATAAGCCACCATGCCTGGACAAAAACAACATTCTATTATTTTAGAAGTGGTAATAAAAATGTCTACAAAAAAATAAGCTCTCTTTCTAATGGAGGCTGCTAGAGAAAACCAATGTCAATGAGAATAATAGCTTGAATTAAGAAGAAAACACTGTCAAAACTAGTTTCAAAGGTGTATAGTTGGAAAGAATTTTTTTAAATAGCCATAAACAAAAGTCAAACATCTTAAGGTATTATTTAGTGGAGAAATCTGTGTCCTTTTTTATGCCATAAGTCTTTTGGCAAACTGTTGAAGCCTAAGACCCTTCACGAAAATAATATTTTCTCAAGCATAAGATAAAATACATAGGAATTCTAAGAAGGTCCATTCTTTAAATGCAATTTTGAAAAACATATTTGTGTGATGTAGTAAAAAGAATATCTTATATTGGTAAATTAATGAGTACCTAATAAGTTTAAGTGAATCTGTTAACTACCATGCTATCGCAACAACTGTCATTCAATATGGAGATACCTCTGTCCTGGCACTGCGGTTTGTGCTCACTTTCATCACTGAAAGAAACGTTCTGTTTGGGATGAACATTGTGAAATAAAATTTATAAGAGGGCATTGGTTTGGACGGAGCTGCTAAGCACACCAGACCAAACCAAAATGGAGCTACTATGCTAAAGTTCCACCCCACCCAACCAAAACAATGTTGTTTATCTGTCCTTACAAAAAAAAAATCAGGAGAAAGAAAGATCATTGCCAAGTCCCCCAATAGGCCAGCTTTAGCAGGCATAATAATGAAGTCCTGTCTGCTTTAACCTGCACAAGGAATGTAATTTTGAAATGACCAATCCACTTTTTGTTCTCTGTTTCTGCTTTCCTGTACAAAGCCAGCCTCCTCTGTTTAACTCATAGAAATACTCCTTGTATTTTATAGAAAAAGGTGTTGCTTGATTCTAGAATCAGAAATAGAAAACAATTGAAATCTTTAAACTAAATTCGTTATAATTTTGTCTTTTGGCAGAATAAAAGTGTAATTTTTTCCCATCTTAATCCACAGATCCCCTGAATTCTATTCATAGATTCTGGGAAGGTGGGCACTGGGAAGCAGGGTTGGGAGAGTGAGGCAGTTGTTGCTAGGTTAAAGGCCCCTGATTTCATACTGGCTTCTAAAAGATATTAAATGCATAATTGTTTATGGTGTCATTTCATTCTTACCATCCCTGGGATTGAAAGAAAGGGCAAAACTACTTATTTGTTTAAGAAAGATATTAAGCATGAAAAAAAACACGACTAAATGATCAATCAATAGAACCCTTCTGTGATTCAAAGAAAGGTGTTATCTGACATAGAAAGCCTATTTTTCACAATTATAAATTGTAGATTAGGTGACAAAATAGTACAAGTAATGACTTACTTTTTTCATCACACTTCCATTCTCCTATCTACAAAACAAGGAAGTTGGGCTAGATGACCCTTATTTGATAAACTAATCTTAAATCTATGCTAATTTGAAACTAAGACTACCATGAAATCATTCCCCAATTCCTACCTTCCCTGTACCATCAGTCCGTTTCTTTAAACACATTTGTGTTTTTTTTCTACCTTCCAACAGTTTATAAAACAGTTACAGATATTCCTAATCTAATTTTCATCATTGCAGGCATACAACTGCAATGCCAACATTTGAACTTTCCACACCTGCTGAAAGATATAAAATACTGTCTGCTCATGTAGCCAAGTTTGTTGGCAGGTAAGGGAAAATTCCTATTCTCATGTATAAATACCCCCTCCCAGGGGATATTTTCTCCTGAAACTTCTAAGTGTCCATCTCTCAATTATGATGCTATTATTATTTATTGAGCTGTGAGAAGTGGTTTTCAGTACACACAGCAAAGAGGAACAAGCTTGCAACTTTAATAAGGTCCACAAGATAATTAAGACCTACAATTTTTTCTTCTAATGCTAGGCCAGGAGGGCTTTTCAGCCTGTAATATGAATGACTAAATGCTTTCATGTTCGAATTTATATGTGACTATAAAATATATTTTGACTTTTTATTAACTCAGCCCTTTCATTTGTCTTTATTTCTTCAGGCACATGAATGAAACATCTCGCATCATGTTCCATTAAAAAATTGGGAAGTTCAAGCTGGCTGCAGCTTCATCTATCTCTTTTTTCAAATGTGCCCTGAACACTATGTGCCTAGTCATTCATCTGCTCAGGAAAAAATAAAACTAAATGGCATCCCAGAATAGCTCCATAAATTTATGTAATCCTGCCTCCAAATAAGGCATACCCATGTCCCTGTGAGGTAAGCAAGGGTAAGAATAACTAATGTCGTTTTATAGCTTCAGTCTTGTAGTCAACATAATTTTGGAGATCCTACAATGATGGGCTCACTGAGAAACCTATAATCTTGATAGAAACCCCCTTTTCTCACGGCAGATGCATCCAGTTTGGGACCTAACACTCACATAGAAATGAATGCGATGCGAGTGGCTCTGTTAAAAAGGAACTGATCTTACTTTTTTTTTTTTTTTTTTTTTTTTTTGAGACGGAGTCTCGCTCTGTCGCCCAGGCTGGAGTGCAGTGGCCAGATCTCAGCTCACTGCAAGCTCCGCCTCCCGGGTTAACGCCACTCTCCTGCCTCAGCCTCCCGAGCAGCTGGGACTACAGGCGCCCGCCACCTCGCCCGGCTAGATTTTTTTTGTATTTTTAGTAGAGACGGGGTTTCACCATGTTAGCCAGGAAGGTCTCAATCTCCTGACCTCATGATCCGCCCGTCTCGGCCTCCCAAAGTGCTGGGATTACAGGCTTGAGCCACCGCGCCCGCCCCTTTTTTTTCCTTTTTTGACAGTGTCTCACACTCTGTCGCCCAGGCTGGAGTGCAGTGGCGCGATCTCGGCTCACTGCAACCTCCGCCTCCCGGGTTCACGCCATTCTCCTGCCTCAGACTCCCAAGTAGCCGGGACTACAGTCTCATGCCACCAAGCCCGGCTAATTTTTTGTATTTTTAGTAGAGACGGGGTTTCACCGTGTTGACCAGGATGGTCTCGATCTCCTGAACTCGTGATCCGCCCGCCTTGGCCTCCCAAAATGCTGGGATTACAGGCATGAGCGACCACGCCCGGTGGAACTGATCTTTTTTTTTTTTTTAATTTATTTATTATTATTATACTTTAAGTTGTAGGGTACATGTGCATAACGTGCAGGTTTGTTACATATGTATACTTGTGCCATGTTGGTGTGCTGCACCCATCAACTCGTCATTTACATCAGGTATAACTCCCAATGCAATCCCTCCCCCCTCCCTACTCCCCATGATAGGCCCCGGTGTGTGATGTTCCCCTTCCTGAGTCCAAGTGATCTCATTGTTCAGTTCCCACCTATGAGTGAGAACATGTGGTGTTTGGTTTTCTGTTCTTGTGATAGTTTGCTAAGAATGATGGTTTCCAGCTGCATCCATGTCCCTACAAAGGACACAAACTCATCCTTTTTTATGGCTGCATAGTATTCCATGGTGTATATGTGCCACATTTTCTTAATCCAGTCTGTCACTGATGGACATTTGGGTTGATTCCAAGTCTTTGCTATTGTGAATAGTGCTGCAATAAACATACGTGTGCATGTGTCTTTATAGCAGCATAATTTATAATCCTTTGGGTATATCCCCAGTAATGGGATGGCTGGGTCATATGGTACATCTAGTTCTAGATCCTTGAGGAATCGCCATACTGTTTTCCATAATGGTTGAACTAGTTTACAATCCCACCAACAGTGTAAAAGCGTTCCTATTTCTCCACATCCTCTCCAGCACCTGTTGTTTCCTGACTTTTTAATGATCGCCATTCTAACTGGTGTGAGATAGTATCTCATTGTGGTTTTGATTTGCATTTCTCTGATGGCCAGTGATGATGAGCATTTTTTCATGTGTCTGTTGGCTGTATGAATGTCTTCTTTTGAGAAATGTCTGTCCATATCCTTTGCCCACTTTTTGATGGGGTTGTTTGTTTTTTTTCTTGTAAATTTGTTTGAGTTCTTTGTAGGTTCTGGATATTAGCCCTTTGTCAGATGAGTAGATTGCAAAAATTTTCTCCCATTCTGTAGGTTGTCTGTTCACTCTGATGGTAGTTTAACTTTAAACTCTTTAAATGCACATTGCCTCTTCCCCTTTCCAATCTGGCTTATGCAACTCCCCCTTCTTGAAATGCCCATTCCCAGTACCTGCCTCATGAAGTTCTCCTTATTTTCAAAGACTTCTTCAAGTTTAATGATCTCCATGGAGTGTTTTTATGCCTCAAAACAGAAGTTGTATCTCCCTTCTCATGCTTCCTCCTAGCACTTTTTAAGATCAGTTCCTTAAGCTGATAAGTTTAAAGTTATCTAGTTAAGTTTAGCCTTATTTTTCACTAGGCGCATTTGCTTAGATCATGGAGGAACTTAAGTACTAGAATTAGGAGTTTAAAGTTTAGTCGTAAGGTCTTAGAGAGTCATTGAATATCTTAGAGCCAGAGAAAGTTGTGCCTTGGTGGGTTTCAGCGAGACTTCTGAAAGCAGGGAAGTCTGTTGGGAGCTGACCTAACTCTAGCTCTAAAGAGGAGATGAGGACTTGAACAAAGTGGTATTGGGAGTGGAAAGGAATGAATACTCCCAAAATACACAAAAGACATAAAAAAGGAGTCCAAAAGATGTTAAAGGAAATGGGTAAGATTACATAGCTGTGATTGACCCAGGAATTACACTTAGAGACCTTGAACCAGTGATTTTCATTGACCCTTTTAGTGGGCCATTTCCCTGCATATGGAATCAAGATAACTAAATAATAATCAAAATGTAGATCTCATTTAGAAGCTGCATTATCAACTGATGCAAATTAACACTCATAGCAAACTTAGAACTGTTGTAAACCTTAGAGTGGAAGAAAGGACTGGTAGCACAAAAGGCAAAAAAAAAAAAAGTTTCTCAAGAGTATCCGTTACAGCAACTACCTAAGGAAATGTGAAATATAATTTTGAAAAATAAAAGTATCTAGTGTTATCATAATCAACATACAAATTTATAATACTAACCACAGAGACAGTTAGTTTGTACCAGAATAAATGGCCTCAGTGGAGTCACAGTGTGCATCTTCCATGGATAAAATAGGTTTTAATTTTAGTCTTCAAGAAGATTGGATGATAGGGTGTATAATTCTCTCAATGAGAAAAATCAAAGGCAAGTAATAACTACAGGAGAAAAAGAAAATATTTATCTAAACAGGAAAGCAAACCAAATGTTTTTCATGGGACGGCACAGGCTACACAGCCCTCAATTTAGAATTAAAAGGGAAATTGTATTTGCTCTTGGCACTAGACACTTTCTCCAAATAGCAATTCCAAATGAGTTTAAGACCTTGTACCAGTAGAAAACAACTGTAATTATAACTCACTACTTGACTCTAAAATGAACAATAATTACATTATAATCATGTGTAATTAGTTTTCACCTGTGAGACTCAACTTACAGAAAGGGCAGGAAAGATTTGACTATAGTAAAGAGAACAGAATTTAAATGTTATCAAAGTTGACAACTATCACCCAGGAGATAGACAGTAGAAATGAGGAAAAGAGGTGTCAGAAAGAGTAAGGACGAAAGGTAACATAATATACATAGAGAGAATCAAAGAAATAGTCAAATGATTAAAAGAAAGAACTTTAAAAATATAAATTAAAGATATATGCAGTAATTCAATAGAATAAAATAAAAATTAAAAATCTATTAAAATTGGGAATAAGTGGGGTGGCAAGAGTCAGGTGTTATATAGGAGTTATCCCTCATCTTTCATACAAAAAAGTAGTATGACAATATTATTTAAAATTATGGAGGTAACCACCAGAAACCCTTGAACAGAAATCTTAAAAGAGATAGTCTGTAAGGGAATGGAACTAGTAGAGCTCATTGTGGGGGTGGGAGCCATTTATTTTCATGATGAAGTCTCCTACTTGCTTATCACTATGAAATATGTTAAAATTAATTATAAATTAATTCTAATAACAGTTTTAAATTAAGGAATGAGGAAGGATGAAGGAAAGAACTCCAAAGAGAGAAAAATAACCATTCAGCTAGAGGCATAAGGGATTATGTGGGAAGAGAGTGAAGGAAAGATATATAAGAAGATGTGATAATTTTTTGTCAACAGAATGACCTTTTCTGCCAAGGGAAAAAAATTAAAGTGAGGCCAAGGAATGAGGTGATGGAAGGGAAAAATATAATGAGAATTACCTAAATATGAATCTGAGAGAAAGCACTGGAAATTACAAGGTTTGTAAATCTAAAATTATTTGGTTAAAGATAGAAATATATTCCCGATGATAGCATAGGATTTAAAAACTCAAAACATGATGCTTAGAGGGGTCTCAAAAGGTTGGCATATTACTACATAGACATCCTAATAAGCATTTATCGTGTTCTTTTAAGTCTTCAGATTATATTTCCTCATATAAATAGAGTGCAAGAATTAAAGTAGGAATCTTTTTCCGATTTTTTTTTTTTTTTTTTGACAGAGTCTAGCTCTGTTGCCCAGCCTGGAGTGCAGTGGTGCGATCTCGGTTCACTGCAAGCTCCACCTCCCAGGTTCATGTCATTCTCCTGCCTCAGCCTCCAGAGTAGCTGGGACTACAGGCGCCCGCCACCTCGCCCGGCTAATTTTTGTATTTTTTTGGTAGAGATGTAGTTTCACCGTGTTAGCCAGGATGGTCTCGATCTCCTGACCTCATGATCCGCCCACCTCGGCCTCCCAAAGTGCTGGGATTAGATGCGTGAGCCACCGCACTAGGCCCTCTTTCCGATTTTTTTTTTAAATCATTTATTAGATCAACAAAATTGGGTGGTGGCAGAGGAGCCAAAGGCTTCTTAAGAGAAGTTAATCTCAGTTCCAAGCCTCAACTTGAAATGTACCAAACTGTCAGGTAGTAGATTTATTTGATAGAAAGCAAAAAGAGAATATATATTGAAAAAATGATTCCAAATAAAATAAAAATAATTTCCAGCAAAGATTAATATTATTGCTCTTAGAACTTAAGGTACAGGAAATTTTTTAAAAAACAGATTTCATACTCAGAAATATTCTCATAGCAAGAAAGTTTTCTAGAATCATATTAGAAAATTACCTGAATATTATAGTAGTGAGTAACTTCATTTTCTTTTTTTTTTTTTTTTACTATTATACTTTAAGTTCTAGGGTACACGTGCATAATGTGCAGGTTTGTTACATATGTATGCTTGTGCCATGTTGGTGTACTGCACCCATCAACTTGTCAGCACCCATCAACTCATCATTTACATCAGGTATAACTCCCAATGCAATCCCTCCCCCCTCCCTACTCCCCATAATAGGCCCTGGTGTGTGATGTTCCCCTTCCCGAGTCCAAGTGATCTCATTGTTCAGTTCCCACCTATGAGTGAGAACATGGGGTATTTGGTTTTCTGTTCTTGCGATAGTTTGCTGAGAATGATGGTTTCCAGCTGCACCCATGTCCCTACAAAGGACACAAACTCATCCTTTTTTATGGCTGCATAGTATTCCACGGTGTATATGTGCCACATTTTCTTAATCCAGTCTGTCACTGATGGACATTTGGGTTGATTCCAAGTCTTTGCTATTGTGAATAGTGCTGCAATAAACATATGTGTGCATGTGTCTTTATAGCAGCATGATTTATAATCCTTTGGGTATATCCCCAGTAATGGGATGGCTGGGTCATATGGTACTTCTAGTTCTAGATCCTTGAGGAATCGCCATACTGTTTTCCATAATGGTTGAACTAGTTTACAATCCCACCAACAGAGTAAAAGTGTTCCTATTTCTCCACATCCTCTCCAGCACCTGTTGTTTCCTGACTTTTTATGATTGCCATTCTAACTGGTGTGAGATGGTATCTCATTGTGGTTTTGATTTGCATTTCTCTGATGGCCAGTGATGACGAGCATTTTTTCATGTATCTGTTGGCTGTATGCATGTCTTCTTTTAAGAAATGTCTGTTCATATCCCTTGCCCACTTTTTGATGGGGTTGTTTGTTTTTTTCTTGTAAATTTGTTTGAGTTCCTTGTAGGTTCTGGATATTAGCCCTTTGTCAGATGAGTAGATTGCAAAAATTTTCTCCCATTCTGTAGGTTGCCTGTTCACTCTGATGGTAGTTTCTTTTGCTGTGCAGAAGCTCTTTAGTTAGGAGCAAGATGGCCTCTTTCCGATTTTTAACCCAAACATCATTGAAGCCTGTAGGGAAAAGAGAATCTCTACCCAGAAGTGGATTTCTTGGGTTAAGGAGAACCAGCATTTGTAATTTGGATATCTATTGCCAAATGTATCTCCATACAACAATTTACAATTCCTCTTTCAAGGCAAAAAAAAAAAAAAAAAAAAATGGTGCTTATCAGTTTTATCAATACACATTTTGATTTTTGGAGACTATTCATTTCCACATTGTAATTTAGAAATGTTGGAGGCATTCTAAATGTTCACTAATATGAAAATGGTAAAAATGGTAATATATCATATAATGGAATGATATATAACTATAAAAAAGAATGACGAATATTTATATCTACTGAGGTGGAATGTTCTTGAGGCTATATTGCTAATGAGAAAACAAGGTGCAGGAAATTTGCATACTCTTCTATCTGTCGTGTAAAAGGGAGAATCTTTATTCATATTTGTCTGTACACGTGTATACACATGGGAAGGTTATACAAAAACTGAAAGCAGTGGTACCTGTGAAAAGGCCAAGAGTGAGCTCTGAAAAGACAGGGGAGAGGAGGAAATGAGACTTTCATTATGTATCTTTAATTTTTTAAATTTTTGAATCTTATAAATGTACTAAAAATAATACAAAAAAAGAAAAGGAAAGAAGCAACAATATTTTATAAAGCTACATTATTTTTATATAGTAAATAATATAGTTGATGTTTCTGTTGATAAAATATTCACTCAAAAAAATGATTTTGCTACAACTTAATAAAAGTGTAATCCAAAATGACTTGGTACAGATTTTGTCAAGCACAGGCAAGTTTTCAAAAGTCAAATACTGTGAGTTAATATTATATATAATTACATTCCAACTTTTAAAAAGAAGTCACTAATTTTAATAAAAGTATAATGAATATAATTCACCATACTAATAGTTCTAAAAATAAAAAATACCACATTAAAAATCAACACAACTTAAAATCTCTTCTGATAAATGCATTCAACAAGATAGCAATAGGTTGATGCTTTTCTAACCTAATAAAATATATTATCTCAGCATTATGCTTAATACAGTATCACTGGGGACATTCCCAAAAATGCCAGAAAAAAATACAGTGATGTCTGCTATTACCACTAGAGTTAACATTCTACTAGAGGTACTAGTCAATATAATTAGACAAGAGAAAAATAAGCAGTATAAAAATTCAGAGAAAAGGGAGAGAAAGTTATCACAATTATCAAATATTGTGACATTTGAAAGATTCCCCAACAATTCAACAGAAAATTTAATTGAGTAAGACAATTACTTGTTATTTGGAACATGATACTTCCATATTCATAAATAACAACCATATAGGAAATACAATGGAAAAATCCTATGGAAAACAACAATAGAAATGCAAGTTACTTAGGGAAAAAATTTAAGAAATTTAAGAAACATGGTTTTAAAAAATTATGAAGAATTTATTTTTATATTCTTTTTTATAATTTTTAATATTCTATTATTTATTTTATTTACAAATCAGAACCAATCATATGCATATGAGTTTGGCAAATAAAATCAATACACAGATGAGAGTTATTATTTGGCATAAAGGGTACCTCTGATATTACAGGAACAAAAAAATTAAATTTTGATGGAATGACCTTATTTAAGAAAGTAAAAATTATTTAAAACCAATAGGGAGAGCTGAGAAATATTCTTGAAATTTGAACGGAAGGGATGGAAATTGGAAAGAACATAATTGTTCTTATCCATGAAGTTTCAAGCTTTTTTAATGCAACTTTGTCTTATCTGTCTTATGAACACATAAGAGTTTATGTTTAACTAGATGAAATTGATAAATAGCAATAATAGCATCTACTATCAACTATTAGGCAATGTCATGTACCAAGACCAAGTGTTCCTAAAGATACTATGTACATTTTCTCATAAGATATTTACAATACCCAATGTAAATACCACAAACCATTATTTCCGCTTTGCAGATGAACTCTAAGAAAGAGACTCTGACAGGTAAATCAATCTCTTGCTAAAACCGTAAACCTGATACAAGGCACAGTCTGTTTCCCAATCCCAGTCTCAGCCTTAGAGAGGACACTTGTGTTCCTTCCACATTAGTATGCTGCTTTCCATTTTAAGCAACATCTAATCACTCCTTCACACATCTACTTTTTTTTTTTTTTTAACCCAGATAGATGTTTCAAAGTAAAGGGAGTCAGTTTAAGGTTTTCTCATAGCCTTCTAGGAAATGTTGTTAACGAGTGTAAGACCCTGCAAACATATGAAAGGCATGGAAACTCTGTAACCACGAGAGTAATTCCCACTGACAGTAATAGTAATAATATTTCCTACATCTTCTCACATTAACAATAAAAATGAAGGAAATCACACACACATTGATTGCTTTCATCTTACAAAAAAATTGGGGAACCCTTTGTAGCCTGTTGGTTCCATGAACTAGGTACATCTTTGTTGGTAATAATATTTTTTGCATAATTACTTGTTCTTGGGAAATGTTATTTATGTTGAAATAACTCATCTTTATCCTAAATAGAAAAAGTGATCTAAAAATCACTCTATTTTTCTTTTGTGAAAGAAAGAATCCCCATCATATCAACAGCATGACAGGCATATCTTAAACCAAAGGAAGACTTTTGGATGAAAGCCAAATATACCTTTCCAAGAAAACTTCTTTGATCATTAGGAAATGAAAATTTGCGCTTTAATATTTTTCTTATATAAAATTGTACTGGATTGAGCCGAACTCTGTAAAGCATTTACTGACTATGTTTATAGGTAGTGTGTTTAATACGCAATAATATTTGATTTGCTTTTTATCCTCCTCAGCCCCTTTAACCTCTAGACTATAATGACTTCCATATGACTAGCCAAGTCTATTTTTAGACTGTTAATTATATGTCCCTATTTTTAGCCTTCTTCTGCCTTTGGGTTGCGGATTATTGTAAGGCCTAAAGTGCCTTCTCAAATTTTAATGATGTTGTTGTTCTGTCAGATTGGAGACCAATTCTGTCATTGAATACTAGACTTTCTCTCCTGATACCAATCTCTTCCACTTTTCTTTTTCTCCCAGCAAATCAGCTGGGACAATAAGATTCAATGTATTTGTCAAAGAGCTCTAAGTCATATAATATGTTAGATAAATATCAAGCATGATACCCATTTTCAAAAGGATTTCAGCCATGTGGCTACCATTAAGTTGAAGAATAGTAAATTTGCCTGTTAAAATACTTTTGAAATTTCAATTGAAAAATTAAGTTTTGCACATGTAAAGCAACTTGTTTAGAACTTCCATTCCTTGCCCTAGACAGATTTTTCTTATTTTAGCATACAAATGTGTAATAAGAGATGCATTTAATATCAAAAAGATGCTCCAATTTCAGTCTTTAGAGACCTTGGCTCTTTCCTTTGAAAATTCCCAAGTATAATAACATCACAAATTGGCTAGCTTTAATCTGTTCTTCATCATAAGAAATTGTCAGGTTTTTTTTTTTTCCCTTTCTTGCTGCGCTTGTGTGTTTATATATTTGTGTATGTATTTAAAGAACAATGTAGACTAAAACACTTAGAAATTTTTGCAAATAGTTAAAGTTAAAATCCAGCATTTCTTCTTTTGTGTGCCTACTACATATAGGAAATTAAAAGAGAGCAAAATTTTAAGAGTTATGTCATAGCTTAATCAATTAGATTTTTGTGTTTGTTTGTTTTTTAGAAATTAGTCTATATTCAAACAGGAAAATGGCAAGGAAATAGATCTCGCCCTAAACCCATGCTACATTACATTGCAACCTTAAATTTCTCTCGTCAAACCTAACTCCAAATGTCTAGAAGTGACATTCTCTCTGTTGGAAAGGATGAAGGAAGGGTTGGAGGACATTACGGAAACAACTGTGAAAGTGGGGAATTAGGCATCACTGTGGTTTATGTGAAACACTTGTGTTGACTTTTTTGGTTATTGCATTTTATGTTTTTAAGCTAAATATCATATTCCCTAAAATGTGAAAGTAATTCACCAAACACCTTAACAAAGGTCAAGTGAATGAAAATGCTTCATAAACTCTAAAACAACTCACAAATAGAAGGAGTTACTTTTTGTCCCTTCAGTGTTATAAGAATTATAAATTACAGTACATTGACAAAGAGTATTTAAACATAAAGACATACTGATGGCCAAATTTTGAAATAAGAATGTGTTTGTTCCTGAAGTTGTCTAATTCATTCTTGGACTCTTGGAGGAATATGTTTCAATGGACCAAAATAATCATGAGGCTCTGTGTCCTTTTTATAAAATATTCATCCCAAGAGAGGATGTCCCTTCAAGAAAGGTACTCAGTGATTACATGGTCGTACATGCCTATGAGGCACAATTCAGGTTGCATGGACTACAATATAAATTTTGTGTTTCTTTTAAAAACATTCTCCAAATAAGTCTTCATATGAAAAATCATATAACACACATCAAGATCACAACTTGCATGTCTCCTGGCAAAACGGTGTTTCCAAGCCTGGTCTATGTTAAAGCCTGACAAGGCATTAATGCAAAAAAAGAAGAAAAAAAAGGTTATGGAATTCTGTCTTTGTTGTTTGACATTGATATGGGAGACAGAGTCCTTATTTTGTAAATTTAAGATTTCTCGTAAGAAATATTTTAGAATAAAAAATTTTATTACAATATATTATACAAAGGAAAAGTTAAATCTGCCTCTCAACAAAATCCCTAAGAGATGATTCAGATTTAAAACAGGAAAGTTTATTACTGGATTCCCACCCTATATGTCTGTTAAAAAGTAATTAACATAAGAAACATTGCATTTGGGTCTAAAACAAAATGCAGAGATGAGTCTATTTTCTCTTTTAATTTCTCTGTCTATACAACAAGGATAAAATATACTGATTTTTATTTTCATGGCACAGAATATGATCTCACTGTCAGTTACATCTTCTTTGGTGTCTCACTGTCTGACATCCCCAGTTAGAAGACTATTAACTCATGCATTTATTTAGCAAATTCATACAATTTCAGAAGAAGATTAAGAAAGATTTCAGAGCAATATTCTGTTACTAATAAGAAGTGGAGGAGTACTGTAGAATAACAATAATTATACCAGCAACTATTTCTTGAACAGTTTCCCTGTCCTTGACATTTTATCATTATCTTTGATGTGTACAATAACTCTGTAAGATATATATTATTATTCAGTTTTTATAGTAGTAACACTGATGTACAGAATTTAGTAAGCCCAATAAAGTACAGTGACAGGAATTTAAATTTGGGACTGACTGTCCCTAAGTTTGTGCCTTTGCCGTCACACAATACTATTCCTCTAAAAATAAATGTGTTCTGTTTTCTCAGTCACAGGCTCTGTGTTAGACATTCTACTAAGTGCTTTAGTTATTTCATCTTGTCTAATTCTTCCAACAGCTCTGTGAGTTAGGTGCCATTATCACCATGCCTATAATTGTTAAGTGATGAAACAGAAGCATGGAGACGTTAAGAAACCAAGGTCGTAAGGAAGCAAGGAAATTAAGATTTAAACACAGGCATCAGTCTACAAAATCCCCCTTTACGCTGCTTTTTCAACAATGGACATGATAAATCTAACAGTGCTATGAAAATGCCAGTATAAACTTGGAAGAGTGATTTTGGCTTGCTAAATTCTCTTACAAGAAATAGGGGTTTCTCTGTGCCTTCTCCTGGAGTGACATAGTAGCATCTAATTGCTTGACATGTCAAACCCAAATGCATCTATGTAGTATGTGAAGTTCTCCCCCATTCCCATGCCCCATCCCCAGTCCTTGCTAAATTTTGCAGGACTGCTTGTTGTCTTCCAGAATTTTCTAAAATCCACTTTCTAGAATACCAATGTGCCTCAAGATGATTGAACAACATCCCAATGCAAAAGATGTCATAGTCACAATAGTTTTGAAAATGCTCACTTCCAAAGACTTAGTTTTCCGGGGATTTATTTTTTTCATGGCAGTACTTCTCAGGGATATTTAATGTGGCAATGTGTGCTGAGAATCTCTGAATTCTGAATGTAATATGCAACTTTTCTCAAATTTATTTTATTCCAAAAGTTTATTTTTTGTGGAACAATTATCCTTTGTCAACCATTCATAGGATGCCACTTTCTGTAGGACCTGAGTCAGGGAAGAGTGTCTCTATACATCCGTACTTAGGTATCCACAGTCTAGAACTGAAAGCCTTCTCTCTCCCCATTCTCTGTCCATGCAATGCCTTTCTCTTTTTCCTCTGTCAGTCCAGGCCTTTTGCTTCATGTTAAATCTCATTCAAAACATCTGGAGAAACCCTGCCCTGGTGGGCTTTAACTTTTGGCTTCCTTTTTGAGACCCGCAGCACCAAATTGCTTTCTATAAAAGGTTATTTATAGTGTCCTGTGGCAAACACAGGTATAACATCTTTAACTGAAGGAATTATATGTGAATTTAAGATATATCATTTGGCTGCTTTTGAAAACAATTTGTTGAGCTTCTATAATGAAATATCCAAAGAGGATAAACACTAGACAGCAGTGGCCTCTTCTCTTCCAACATTGTATCCCTCGGTCCCAGCAGAGAGCGCCATAAAGCAGTGGCTGACCATATTTGTCCCCAACGTTAAGAACCAAACTTTTTTCTTAGGAAAGATAAATCTATACTTCATTACCATAATATGAGGCAGCAAATCACATTAGAAGGAAGATCACTTAGGGTTTCATTTTTCTTCATTTTGTTTTAGATCAAGTTCTCCTGGAAAGCAGAGTCTGAGACTAGAGCTTTGGGCAAATTGTGCATTGAGGAAATGATACCAAGAATAGGAACAGAAGACTGGGAAATCCTGATTCACAGTGCATTTAGACCACAACTCTGACCAACTGGACTCAACACCATTGGGAAATGTTGAAAAGTCCTATAGAATAAGCTCTAGAATCATCTGCCCAAATGATGCTCTAACTCTTGCCTGCCACTGGTTAAGCATTGTTCTGGTGATTCTAACCCTTTGGCATTTCCACGCCATGCATATTTTAAATGCCCTGAGATTATTGCCCAAAGGCAGGAAGCAAGAATTACAGAATACAGCTGAGGTTAGCACCATCAGATTAAACCTGTACAAAGCCAGACGCTTCAGAAATGAACAGTGAAAAAAGTGAACAGAGGATGAGACAGAGCCCAAGAGGTGGCTGGACTTACTTCAAGTTCATTTTCACTCAACAAGGTGTTGTTGCCTTTTTGAAAGCCCTCCCTTCCATATGGCCCAGGTAGCAGGAAGAGTCAAGAGGTAGAAGAGCACTGAATGCCAAACCTCTGAGAAAGAGAAACAGGATTTCAGGGTGACATTTGGCAAACAATTTCAGCAAAGTGATTGGCAGAGGCAAAGACTTATGTATCATTGATTCCACTTTGTGTAACAGCCAATCTATTTTTGAAAAAGTACATGATCACATGGAGATCTTTTGTGGTCAAGAAAAATCCTAAAAGCAAATACAGCCCTCATGGCTATTTGCACAAAATTATACATCATTTAATTTAAAAATAAGGTTTTCTACCAAAGGACCCGAGCAAATAGAGAAATTACCATGAACTTGATTGCATAATGTAGATGCTAGTAAGTTACCTAACAAGGAAAGAAATGGCAGAGACTCCTGAATTTAGACTCTCTCTGCATATCAGAAAATATATAGTACTATTGTAAAAGTCTCAGTCTGAATACCGTTTTGCTCTCTATATTTTGTCCCCTATTTCATATCTCCAAGTGGGGAAACGGTGAAAAAAACACAAACAATTTCCATATAAAAGGCCAAAGAGAACGAAAGTGAGAAATATACAAGAAGAAGAGAAACACTAGAGAAATAGATGCAAGTAAAGGTCTCAAAAGTGAGAGAGAGAAAAAAAAGAAAACTTGCTGCTTATCCTTAATCACAAGTGACTTATTTAAATAGACAAAATGACAGGCTGACCTCCATCTATTTTAACTGCCAAATCCTATCAGTGGGGTGTGATTACCACCCAAGACCACCTTGCGGGGAGGGGGTTGATTTTCAACCTGCCCTGAGAATCCCTGACATTCTTTCCTCCATCCAGAAATCCGGAATTCTTCTAAGGAAACATTTGTGGCCATTAAACCAATTGGAGTTGAACTCATGTCCTAGAGGTTGACAGGACAATTTATGAATGTGCTCTATAACCAAGTCTGGATTAAAAAAGAAAATCATGCGCAATTTTTTTCTTCTTTCTTCTCTTTTTAAAGTTTTACAAGTTAATATCCTTAGATCTATATCTGAGGAAAACTAGCAGTTTCTGGCCTAGAATTTCCTGTTCCTAATTTAAATAAATTAATCTTTTCTATCAAAAACAAAAGTGAGAAAGACTTAAGCCTCAGGAAAAGTTAACTAAAATTGTGTGTCATGAGTTAAAAAGAGAGCTAGAAACAATCTAAAATATTAGACATATTTTCTGCAGCTATATAACCAAAAAGAGATAAATAAAACAATTCCTTCAAATTAAAAAAATAAGGACACGAAAGGCCACAATCTTATGTGCCAGCCATTTAGGAACAGATATGTAAATAAACTTTTGAGTGTGTTTGTTTCCTTGCTTACTTAATGGAATATGTTTCCAGGTAAAATGAACTAACGTGTGTGTGTGTGTGTGTGTGTGTGTGTGCGCGCGCACACGTGCGCGTGTGTATGTGTATTTTCTTACCTGGAAGAATGAAGTTTAATGTAATTCACTTTTACTTTTTTCCAAAAATTAGATTGGGATGACAAACATAAATATCTACGGAGAATTAAAATTAAATAAAACTAATACTCATTAAATACATAAAATTTTGTTCTATGCATTCAGCCTCAGCAACTTCCACTGCAAAATTCAAACCAAGACAAATAATTTTATATATTAATGCATATTTATAGAGACATATGGATCTCAGAGGCATTTTGAGTTAAATTTCCAAAATGTTTGCTCTGAAAATCAGAAATTCATTTTCTTAACATCAAACCTTAGTGCCTAAATTTCTCTGTAAATGCAATGCTAGTATTCCCAGGCATTAACTGGATAATTGAAATCTCTTAAGTCAGTGACTTAAGCTACCTTTATGTTTACAGCTGTTCTCCAGAGGGGAAAATCTCTTAGACTATGATAGAATGCCACTCTGTTGCTTTAGTCCCACCTAAAATATATTACCCATGGACCATCATGATTTTTCCCTTAAGTACACACTTTAGCATTCCAAGCATTAATCTCTGTTGGATTAACAAAGAAAACAATCCATGTTAAAGCAATGAAAAGTTGTTTTTGTTAAAAATGATGAAAAGGAAATTTTTCAATATTTTAACTTTTCATGTCTCTGGTTGGAAAAGAAAACATCCAGGATAAAATGACATTTCAATTATCATAAGTAAAAAAAGAAGAAGGGAACACACACACACACACACAAACACACGGGAAACCACAATATATTCTATGCAGATCTGATGGTGTTTTCTTTGTTCTTTTTAGTTCAAGATGAAACAGCTGTTCATTGTTTAAAATAGCATCTCACATTTAGATCTTTTTCGCGTCAAAAGGAAGCCATCTTATCCTTCCAGTTTGCTAACATTAGAGAGGGGTAAACACTCATTTCCTACTTATATTATTTATAATGCAGACTCGTGAACTTTCGCATCCAGTGTCAGACTGACCCCTCTCCTACGAGGTTTTGAACCTTCCTTCCCCTGACCCCATCAACAGACCAGAGTAACCTGAAGGTCATATTTTCCTTTAATTCATCTTTTAAACACACATTTCCTTATTACAATCCAGCAGCTCTGGCTAATCCAAGGGTTGCTCTTATAAAAGGCGGGGATGGCAGTTATTTTATGACATTTTATCAGTGGGCTGATACCAGCGTCTCGAAAGAAACTTCTTAATGGTGGTAAGATCTTTATAAGAGTCTCATGTTTCCACTCCTTCGCTCAGAGCCATGGTTCTGTAAGTATCTGCCAATTTGATTTGAAAACCACATCTTAGTTCTTGACCAAAAAAAAAAAAAAAAAAAAAAAAACTTTTATAACTAGGAGTTCTCAAGCTGTTTAATCTAAGTAGCTTGAAGCATGCCTGCAGGCCCATAAGGCAGAAAAGCAGAAAGATATATCTCTTTCAAAGGAGTCCTTTAAAATAAATCCTCTGCCTTTAATTTAGGGGACATTTTGGAACCTGTCACACTAAAACTGACTGGTCCACTCAGGTTCAATGCCAGGTCCATCCTGCCCAATTCCTTTCCTGATAAAAAAGTAAGCTGCCATTACATTAAAATGTTAAAAACTCTAGAAACTCTAAATATAGTTAGCAGCTAATGAGAAACCCAGGAATTTTTCTTCTTACACATACTTAGATAGTATTGCCAAAAGATTATAATGGGACTATTTTACATATAATTTTTAGAAATACAAATAGTTCCAAGACCTGCATTCAAATTATAAAACCCCTTTACTGAAATGTTGAAGGTGGAAAACGTTACATAATTCAAGGAACAAAATTTGGAAATCAAATAGTCACACACCATTAATTTGTAGATAAGGAAACTGAGGTCCCGAGAGACTAAAGGTCTGGTTTATTGTAGATTAATAAGATTTTGTTTGTATTCATCAAATGAAGTGCATGATTACTCTATCACTCTCTTGCATAAGAGAGAGCCTGGGACACTGGCAATAAGCCTGCCCATCACAAATGTCCATTCAACTATTAAAAAAGTAACACTGAGACTGAACTGGTCATTTATCCTAACCTAGTTAAAACCATAACTGCTAGATGATAAGTTTTTTATTTGTTTTTCAATTAGTTATTTTGAATTCTTGTAGGAGGTCCTCAAACTTCATGCAATTCTCCACAGTATTAAAGAAATGCTTGTCCATTATTCAACGTTTATTGCCCGCCTTTGAGTATTTATTCATTCAAATGTAGCTTTCATGTCCTCTAAGCTCCTCTAAAAAGCCATTTCTTTTTATAACAAATGATCTGAATTTTATCTCCAGACGGTTTTGGAGCTTATGAAACATGAATATGACAATAGTCAAAAGAGAATGGGAAATTCATTTCACAAATGATTTGTAACCTTTCCCTCTTTCTCATCTGTAAATACCACTGTTCTCTTCTTGCTACTGGTGCCGAGTATTTATTCTCTATTTCTCATTTTGCCCACTAAGAAAATGGTGAAGAATCTGAAAGAATGGGCCACGTCTGAGATCCGGCTGGTTCCCACCCTATCGAGACCTTGTCTCGCCCACGCAAGTGGCACTCCATAACCTTATTTCCACTGACATTTTTTTTTTTTTTGCATCTTAGAAAAACTGGGCACTAGGAAGTATGTACACCCCCAGGATCTTGAATTTACCCAATCAGACCTTACTCAGCAGCTCAGCGTCTTAATGACTCTGGCAAAATGACATGGGTCATATTTTCACATGGATGAACTATTCCTGAACAATTTCTCCAGTGTGTAAGGCACAAATAGGCTTTTCTTCAACATCAGGCATGCATGTCTTCCCCGCCTCTTGCTTTTTAACAAACATATGTATTGTGGACAGTGCAAGAGAAATTCTATTCCCCATTAATGTTTGAGTTTCTCTCCTACCCACCCGCTTTTTCTGTGCCTTTCAGATGTTTCTCTCTTTCTTGACATTTCAAGATATTTAAAAGGTGGAGGACCTCTATCATTTTTTTTTTTTTTTTTTTTTTTTTGCCTGTGGAGATAGATAAAATTGTGTGGCCAATGTATCTCCAACTTTACTCTTTCTACATAGGAATCTGGGGCAAAGAGTATCAATTATCATAGTCATCTTGACACTCCAGAATCTCTGCTTTCCTCCTCCCTGGAAATGGTATTCATTCATTCTATTTCATGAGATGCCAAGTTTGGGACTGGAAGTGGGAACCATTGCAAATTAAAGCCCTGGATGTAACTGTCAGTTCATTTGTGCTGCTATAACAAGATACCTAACACTCGGTGATTTTTGACTAATAGAACTTTATTTCTCACAATTCTAGGGGCTGTAAAGTTCAAGATAAAGGTAACATCAGGCTCAGTGTCTTGTGAGGGCTCTGGTCTCCAATTCCAAGATGCTGCCTTGTTGCTACCTCCTCCAGAGGGGCACACACTGTGTCCTCACATGGCTAAAGGCAGAAGAGCAAAAGGGGCAGAAGAGGTAAATAGCTCCCTTACACTTCTTTCATAAAAGCACGATTTCATTCATAAGGGCTCTGCCGTCATGACTTAATCACCTTCCAAAGGCCCTATCTTTTATTATTGTCACATTGGCAATTATGTTTCAATATATGAATCTGGGGGATACATTCAGACCATAGCAATAACTATACCACAATTGTTGCTAGTTCTACTTCCACAACAGAATGGAATCATCATACAACGTCTGCATCCACTACTTGTTATCTAAGTAAGATACTATCCTATGTTGCACTTTAACATAGTAGGCAATTGATAAATATTGTTGAATGAATGAATAAATGAACAAAGAATCAGAGTAGAAGGAATTTCATTTTTCTTATTTTTTTCCAATCATACCCTCTGATTATTCCTCATAAAATCAAACGACTATAAAGCAGTGGTTTCAGGGGGGGGGGAAAAGTGCTTCTTTATAGAAAAAGATAGTGCAAAGTATTTCCCAAGGAATCAGGTTGTTTACTCCTAAAAGCAATAAAAATGAAAATTTTCCCATGATGTCACACAACGTGTTGCAAAACATCATCAATCAGGCACTGACCGAGTGCACATTCTTGATGTTATGACTTGGCTGTAATTCAGTAGCTCTGTTCACAAACTTTTCTCCCATCTTTAAAGTCCTTCTAATGTCAACATGATCAATAGTAAGAAATGGGTCTACAGAATCATTCATCTGAATGAAAAGGAAAAGACCATTGTCAACTATATGAAATAAGTTATCAATTCCTTCTCCAAAGTCACTTCTATGAAAGATTGAAGGATAACACAGGGTCATCTCTCAAAAGAAATAACCAAAGTGCAAAATTCAAGTGATGATATCAGGAAAACAATTTTAAGAAATATGCTTTCTCTCTTTTGAGGTTATACTACACTTATCGGTGTGTCCTGTGTGAACTGTGTCTGGGGTTTATCTTCCGAATACAGACATATGCCTCTGTTTTAAAATAATTCCCAGTTTGGTTTCCCAGCATCACTTTAATGACAGAAATTGTATGACTCTCTGGGGACCTGGAATATTGGGTGGTGCTTTAATATAAGTTATGAAAAAAGAAGAAAATATCACATTTTTGTTGGCTTAAAACAAACCAAAAAATGCCTTAATGGGACATCCTTTTTTCTCAATACCAGCCCTACCAGTGAGAGACTTTCTGACTTCTCCAGAATGAGTGTAAGCACAATCTAATTCTTTCTTAATGATAAAAACAAAATAATTGTTGGAAGACAAGATAGTGACTGGACCACTCAAAAAGCCAACAAGTTATTTACCACACTTTTCACAGCAAAGGGGTACAGTCTATATGGGGAACCGTGTAAAAGAATCTAAGAAGAACATTTCAGGTGTCTGTCCTGAAATATACAGATCAGAGAAAAGTTAACTTCAATATTCATTTTAGTTCTAATTGTTGGTTAGATGCTTTCTTTTATTAATAACGTGAATTTGGGGCTTGACTTCACTCAACCAGACAGTTATAGATTGCCATAGGAGTTAGAGGTTTTGTGATTGTAATAACTGCATGATTATATCTCTGAACTAGACATCTCATAACCAAGTTGGTCAGAACATTGACGTTGAATCAATGAAAGCAGGCAGCAGTAGTTTTTATAAGAGCAGCTAAAGTCATAAAGAAAGGTACCACAGGTGCTTTGTGTCACTGCCTTTCTCCATTAACCTCAAAATGTCCCCAGAGGACTGCTTGCCATGTGAAAGGGAAACTGCTCACTGCCTGAGATCACTGCTCTCCAATTCTCCAACACAGTCACACAGGCCATCGTGTAGTGGCTTTCTATAGTTTTGTGCATTGTTGGCGAAATTGCCAACAATGACTTCTCATGGCAAGGCAGAGTAAACAGGTGCTTGGGCCTGTTTTCCATAATGTCTGCAGTAAGCACTCACTGGGATGCCAGAATAACACAGAAGCATCTCTTGAGAAAGTCACTCTGCAGTCCTATCTCCTGATCTGTAAGATGATGTCCTGATGTAAAATAATGTAAAATGATGCCAGGTTATAAATGCAGAGTAGCTTTTGTGTAGCATCACCAGCAGCAGGAATTTATGTACTATATAGTTTTATTTCCTCTAAAAAGTCACAAGTGAGTATATATCAAGCAAGTGTGGAAAATAATCTGGCTGGCGTCTTAAAAACATTGACAACCTTAAATATTTTAGCAAGAGATTTATTTAAAGGCATCACTCTGAGAGATTACAACGTATTATGTCTGTTAATACAAAAACTTGAGAAATTCCTGTTCAGGTACTGGGACACTTTCTTCTATATTCTGTGTATTAGTCAGTCTGTGAGTATGGATTTGGCTTTTGGAAGTGACCAGTCATCATTAAGTATCAATTGTATAAATGAGATGGGCGATGAAAGTGGGCAGTGTGAATTTAGATCAAAAATGAAGTGTGACTATAAATATAACAAGACTGATTTTCCTCTACCAGTCACAAGCCATGCCTGAGGGCAATTCCAAGGCTGAAGCTATGGATGAGAGGGTGATGTGACAGGGACAGCTGTCATCAGTCATCCTGTTGACCTTCGAGGTTAATTCACCTGATCTGGCTGGCTGACTGAGGGTCATCTCCATCCGCCCTCACCACCTCATGGGCATAGCTTTTGAAACTCTTTGAATGATAATAAAAATAAGGAGAAGAGAGACCTTCTTTTACCAGGAATGGCTATCCATTCTTTCAAAAAGTGTTTATTGAGCTTCTTTTAAATATCGAACATTGTCTAGGATATGCTGGAAAACAAGACAGATCAGACTCCTATGCTCAGAGTTAGGACATACAGAATTTTTAAGATTAAATCAATGATAATTGTAAGTGCTGATAAATATAATGAAGAAAAAAATGGGGCCATCAGACGAAGAAAGCCATTACATCAGGAGGTTGGAGCAAGTCTCACTCTGAGAAGGTATTGTTTCTGCTGAGACCTGAATGATGAAAAGTTGCCAGCCATGAGGAAATCATGGGGAGAATTTGCAGGCTGAGGGAGGAGCAAGCCTAAGAGTTCTACTACAGGATGAGCCAGGTGGTTTATAGCACTTGGTGGAGTCAAGTGCCCTGTTCTTGAGTATAATATGAGCAAGGTCCATTATATATTCAAGCGGTTGTATTCTCTTCTACCACAAGCGTCAAATTTAGGAGTTCCTAAAATGTTTTGGACAAAGCAGCATCCAAGCAGCAATAGGTATGGACTTTCCCATGGTGACATTGGAAAAGGACAACATTAGAAAGGGACAACACTCCCATGGTCACAAACGTTCTCAGGTGCTAGAATGAAAATGAGGTATTTCTTAAGAGTTATATCAATGGAAATTTCACACATTTTTAAAGATGATTTTGGCCAGTATTTAATTTGGGATTTTTTTTTTCTAGGTCTAAACATTTGCTTCCTGCTCAGGCAAGCTTGAGGAGACAGGATCAAGGGAGTTTTGTGGTCCAGTGAGCAAAGGATGGGAAAATCAGAAAGATTTTGAGTTATAATCCCAGTTGAGCTACCAGGTGACCTTTAGGCAAGTCATTCGACCTCCTTGTGCCTCATGCTCCCAGCTGGAAAATTGGATAAGACCAGCAGGATATCAGTGAAAACCAGATGCTACACCGAACTCAAGCTTTCCCAGCTCAATAAATTACCACCAAAGGGGCGGGGGTGGGGAGGGGCAATCTATCAGCCCATGTGAAATGCCCAATTAATGACATTAGGTTACTCTTTATATTTAAAAGTTATTAATTTCTCCCATATTCATC
Organism: Macaca fascicularis; assembly: GCF_037993035.2. Classification (NCBI taxonomy): domain Eukaryota; kingdom Metazoa; phylum Chordata; class Mammalia; order Primates; family Cercopithecidae; genus Macaca; species Macaca fascicularis. The sequence goes on from NC_088384.1 coordinate 76,299,615, forward strand.
AAAACAAACTAATAAAATGAGTAATTTAAACATGAGTACTATTTCCTGAGATATTTAGAAGTGTCACTCTGGCTTGCCTTGACTTTACCATAGCGTATTTGTAGGTTAATAATTGTTACAATCCCAGTCTTGCCTCATTACACCTTCCCATGGCAAGTCACGCCAGTGTCAATGACACACAGCTAGAACAACAAAGAGAAGGTCAAAACAGGAGTTTATTTCCCCATGTTTCAAACAAAATAAACTTGCAGTTTCTGTATGAAACAGGACAATAATGTTTTGTGATAGATATTAACATGATATTTAGATGGAGAGTAAAAATTCCATCACTCATTAGAATGTTTTGTCTCTGTCAATAATAAACAACTTCTTGCCTACAAAGACTAATTCAGAAAACAAAAAAGAAAAATGAAACCGCAGTTTTTCTTTAGTTTAAATTAAAATATCTTTATCAGCCTCATGGAAAAAAGTATATTAATTCAAGTTAAATAATCTACCTGACCAACTAGAAGGATGTTCATGATAAAACTGACATTGCTTTTCCCCATGATAGAGTTAACCTGTGAGTATATTTGAGAAGTAGCAGCTTTCTAATTTTTTATTAATTAATTTTTAATTTACAAATAATTATTTATATCTATTTGGTACAATGTGATGTTTTGATCTATGTATACATTATAGAAAGATTCATTAAAGCTAATTAACATATCCATCACATCACCAACATACTTTTTTGTGGTGAGGACATTGGAAATCTCTTCTTTTAGCAATTTTGAAATATATGATACAATGTTATTAGCTGTGGTCCCCATGCAGCGCTATCCATCACTACAACTTATTCTTCCAGTCTGACAGAAACTTTGTACCCTTTGATCAATATCTCCCCTTACCCCTTCTCTTCCTCTTTACCCAGCCTCTACTACCTTTACTACTCTCTGCTTCTATGAGATGAACTTATTTACATTCCACATATGAGATCATACTTAAAATTGAGTCACAGATAGTATCACAAGACTACAAACACAATTGATGAGTAGAGGGGCTCCAAATAGGTTTAAGTCCATCTCTGTGTACTAAATATCTGGATATTCAGCAATATCCTGGTGTCTGGCTTAGGGGAACATTTTTAATGTTATATTAGTGTTTATTAGTAGATATTGATGTGCAACATGTATTTTCAACATATGTTGAAAGAAAATTAATTGAGCAAGCCGAAGACATTAAAATATTACTGTGGGTGCCAGTCTATGCCTAACATTACTCCAAAGGATTATGCACAGAGAATGCATGTGGCATGAAAATTCACTTATGAAAATTTCCTTAAGTGCTCTCTTCTCTACTCACAAATGTAACACACAACAGTTTCTTTCCTCTGAGCGACTTGGGTGGAAGCATGGATGCCTTCTTGTAGTGCAATACCTGTGAACAAGTCAGCTTTTGTGTGGCCGATTTTCTTTTTAGCTCAGTGAAGTGATGCTCCAGGCAGATATGATGGTTGTTCTTTGTTTGTTTTTTAATTAGATGTTGCCAGCTATTTTTTTGGCCTTAACTCTGATAAAAGTATTTCTGCCTAAGCGAAAGTTTTTATTTTCTTAAAGATTCATTGACAGTATAGATAGGGAATGGGTGGCTGACGTATATGTAATTGAGTGATCTTGGTAACAGCTATGAACTAATGACTCAGGAACTCACTCTCACTCATCTGTAAAATAGAGAAGGTAATAATACCTATCTTGAAAAGCTATGATAGGCCAGGTGCGGTGGCCCACGCCTGTAATCCCAGCACTTTGGGAGGTCGAGGCGGGTGCATCATGAGGTCAGGAGATCAAGACCATCCTGGCTAACACAGTGAAACCCCATCTCTACTGAAAATACAAAAAATCAGCCAGGCGTGGTGGCGGGTGCCTGTAGTCCCAGCTACTCGGGAGGCTGAGGCAGGAGAATGGCGTGAACCCAGGAGGGAGAGCTTGCAGTGAGCCGAGATCGCGCCACTGCACTCCAGCCTGGGCAACAAAGAGAGACACAGTCTCCAAAAAAAAAAAAAGGACTATGATAATGATCAACAAAATAAAGATGTTTTGTGAATTACATGATGCTATAGGAATGTAACTTATGGTTCGAGACAGTTGGTTATCCTCATGAGTGTGTCTTAGGGAGTTACCCATCCAGGTAGCCTTCATCCCTTTCTATGGATAACCAAGTAGTTACCTCACTGGACCTGAATCAGTTACTCCAGGTGAGCCATTTCCTAAGACGCCCCAGTCTTGGACAGCCAACTGAGGGACCACAGGGACCACATGGAGTCACAGCAGCCTGTGCATGTGTTAGCCACATCCCCTCTCTCCTCAATCTGTAATTATCAATTCGCTAAGTGGGAATCATCCTCCTTTCAGGAAACATAGCAATAAGTAATTGGTATTATTTACCACGTGCAAAAACAAGTTGTGCCACTTTTCCCTTACTTCTTTTCAGCTGAGTATCATCTGTTTGGTTCTCAAGCATGGATAAAGATTTGGAACAAATCCGTGCCCCTCCCCGCCAAAAAATGATGATAATAAGGGAGAAGGAGACAAAGAGACGTTGAGAGAGTGTGGTAATTTTTGGAAGAAGAAAGTGTAGGGAAAGAGAAAAGCTCACCTCAGCAAAATCATGAACATGTACGCAAAGGGCACATTTGGAAGCATAAATGGAAATACATAAATCAATATTAATCATCTTCAGAAATCAAAGACACTAACTGTCACCATTGTCATTGTCTATTAATGGTGCTTTAGGATAGAGAAGCATTGCGATGTAACCAACACTCTTTATAGAAAAATAAGTTTTTTAAAGATCTTTTGAATGGAGGCTATAAAGGAAAAAGTACATGTTGCACATCAATATCTACTAATAAACACTAATATACGTTTTTAACAACCAGAAATTTAGTTAAGGCCCCAAAGGAAAAAAACATGTGTATGTTGTACTTAATCATTAAGTTACATGATCTTTTACGTCATTTTTCTTCTTTTATATTAAGGTTTTTAAAAAATTTTTTATAGTTTATTCTCTTGGGGCTAAACTCATTATTATCATGCAGTTGTGTATGTTAGCCAGGCTTAGAGCTATGGTAAATAATGCTAAACACATAACTTACTTTTAATGGATGATTGTTAAAGTAAGGGGACTATGGGAATGTCATTATAATGGAAATTTCTGTATAACACATGGATTTTAAAATCTCAGTCTGGCAACATTTAATAGATTATAGCTTCAGTAGAGTGAAGAGATGTGGATATTTCTTTGAAACATGTCAGTGTGGATACTGGTGTGCAACATGTATTTTTTTCAGGTATTATGTTCATATGCTGCTTAAATAACTGGCTTAAAACTTCATTAAACCAGGTATTTAACATCACTTAAAGGATTAAATCAATCTTTTCTTTCTCTTTTATAACTAATAATTCTTAAAACTAGTTTGCACATATGGACAGCCCTAGTCATAGGGTTACCCATAAAAAGATATGATAGAATTTGGAAAATTGCAATCGCACTTTGTTCAGTTAGGTTCAAAAGCCCTTAAGGGGTTCTCCCATCCCCCACTCACTCCCATGGGGTGGTGATAAAGAATAATATTTTCCAGTTGGCATGTCTACAAACTTCTGGCATTTAGCTGAGAGTACATCACATTTTTTTACTATATAAAACAATTTTGATGAGACAGTACGAAGTATTTCAATGTTGCTCATAACAGCTTCTTAGGTTAATAATACACATTTAAGGCCTTCCAAAACAATAGTTGACATTTTATGCAATAGACAATAATGGCTGTAAAAGCCTGCACCGATTGAATTAATATGAAGGATATTTGCAAACAAAAGCAACTGATTTTCTTTAGTAAAAATTTGTATTAGCTGGTTTATGTCTAATACATCCTTAACTATTAATGTAAGCCTACAATGCCAAGTTGATCACTCATTAATTCAAAATAAGTATTCAAATAAGTCAAATAAAGTCATAAATGCAAGGCACCTAGAATTAAAATGTGTGATGAAGATAAATGGAAAGAAACACAGCTTTAGCCTGTAAAACTTGGGCAGCTTTAATGGCAAAACTTCTAAAACTACTTTATTTCACAAGCAGACTACTAACTAGGTAACCAGAATCAGCAGTATATATTAGCTGATATCATGATACTCAAAACACAGCCTCCAATTTTGCCTATGATATAGTACAGCATCTTGCATTTTCTAAAGCAATTCGTTTAATATTTGGGTGCTTGCCAAGTTCTCTGAACTTTACTTAGTAGTTAAATGTGGCTTTTAACCATGACTTACATTCCTTAATACAATTTCAAAATTTACTTTTTTGGCTTCTGCTCTCTCTGGTAATAACTGCTCATTTGTGCTGACTCATATTAAATATTTGGTGCATAGTGGCTAATATTATTTTCTTACTTAAAAGAAGACCAATTATTCGTCATGGTATATTTGTCTGCTTGTTTATTAAAATGTTTCCTTAATTTCTAAAATTCTTTAAGGTAATATGTTTTTCTAGATTTTCATCTTCACTTCATTTCTGGTCCCATTTGCCAAGGAGAGGAAATCTGCCCTTTTTTGCCCACCACATCCCCTGGCTCCCCTATGCACAACTTCTGACAAAAGCAACTAGAGAGCTTTCTATTTGTGGTGAAAGGGAATTGGCCTGGATTCTGCCATTACCAAGAGATTCATTATATATTTCAAGCTTATGATACCATTAATTTCAGCCATTCAGGGCAGCAATGAAAAAGGCAGTCCACTGTGCAATCCATATTCCCAATCTCGTCTCCAGACCCAGTTATTTAACAACCTGGACGTCTCCACTGGATGTCCCAATGGAACTTCAAACTCAAACATCTGAAACTGATCCTTCACATCCTCAGTAAATTTGCCCACTTGCTATTTGCTGCTCCTCAGCAAAAGACACCACCAGCTACTGGTTGTATCAGATGGTGTAAAGTTTTATAGTCACAACTTCACTTTCCAAATCTGAAACTTTGGGATCAGTTGCATGATAGAAGAAATAGGCAGGAGCCTCTACTACATTATTTAAAGGAGTCTGTCAAAGTTTCCACCTGTTGACAAATGTCCAAGTGCTAATTATCTTGTGTTTGTCCCTAGAGACTTAGATTCCACCCTTCTCCATGCTGTGATAAGTATAGTCCTTTGTCCACCAACTTTCATCTGGGTTCACCCAGTGGGAACCCCAAGAGGAAAGGGAAAGGAAGACGGAACACAAGACAAGGTATTTTGTCTTCAGGCTGCCTCCCTGCAAAGTCACCTGAGGTAGGCTGTTTCTTTAAGATGAAGATTTATACCCCTATCAAGACAGCCTCTTCTATATGGTCCACTCCTTGTGGGATCGTCTGATAATGACTCTTTTTCCCAATTCCTTCAAGTGTAAGGGTAGCTATGATGTAATAACTGATCACTAACCCCAGGTTACTTCACTTTACCTGGTGGTTATCCTCCACCCATCCACAGCTTTGTAAATGTCCCTCTGTAAATACAACTTCTTCAAACTCTTGTTCATTTGATTAAGTGTTCTGTCTTCTGTTTCCCACTGGGAGTCTGAGTGATGGACCATCCTTCTTCTTAGTCTTTAAATGGTTCTTTATTTTATTAATGACATCATATGAATTATGCTTCTAGATTAAGGCAATAATGCTACGGGGAAGAAGGCAAAATGTGAGGGGCGGGGGTGTGTATTAACTCACAAAGATCCACTGATTGTATTAATAGATGTGCTATATTTCCTGGGGAAAATCTGATTATTTACAATGAAGAAGGAAGCATACAGATTGCTCCTGCCTTAGGTAGAAGGTACTAGGGAATTGAGTGGCTGCAGAGGGGTACTGGGAATTTAGGATGGAAGAGGATTATAGAAGAAGCAGACAAATCAAAAGTTGTGTGTATGTGGGTGTATTGAGCAGTTACCAACCTGTGTCTGAGTTGACTCTACTGCGTACATACTATGTAAGCTTTCCCCACCCCAAGTCTGCAACTGGTGCAGCCATTTCTGTGTCCCTGGTGTTCTGCACACTCAGTGAGTCTCTTTGAGACCTCAGATAGTTTATCTACCCTCAAAGGGACAGCCCTGGCCTGGGGTGAAAGGTAGAGTTTTCCAGATTGTAGAAGCTTCAGTTTGCTTTGGCCGGACAGAGCAGTTTAAGTGTGAACTTCTATCTCTGTCCTACTTTCAGGAATAAAATCTGATCTGATCTCACTCTAGACTTGATTGGAAGCTCCTTGTGGCAAGAATCAGGCTGTGTATAGCATCATGTTTCCAACAAAACACCTTCGGGCTGATCCTCAAGAACATTTAGCCAAATGAATTATGATCTAAATGGTTTAATTGCTTAAAATTTTGCTTTTTGTCTAAGAAAATTGTCCTTATTTTTAATTGAGGAAGAAAGGAAAGAAGGGAAAGAGAGTGGTTGCAGGAGGGAAGGAAGAATGCTTAATAGGAGGATTTTAAAAACTGAATTCTAGACCTAATTCTGTTTATTATTTGATATTAGTCAAATGTACTTAAACTCTTCTTTTGTAAAATAAAATAATAACTCCCTTATAGGAGTTTTTTTATTAAATGTTGATATCTTCCTTTCTATTTTAAGCATTCTTCTAACTCTAAAATTCAAAGTACCCTTTTTAAGAAAGGTTATTTCTCATTGTTTCTTCAGTATTAGATGTCTGCTTATACAGAAACCTGCAGTTTTATTTGCTCCACTTCACCCCCAATATGTGATAATCTATAAAAACCAAAGCATTATATGGTTGTGTAAAATTCAGCTCTGTGTATAGTCTACTGGTAGAAATAAGCAGAGGAGTTGCTTTATAAAGCATCTTTGGTTTAATGGAGCCTTTCTGACAAATGACACTGTGGAAGTGATCATTTTCATTTCTTCTGAGCAGAAACGTTAGTCATCCAAATAGCATGTTTTCTTCTCTAAGCTTCACAAGAAATACCAGAGTAGAAAATGATCATTCAGTCATTCAACATTAAGTTGCTCTCTGAAGATACTGCCAACAAGGGAATAAATTGTACTGGTGGTTTTTGTGAATTGGACTCTGGTCAACTGAGCTCTTGATTTAAACCACCAACTCATTTCACATAAATCACTGCACAGCCCTCTGTGCAGCCCCCACAACACCATTTTTCCAGGACTTACCTCTTAGGTATAGGCAGGAATTGAATCAGTGCCCTCAGGGCAATAGGCTTCAAAGTACATCATTATTAACTTCTACATTCCATTTACACTAGATAAGGCCTCGTGGGCTAGGGAAAAATTCACAGGTTCTAGCTATCTGGGTTGGCACCGTCATTCAGCCAAGCTTAGGCTAGCCAGTTCAATTCATCCCAAGCCACAAGTTTACCTTTGGGAGAAATTTTTGGAAGGGGAAGTTTTACATATAAGAAAGTCACAAGTATCCTGGAAAAGACAAAAGTGAATACAGCAAGAAATTCTAGAAGAATCTTTCATTGTTTTAATAGTTGGGGTCCATTGGGTCTATGAAATCATCTCTATAATGAATTTATTAGACTATTACTTATTTATTCAAAAGCAATACAACAATTGATCAGATCATTTTTCTTCTTTTAATGTATGGATGATTTTAGAGGAATAAGATCACAGTACACATTTGAGTATGTTAAATGCATTTTATTGATAGTATATAAGAATTAATCCAGCAACATCAAAGGTCTGCTACTATTGACAAAAGAGGAAGTCATTATTATTTTTGACAGTATCAAGTCCTTCAGCAATTCCCAGTGCTCTGAAACACAAAAAAAATCAATCTGGAAGGACAAAATCTTGTTTATTATTAAATATTTTATATGTTTGATTTAAGTTAATGAGTTTTCTTTTTGCATTTTGAACACTGACAGTAGTCAATACTTAAGCAAGTTTTGGGTGTTTCCTTGATGAATCTTTGGTCTGTCCTCAACTTGGATTTAATTTCACATGCAGCTCTACTATAAACAAGTACAGATAGCCAAACAGCTTTTATGAGTCTCTTTTTTAAAAACTGTCATTAAAAAAATACAAAACTACAATTAAAACAGATTTTGTTATGTTTCGATGATTGAAGTATCTTCTCAGTAACTGTCCATGGATTAAGGCAATCCATGACTCATTTTTTCTAAGTCATCCTGAATTTTTCCTGAAAAAATGTAATAAGAGAAAAATCTTGCTTTTAAATTAGCTCATATTAAGTAAAAATGAGAACTTCAAAAAAGTGACCAAAAATAAAAAGAATTTTATTAAAAACACTTATTTTAATAATATTTTCAACAGTCTGTTCTGTTAACTTCATTTTCTCCTTGGCTTTGAAGACATCAATTATTTACCATCCACAGCTCGCTTGATTTTCAAAGCTGGTATTTTTGCCTTGTTAATTCAAATCTTGAATAAACTGTCTGTGTTTTCTACTCCTAGAATATTCGACTGGTAATATTCCTACAAAATGTTCCATTGCTAAGAAAAAAAGAAACATGCTTGATTCTATCCCCCTTGCCTACTATATGAATTTTGATATAAATTTTAATGCACTTAAAATTATTAACTAACTTTATGATACTGGACTATGGTATTTTTAGTTACATAATGAAATGCTCAACTCGAAACTCGTCATTAGATTAATCAAACTGTGATGCCTTAAGATTAAGTTAGGAAAATGTCAGCACATATTAATTTATTTAATTTGAAAATTACATATCAGAGACCAAAGCAATTTTCGGGGTTAAATTATCTCTCGGCTTATCAGATTCATGATCTTCTGGGTTCACAGATTAAGTTCCCTTCTTCTCATGTGCCATGTGAAAACCGCCAAACACTGTTTAGCTTACACAATGTGTTATACACAGCAAGGCCTGCTCCTTCAGTGGGTACAAAGAAGGTAATTCAATCTTAAAGTTCTACTGCTGTCATAAGTGTTTATGACATCACCAAGACCTAGCAGCTGAATTGTAGCTTTGTCTTCCTTCTCCTAACATGCATTATTAGAGATAGACTGTCAACGTCTAAGCAGTCATTTTAACCCCTCCTTTACAAAAATCGCTGCTTATAAAAATTCCCTGAATTGTCAGGATAGTAGAACAAATGACTGCTAGTCTTCTAGTAACTCCATCAACAGAGAAAGGGACAATCCTTACTGTTGATTCTCTGAGTTCACGTACAATCATGCTTTTCATTTGTAGACTTCAAAAACTCTCACAAGTTAGTGAACATTTTACGATCACCTCCCTTTGCCCAACCCTGAAGGTCCAGCACAAGTCTCACTTCCTGGATGAAAACAGTGTAGGCATAAGGGAAAGAATGTGGGTGGAGTTGGAGATAAAATGGTCAAAGGCTATTTTCACCACCTACTAGACAAGGTGGATATTAATGGTCTTTTTTCCTTTCCTCTGCTACTGAGTGGGAGCTAAGGGCTCTAGATGGGAATGACCTAGGTAATATACTTGATCATTTAAAATAGTCAGTATAGCCAGTATAGCCTGGTTTGGTGGTGTTCGCCTTTTGGCTAGTTGGGAGTCTGAGGTGGGAGGATACTTTGAGTCCAGAAGTTCGAGACCAAACTGTGCAACATAGGACAACCTCATCTTTAAAACAAAAACAAAAACTAATCAGTATAAAGTCATTGCCATCCTATCGTTTAAAGGTGAACACAACCAAGGCCTAAGCCAATTAGAGTATGGTTTTCTACAGCCACAGCAATCGATGCAGAAGTGGACACGTGACCTAAGTTTGTTTGGTCTTAGTGAAGCTGAAGCCTTTTATACATTATTTTTAAAATTCTAAATGATATGTACAGTTCAGAAGCTTGGACCTGCTGCAGCTACCACAGACTAAGCTGCTAGAATACAAAACCAAAACAATGAGAAAGACTAAGCTAAAACAATCTCAGAACAAATGATTGGAAGCCCTGATCAAACCATAACTGAAGCTCTGCCTAATTCATCTTTTTGCAATTACATGAACTGGTCTCTTGTATTATTTAAGACAGTTGGAGTTGCTCTTTCTGTTATTTGTGATCAAAGTACCCAAACTGACTGACTAGCTGGTAATCTTTAGCTTTAATGTGCTTATCTATAAATGAAGATAACAGCAATCACCTTGTAAAGCATTTTTGAGGATTAAATGAAATGGCACACATGAAATATCTGGCACAGGGTCCTCATAAATTACACCTCTTTTTCTACCGGTGGCCCAAGAGAGGTACGTCTAAATCCTTAAAGCACTTGTCCACATTCTACATATCTATCATTCTGCATTCACACTTGGAATTTTTCTGTTTATCTTTTAGGGCTTCTTGACCTGGGATAAGAGTTGGCTTTTGGTAATCGTAATCCCTTGGAGAACCAAAAGAGAGCTACAAGCTCTCTCCACCAGGAAAACAAAAATACAAATATGCCACCCATCTATTAATGAAGAAAATAGCTGACATCATACACAGGAAGGCATTTCCTATAGTCAGAGAGAAGCTTAAAAGACCAGACAAATTGATGCAACTCTTTCATTTGATATTCATTCCAAACAAATGTTATAGCCCTTTTAAGCAGGTTATCGTCTCCTTTTACATAGCACTGAAATTTACTAAATTAATGCTATGGTCTCTGCTCTCCTGTTCAGTGCTACAAGTTTTCTGTTACCTATGTGACCCAGGTCCCCCTCCTTGTGAATCACAAAACTTTCTCTCCTTTCCTGACAAAAATAATTTTCATGAAAAATTTTAGTTGATTACATGTATTTTTAAAAAGCCTTTGATTTTGAGATGTTAAATTGTCAAAGGAGTTAATGCTGTCTAATTTCAGGCACTGTACACTCACACTCTCTTCTTCCTATATCCAGTTTTTAGTAAACCACTAAGTCTTATGTTAACTTTCACCAGTTCAGGTTAAGAATACGTGGATTCATTTTATTTCATCTGTATCAGTTAGGCTTTGCTACCTTATGAACTATGCAGAATTTAGTGACTTAAAACAATATCTATTTAGCTCATGGTTCTATTGGTCAGCAATTTGGGCTACACCCAACTGGTTCGTTCTTCGAGTTTCAAGTAGGCTCCTTCATGTACCCATGTTAGCTGTTGGATTGATTTGGGTTGCAAATGTAGAATGGCCTCAGCTGGGACTTAGGTCTCCTCCATGTTGGTCTCTCATCTTTCAGGAGTCTAGCTTGAGCTAGTTCTCAAAACAGCAGTGAGTTTCCAAGAGAGAACCTAGACGTGGATGAAGTTTCTTGAAGCCTGGTCCAAGAACTGGCACAGTGTTACTTCTGCCACATGTTACTGATATAGCCAGCCCAGATTCAAGGATTGGGAAATAATTTTAACCTTTTCATGGAAGAAGTATCAGAATCACATTGCAAAGAAGTATGGATGCAAGGAGGTAAATAACTGTGGCCATTTTTTCAATTAATCTACCTCACCCTCCTTTTTTCCTACACTTCATATCCTCAAGTACTCTGTCATGTTACTTGTAGCCAGTTACAGATAGTGTTTACCACTATACTTTCTAGCAGTATTCTTCATACACACTTTACTCCAAGTCCCCTACAGGACTTGGTGATGTTAACTTTAACTGACATGTTCCTTTACAACAAATCTGGTCAGCCAGAAGATCTATTCATTCATGTAGAAATAGAACCGCAGCCATTGTAAATGGTTAGGTTAATTGGTTACAAAACAGTATTTATCTCAGTCATCGCACAACCCTGGCTGTACCATAAAATCAATTGCAGTGCTTTGAAAAGTACAAATGCCCACCCAGGACAATCAAATCAGAATATCTGAGGTTGGGGGGCCTGTACGTATTTAACAGTTTCCCAGGTGATTTTACTACACAGCTATATTTGAGAATGACTGATTTAACTATCAAGCCATCTATCCACTTTATATTGAGTAGTGATTCTCAGGATTGAGTGGGCATCAGAATCACTTGAAAAGCTTGTTAAATAGATTTCTGGGCTCCAAACCCAAGTCACTGATTCAGTAGGTCTGTCTGGCATGAGGCCCATGTATGATGAAGATGCTAGTTCAGGTATCACACTTTGAGAACCACGATCCTGAAGAAATACGGTCCACTGGCATTTTTAAAAAGGCATCACCTCAGAGATGTATTTGTCCCTAATACTGCCAATAAGGCAGAAGTTCCTTTATTATAGACCTGTGGTAATTCCAGGAGAAGAAAATGATGGTTTCCTTTACACCTACCAATGTTTGTGTCCCACACCCAGAGTTTCTGATTAAATCGGTCTGCATTGAGGTGCAGGCATTACAGCCATTAAAAGATTCCTCCGGTGAGTCCAGTGAGCTGTCAGGATTGAGAGCCATCCAGTGGTTTTCAAAGCATGGTCCCAGAATCAGCAGCATCAGTATCACTTAAGAACATGTTAAAAATGCAAATGTTTAGACTCCTTTCGATACCTACTGTATCAAAAATTATGGGACTGGGGCCCAAAAATGTTTAACAAACTTTCCAGGTGATTCCAGTCAACATTGAGCTTGAGAAGCTCTGCACTTACGTATACTAACAATACAAGGAGGCAATTAGTTTCTGCCAAGAGAGTGAGACAGATTCCAACCACAGGTGTTCTAAGAAAGTTGTGAGCTAGAGATTTCAGACCACAGAGAAGGGGTAAAATCGAAGAGGAGATGAACCTCCAATTCACCTAGCCCAAAGAAGCACGCAGTCAAGTACACGTGGGGTCAGAATCCACCAGTGTCCCTGGGACAGTGAGTTGACCAAACTGAAGACTGCAAGAGGTTTGTGTAGTGAAGTAGAGGGTAATCATCGTTCAATATCAGATCACAGTCTGTTCTATAATCTAAGAATTTCAAGAAGAGCTGGAAGGATGCATGATGAGATTTTTCCAAATTCTAGGTGAGGCAGCAAATGACCTTCAGAACCCCAGTTTTACCTCCAGGGAGTTAGAAATAAAAGGATCATTGGTGGACAGGTGAATTCTCCTGCCATAATAAAAAGGAGAAAGAAATGGCTCCTTGTAAGAATATGATATTTTCCCCTTTCCAATAAAACAGATGATGCCAGGGTCACTATCTCCTTTCCTCATCCAACAAGCCTTACTGAGTGCTTCCCATGTACTAAGAATCATGTTAGTCACTGGGAGTACATCTGTGAACAAAACATAATCCCTGCCCCGAAGGAACTAGTCTAGTCAGGGAGGAAGAGTCAAAGCCATCTACAAAGCCTGCATTGCTTTAAGGTGTTTCATCATATTCAGGAAACCACATGTTTACTAGCAGTGTCTTTAGAAGAAGGATTCTGCTCAAGTTGCGGCACCTAAAGCCTGTTCCTCATCTCTCCTCCTCTCTGAGGTTTCCCCAGGGAGCAACACACGTGGACAATTACTAAAATGGGTAAAAGTGCTATGAGCATACAGCCAGTGCTGCCCGATGCACAGTTCTCTGCTGGGAAAATGAATTGAAGGGTCTGGATTCTTGGCCAATATGAGTGTTCCTATTCCATTTCCTTAAATCCAGAAATGATTATTTTTTCAAAGGAAACACCAAGACAGTTAGCCAACCAGCTGTGGGACAAAAGGAGCTGAACGCCTGCACCACCCAGGGTGGAATGCTGGAAAATGAAACATCACCAGACTGGTCTAGACCACCCTTCTGAAGGTTAAGTCACTCTCTGTAGGCCAAGCTGCCACATGGGAAAAGAACATAGAGGAAGTAGAAAAATGGCCTGTCAAGTACAAGGAGTAAGACCATTTTTCTAAATCCACTGTTTGGAAGAGTAGTGGTGGAAGAGAGGATTGAACTATGAGTGCATGCCTTTGAAAGCACAGTGACTCTGCCCTATAGTGACAAGTATTCCAATGAATATCTGGGGATATGAAAAATCACCTTTACTCCTCCTCCTCCTTAGAAAGGAGGTAGTAAAAGTATCAAGGGAGCTGGATCTTACTCAAGGTATGAGGGTGGTGATGGTTCTCATTTTAAATGACTGAGCCCAGTGATATAAAGCTATATCAAGCCATACATAGATTATTAGCCCAGAGCTCTTATCAAGAACTGGTAAACATCTTTATTTAATTACCTCATTGTTTAATTAATTATATCCAATCTCTTGGTTTTAGTTGCTATTTTCACATTGCTGACTCACAAATGTTTGTTTCCAGCCCATAGCTCTACCCTAAACAACCTTCTATAACAAATTGCCTCTTCAATGCTTCAGTTGAATGTGTAATAGGCACCTTAAACCTATGCAGTCTAGTTGTGAGCTTGGGATTCCTTCACCCGGAGCCTGCTCCCTGATAAATACTAGTTCTGATCATCCCGTTGGCCTAGTGACTTCCCATGACATTTACCAAAGAATCCTAGGAGGTTCCACATGAGTGAATCCCATGACCTGGTGGATCTTAACCTCTAATGGTCTTCTCCTTTCCGAATCCCTCCCAGCCACAGTAAAGTCTTTCCTGTTTCTGGAACATGTCAACATACCCACCTTAGATCTTTGGTTCTTCCTTTTCCTCTTCTCCCACAGATGCACATCATTTCCTCCATCACTACATTAAGTCTCAGCTCAAATGTCACCTCATTAGAAAAAGCCTTTCCTGAACATCCTATCTAAAATATCTCTTCCCTCAGTCTTCAGCCCTTCATTCTGATTTAGTTTATTCTTTATACTCATCAGCATATGAGACATTGCGTGTACTTCTAAAATCGACTTATAGAGTGTTTCACTCAACCAGAAGATAAACTCCATGACAAGGGAGCTTTTCTGCTTTGTTCTTGTATCCCCAAGTGCCTCGAAGAGTGGCTACTATTTAACAGATATTCAGTAAATACTTGCTAAGTAATGTGGTGATTGGTATACCCATTACTTTGAAAACTGCATCTGTGGCATCTGAGAATGAGTCTTGAATGGAAGCCGGTCTCCTGTATGCACACATCCTCCAGCTTCACATAGCAGGGAACACATAACGATTGAAGAGCCCTTTGGCTCTAGGGCTTTTACAAATTTTCAGCTCAGCCTATCATTATCATTTGCTCCATTTTTCACTACACACTCACCTTCTTCCTGCCTCCCTAGTCTAAGAATGGTACCCATGTCTTTCAGTCTCCTGCCCCCTAATGAGACATGTGGTCTGGGAAATTACTGCCCTGTTACTTCCAGATGTGAGGCTCAGACTCTTCCACACATGGGAGACAGCATGAATGAGAAAATATTAGATTATCTGGGACATTTTTATGGTCAGTGGGAAAACCATAACACAATAGTTAAATTTGGAACTGCCGAGGGAATACAGGTTGAATAATCATCATGACTCTAAGGAATAAATGTTTATTTCTACTGAAAGAGAATTGAATAAACTGTTTTAAAACAACACTGCTAAAGACAGCTAATAAACTTGAGAAATCATGGATTTAAATAAAAATTTCTAACAATGGTTGACTGAAGGATATACAATTTTGGTCCATATGGCTGCTTATTTAGGGCCTATTTTAGCTTCTCATTGGAAAAGTTGACTGATCTAATCAAACTTCTTCAGAATTTCAGGGGATCTGCAATGTATTCAACTTTGATTTGACAATTCAGATTTCTATTTATACTGGAAAAGTGTTTGCAAACTACTGGAAATAGGTTTATAGGCTGCCCATGGGAATGAACCTCTCCAGGAATAAACAAAAATAGTAAATTCAAAAGCACTTTCTTTTTGCCATACCCTCTCAATGCTTATCTTGTCACCCTCCCTGAGGTGACTCCAGCCTCACTTTTAAGACTGTACCCTTCATGCACTTCTGTCATTTGCTCAGTCTTCCATGCATAAAGAATGAGTACCAATGACACTAATCTCTGTAAGAAAGAAAAAATAATCCTATAGGCCTTCATTAGGGCCCCCTTTCCTTTAGATTGTCAAATCTAATCACCTCTCCCCTTCATTACTGCCTGTCAGAACAGTAAGTGATAACAAGTTTGATTTTCACCAAATACATTTAAATTTCACTCTCTGACATTTTTAGTAGCAAGGGTCTGGGCAAAGGCCAATTTTATCTACTAACACTTCCATCAAAGCATGAAGGCTTATCTCCAGTAAGAACTGAAGACATACATGCTTTACTGCCTTTTCCCTGATATAAAGACACCTGTTTTCTCACCTGAATTGTTTTTAGCAGGTCACAGACAGGAAAAAGTCAATCTTTACCTGAGCTCTACGTGGAAGTTTCGTGAAGTCTTTTCCATGTCATTCTTTGCTTCCAACTCCAAAACCTAAAAACTTTTTCGGGGATATTTTTTTCCACCAAAATAATTTCTACTTTTCCAGCACATTATGTCACGATCTACTGGAGCCTTTGAATTTATAGACTCTATGAACATCACAAAAGTCCCAAAAGTATGACCAGAAATCTAGGAGGTCAATTATCTGTGTCCTCCAATTAATGACCAACCAAGCAATATTTATTGAGCATCTACTATGCACAAGGTTCTAGTAAAAGCAATAGTGGATGTTAGACACTGTGGAGAATTGTAAAACAGAAAGCCAGTGTTTCTTATTTCATTATAGCCACAACCTCAGACTGGCAATAAGCAAAGGTGTCATTTAGAAGGTGTGATATGAGCTTTGGGGAAAAAACACTCTGCAAAACTGCCTTCCATATCCATGTGGCAGAGGTTCAGAAATGCCAGGTGATCAGCTAGAGCTTCCACTTGGCTCTTCTATAAATCTCACTTAAAACACCAGTGTCCCTGTGTGAAGGAGGAGATGGAGCTAAATGACTCTAAAGTCCTTGTCAATCACAGACTTACATTTCCCTAATGAGAGAGATGACCTTGAAAGTTCTGAGACTTTGGAAACAGCATGGGAGCCAATCCCTTCCTCTCCTCGCCTTTCAAGGGTAAGAAAGTAAAGACAGCCACTATCATGAGAACTGAAGCTATCCAAATGGCGCCTCATTTATATCAAATTGATACTTCTACACTATAGCCACCTCCCAGAGCCACATGTTACAAACATCCAGTCCAGGCTGAATTCTGAGAGTTGTCCTTCCCTCCCTTCCTTCTTTCCCCTCCTTCCTTCCTTCCTTCCTTCCTTCCTTCCTTCCTTCCTTCCTTCCTTCCTTTCTTCCTTCCTTCCTTCTCTCCTTCTTTGCTTCTTTCCTTCCTTTCTCTCTTCCTTTCTCCTTCTTTTTTCTTTCTCTTTCTCTATCTCTCTTCCTCCCTCCCTCCTTCTCTTAACCTATTTTGAAAACAAACGAGATAACAGCTGTTTCAAACAGCACACTCTCTCTAACCACCTTCTACAGAGACACACTATTGTTTTTAATCATTGTAAAGCCTGGTTCTCAGTTGACTCCTTTGTATCTTGATTTTCACAAACTTTTGATGTTTTTTCTTATCTTAAGAATAGCTCCATCTTTTCCTGGTTCACACAAGCCTATTGAGGTCACCCAACTTCAAAGTTCTTCTCTGTGGTTCAAATGGTGAAGTTCTGTGTGTGAGTGTCTTGAGGACACCTATGGAAGGAGGAATAATACTCTTCTGTAAGGCAATCTGGACCAACGACAATGCTGCACTCTTTTTCTCATGAATACTAGAGGTGATCTCGGCATCAGAGAGAGCCCGATAATGTCTCTAAAAAGCATCAGTGTTCTCTCAGTTGTTTCCCAGGTATCCTGTTGCAAGATCTAAAAGATCTCCAAACTGAATGCAGTTGCTCAGTTTGGCATAGGTTGTGCCAGAAATGCTAATCAATTTCAGATACATTCCCTGGATAGCAATGGAAAGTTTCTGTTTCAAATCTATTCAGCCAAAAGTTAGATGCAGAAATTCCTGTCTGTTTTGCACCAACTTTCCCTTCTCTTCCCTTCGCCTGGTTGAGAACACAATATGTAACTTCCTGACATTGCCTCCTTAATGTATGCACGCCCATTTGTGTGTACACACAAATCAGCTTGCATACAGCCATCTTGAACTCAGGATTTCAGCAATAACTACTTTCTCTTGGATTTAGCCAACAGGCATCTCTAAAGTGATTCAAGAAACTGACTTCTCCGATACTCTTCCAAACTGGGCAAGTCTACCCGTACAAAGCATGAAGGAAAAAAGAAAGAAAAGGTTCATAGAAACAAGCTGTACGTCTTTAAGAGAAGGATGAGCACAGTAAAATCAGGCAACCAAAAAGGCACTGCCTTTGAGCAGAAAGGAGAGTCATCGGGGCTGCCTGCAGGCCTAGAGCTGTGATAATGTCAGACAAAAACGATCTTCACAAGCTATCTTAAAGTTGAGACAGAGGGCATCTCCTTTTCATTTCTCTAAAGTGTTTTTAGCTAAAAGGCCAAGAGACCTTCTTCCATTTATATGATCAAAGCTTCACTTGCAGTTAGCATTGTTTGCTCATTTTATCATGGTTTATCACCCACCCCAGATGATGGCCTGGTGTAGAGGCTAAGTCAATTCAAATCCCAAATTCATTTCTTGCCAGCTGTGTGACCTTGGGAAAGTCACTTAACTTCTCTGTGCCTCAGTTTCTCATCTATAAAACAAGAATAATAAGATGAGTACCTACCTCATGCCATGGTTTGACTACTAAATGTGATTATCTGGGAAAAGCATTTTGCAGAGTGCCTGGCAGATGATAAATGCTCAATACATTTTAGTTGCTAAAATTATTCCCAAGGGAAGGACAGAAATAGTCAAAGCATGGAAGAGGCAAATCATCTTAGGCACTATTAATACACACAGGTGCTTGCCTTGGTCTAGAGTGCTTTGGTCTGTCTCCTCATGACGGTGGAGGAGGCTCCATCCGTGGCAGAGGACGCCCTCAAGAAGGCTTGAGAACAGCATGTGTTTGCATTGGCAGGCTGCTGACTAGCCCAGGCCTCTGGAAGGTCATGACACCCACTTTTCAAAGTCACTGCTGTCTATATTATTGAAAACATCTCAGAATTATAATAAATAAAATGAATTTTGCTCCCATAGTTTGAACTTGTAATCTCATTGGCCAGGAGACTGTCGGAGACAGAAGATTAGTGAGTGACACAGCATTCGCTTAACGAAGTTGGGCTATTGAAAGAAGAGTTTCAGCAAGAAGTTCATTTGTTAACAATAAAACACTTTTAATTGGGACAAACAGTCACTTCCCAAAAGTCCTAAGTCCTGGCAGGGCACACTTACCACAGTTTGGTACCAGGAATGTTTTCCAGCATCACCCACATACTAAAGAGACACCACAGGTCTCCGTCTGTTCTGTGGCTATGGTAGATGGATCGAAAAGGGTGGAAATTCTCTGACCTGCCAACAGGGAAGACAAGCACAAACACCAGGCTTGTACGAAACGATGGGAAGCCTGACAAGTCCCTGGAATTCATGCTAGCTGTGGTGCCAAGCTGTGGGGCCACGGCCTTCTGAACTGGTAAAGAAAGTAGGATGCCAGAAAGGAGTGGGCTCTTCTCACGCCAGCAACATAGCCCACGGTGGGGAGGCGCAGCCCCAGAAACTCTGTTTTGAAAGTGGTGGAGGAAATTAGTCATGTGGCTTAACTGGGTGGAATTTATCACTGACCTAGAGATCAGTGCCTCAGGCAGCCAAGGAGGCAAAAGTTTCAAGAACAAAATAGAGCAACTAAATATGAGGACTGAGAGGCAAAGACCTCGAGTCATAAGGCAAGGTTTCCCGTGTGCTAATATACAGAGAAGGCTCATGACAGACACATTGGACTCTCCACAGCTTCACAGCCTCAAGCTGGCACATCAGAGAGACGATGGAAGGTCCAGAAAAGGATTGTATTTGCACAGTTAATCAATCATCTCACCACAGGAATCCATGCATCAAAGAGACAGAGAAGCAGACACATGTCTATAGTGGGATTTGAGTCCATCATGACCTACGAGTGTGAGTTCACTAACATGCAAAAAATTATTCAACCAACAATGTCTTTGAAGGAAGGAAACTTGAATGGAGAGGGTGGCAATAGGCCACAGAAGTAAAAGGACCATATAGGAATTTGGATTTGAATCTCAGATTATATCAATTTTTAAGACTGTGCAGGGAAAGGATATCATCTGTTAACCCAGTGTCAACTGAAGCCCCTCTGATTATATAAAATCTGTCCTGAGAACAGACATTCTTCATCTTTCATTTTCAGATTCTTAGGGTAGAAGATTTACCATGTGTTCCAATTTCTCTGCTCCCTATGGACATTGTCATATTGATTTGCCAAGTTCACTTTTTCTACCCCCTCCATCACCTCCTCGACCACCACTACCTCCATCTTCACTGTCACCACGTCCACAACCACCACCTCCACTGTCTCTACCACCTCTGTCTTCACCACCACAACCACCACCAACCACTACCTTCACCCCCACCACCACTGCCATCACCTCCGCCACCTTTACTTCCACCTCTATTATTATCAAGAGTCACTCTAGCACCTCCTCCACCACTATTCCCACCATAATCTCTACCTCCATTTTACTTCTACCATCATCTCTACCACTGTCATCACCACCTCCACCATCACCACCTCCATCTCCCCTTTATGTCAACCAGTACCACTTACCACCATCTCCACTTCCACGAGGTCCACCATTATAGTCACTTCTTTCACTTCCATCATTTTCTCCAAAATCAATTTCACTACCACCACCAGTACCTCTACCACCATCATCACCACCTCCCTATTATCTCTATCATCACCTCCACCAACTCCAGCAACACTTTCACTTCTGCTACCAATACCACTACCTCCACCACTACTTCCTGTACCACCTCCTCATCATCACTCCTACTAGTAACCCAACCATTCACCAGCATCGGAAACACATTCATGTCTCTTATCACCTCCTCCACTATTGTCGCCAGCTCTGGCATTATCACCTCCATCACTACATCACTGCTGCTACCACTTGAGTGTATCTATAAGCCAAGAGCTGAGTTAAATACTGTATAATCATTACCTTTATTTAATTCTCACAGAAACTCTATGAGGTGGATATTTTTACTCCCATTTTACAGATGAAAGTCAGAGAAGTCATACCACTTGCTCCAAATCACAAAGATAAGAAAAAGTAAAGCAATATCTCTATGTCAAAAGTTTCCAATTTCATTCTCTTATGTTCTACTGAAGAGTAAAGTACTTATAAACGACGTAGTATGCCTTCTCCTCAAGTCTGTAAGGGCACAATGGAATGTAACCAGTGTTAAGAGAAGAGATAGAAATATGTGACTCCTGGGTGGCCATTCACTTCCTGTGCCAGTACACACTCAGACTGTGTCTAAGGTAGCCTTATCAATACAAGCTGGCCTTGGAGATCAGAAAAATCTGTCACCCAGGGGTTTGGAACTATCAAAAATCTCTAGTTGTGTAATAGTTATTTTAAGTCTCTTCTTTTCTTTAAGTTAAAGCTTGATTATTATAGTTAAACTAATAGACACTTTGAAATGGAAAGCATATTTCAGAAATCAAACAAAAAACATCAAAATACATATGTTGACTGTTGAAATATATCTGTAATCCATATACTGGATTTTGAAAATTAATAGCTCATTTCCTTACTATGTTGTTGTCTTAGTTAATATCACTTTAGAATATCTTTTTACATTACAAGAAAGGGAAGCATCACCAGTGTTTGCTTATCCCACCCATATTACTGAACCAATTTTAGGAATTACAAAACAAAAGGTATCATATATCTTAGCTATGGTGACAGTATATCTTTCCAATGATAAACCATTCCCATGGTCTATATGCTAACACCCAGATAGAGTCACCACAAGAAGTAGTGGAAATAATCTAAACTTTGAAATCAAGCAGAATTGAATTCTTGTCAAAGTTTACTACTTATTAGATTTGTTATTCTAGGCAGTTTATTTAACCCAGTTTCCCAGCCGGCGAGCTGAGGCCCACTGTGCCATATATCAGTTCCAGGTGTGCCAATACACTGATGCCCCCAGCCATAAGAACAAATTGGTAGGTCTTGGGACCCACAGCCTCAGGCCAGTGGTAGCCTCCGTCAGGACAACTAGGATCATGTTCCATGTGTATGTCGACCTGGAAAACCCTCAGAAGTACTGATAACCTCTAAACCTAGGGCCCTCTGTCTGTGAGTCTGTGAGGTGGGGTAAAGGAACCCAACTCAGAGGACTACTGTTAGGATTCATGAGGTATCACAGGAAAACTGTATAGCTCAGAAACCCACATGTAGTTGATGTTCAAAAAAAAGTGTTTTTTCCAATATTAACCTCTGCTCCTGGTTGACTTTTACCATAATTTCTGATATTACTATCAGTTCATCAAGAAATAAAACAGCCTCACCCTGGGTGTTGAAGATGGTAAATAGACTGCACAGTTTTTGCTACTGGCTAGAAAATGATTGGTTTTGCATCTGCTGCATACAAAGCACAGTTTGACTAAGGGTATAAGAGATGTCACCATATGCACTCTCTTGCCTGCAAGTTCTTACCAATATGTGAATGACTTCAAAATTTACAGCTCTATTCTTTATTTCATGACTGAGCTCTACACCTAAATTTCAAATTTCTTTCTAGAAAACATAGCCACATAGATGACCAGTTAACATCACAACTCTTCCACGGGCCACCAATCCCCACCAAGCCTGCTTTCTTTAGATCCCTCATCCTGACTAACGGCACCACCATCCCACTGGTTTCCCAGGAGTACAACTTCTATCTTCACCCTTCACCACACCATATACCCTTTAAAAATGCCACCAGAGCCTCATCCTGGGGTTCTCCTTTTAAAATACCTCAAGTTCCTTTATACCCCAACTGCTGTGTTTCATTCTCACATTATTTTTCTCTGCCCTATTATATCAGCCTTTTCAATGGTCATCCTGTCTCAACTGTGACTTGATTCTAATCAATCTTATAGTCTTTAATCTCACTTGATCCCAATTAATTTTATAGTCTGTTCAGCATTTAATGGTTTGTAACAAAGGAATCATCCTAAAGCACAAAACTAATTGTGTGTTGTGTTTGAACACAGTCTTTTGCTGTTCCTTATGTCCACATCCTTTAAATTATGACTTTGCAGCCCCTCCATTAAGAGAGAAAGTCTCTTTTGCCATCCATTGAATATTCACTGGCCTTGTGACTTGCTTTGGCCAAAAAAATAAGTGTGGTAAAAATGTCAGTGAGTGGGTTCTAACTCTGGACATTAAAAGACCTTGCTCACTTCCACTCTCTTTCGAAATCCTTAAATCTCCAAGTGAATAACTCATACTACCCTACTGAAAAGCACAAAACTACAGAGCATAGAGAAAAGTTTTGCTAGCTGATGCCATTTTAGACCACCCTCCCTCCAGCCAATCTAGCAGCTGACCCCAGATAGATGAACAAACTGAGCCAAAACCAGAAGACCAGAAAAGCCACCCAGCAGAGCCCAGTCCAAATGGTTAGCCCTCAGAATCAGAAGCCTGATAATTGATTCTTGTTTTAAGCCACACATTTATTTTGGGCTATTTGTTGAGCAGCAAAAAACTAACTGATACATTTATTCTCTTCGGTCTTGAGCTTGTGAGATCTCTCCACTGAGATGAAAACAGACTAAAATCAGTCTGATTTTCAAAGTACCCCACCTCAACCCAAAGTATATCCAAATTTATTTTTCGAGATTTATCTCCTGCTATGATTTCGATATGGTTTGTTTGTTCCCACCAAAACTCATGTTGAAATTTGATCTCCAATGTGGTGGTATTGAGAGATGGGGCCCAAGAGGAGGTGTTTGGGTCATAAGGTGACTTTGCCCTCATAGGTGGCTTGGCACCATTCTTATGATAATAAGTGAGGTTTTGCTCTTATAAGACTGGATTAACTCTCTCAAGAATGTTTCTGCAAGAATGGGTGGTTATAAAGTTAGAAGGCCCCATGGGTTTTGCCTCTTCACACATGTTTTTCCCCCTTTGGCCTTCTCTGCCATGTTTTGACCTGTGTGTGTTGCCAAGCAAGACTCTCATCGGAAGCCAAGCAGATGCCACCACCATGCTTTTCATACTTCCCAACCTGCAGAACTGTGAGCTAAATAAACCTTTTTTCTTTATAAATTACCCGAACTCAGGTATTTCATTATAGCAACACTAAACAGACATCTTCTGTTTTTCCATTCCTTCTCCTACACAGCCATTATTAAACTAATTGCCAAATTTCAACCTTTTTCCCCATAACCTTCTCAATTTTTTTCATATTTGTTTACCCTATTATTACAGGTTGAGCATCCCTCATCCAAAAATTCAAAATTCAAAATGCTTCAAAGTCTGTAACTTTTTGAGCACCAACATGCCACCATAAGTGGAAAATTCCACACTAGCCTCAAGTGCAAAATTCCACACTGACCTCATGTGATGGGTCACAGCCAAAACTTTGTTTGATGCACAAATGTATTTAAAATATTGTATAAAATTTCCTTCAGGCACTGGGAATAAGTTGTATATGAAACATAAACAAATGTTGTATTTAGACTTGAATCTCATCCCCAACATATCTCATTATGTATTTGCAAATACTACAAAATTTGAAAAAATTCAAAATCTGGAACATTTCTAGTCCCAAAGATTTCAGATAGTCAACCTGTATTAATTTAACATTTTTTTATTGATTCTCATTACTTCTTTTTTTTTTTTTTTCCGCTGGAGGGGGAAGGGAGAAGAGAGATTCCATATTACTTCTTACTTAAGCTTTTCTCTATACCATGCTCTCTAAACAACCATAACTTTGATAGGCTAGTCACATTTTTGAACATATTAAAAAATTCTTAACTATAAAAATAAAAATATAAACATTAAATTTAAAAAAAGATGCCTATTCATGTCTTAGCCATTACATTCTCCAGAACATAACAAGCATTCTGCATTCTCTTGGAATTTTTAAAAATGTGTTTAGTTCCCCATTTAGATTGTGACCCAGTGTGTGACAGAGATCATTTATAATTTTGTGCCCAATCAGTTATTAAACGTCTCTGAACTTCAGGTGGAGCCATAGTTTTAAGAACTTTGAAATAAAAATCAAGAAATTTGACTCCTGTGGGAACTTTTGCATCATGGATGTAACAGAGTAAATGTTAGGACAGACTACAAACAAAGAGAGCAATTAGGAAAAATGTCATTAGTCTAGGAAAGAGACTAAAATGAGTGGTAAATGAGAATTTAAAAAAAAAAAAAAGGAAAAGTACCCTGTTTTGAACTGAACTAGGCACAGGAAGAAAAAGTGACTATTGATTGTTCTGAAAACAGGTCAGGGAAGGAAATTATGTGTGAAAGACAGTACAGGTAGTTCTAGATATTGTTGAGTTAAAGGAAAGAAAATCGTGTAGGAGCTCAAGAACAATCCAAAATTTTGGTTGTGACAAATACATTAGTGAAGTGAAAAGGAACAACAGATTGAGTAGACACTAAGGTGTTAAAGAGGTCAACTATGGTGAAGAGCTGTGTTTTATTTTAGATGTAATGTTTATTTCAGGATTTAATCCTAGTATTTAACCCGCAAGAAGATGAAGAAAGTGATTTTTGAGGAGCATTGTCAGGGCAACTCCAAGAAGATATATTTTACCAGGATAGGATACCAAGTGATCCTGGTCTGATTTTGGTTTTCTTGTGAAATTATTTTGCATTTCTTCTTCAGCATCTTCAGCTTTTCATTGAAAGACCAGTTTTGTTTCTTGCTTCATTTTTGTTTATATTTAATCCATGTCAGATCTATAAGCAAGAAATACATATGTTAGTGATGTTTGTTCATGGAAGCCACTGAGAATCTAGGGTTGCCTGTGACACTGTATTATTGTAGCAAAATCAGATTAATACACTACCTCTAGGAAGAGGAAATAACAGTTGCTTGAGTATGAGTATAAGAAAAAGGAGAAAGAGCCGGCCGCGGTGGCTCACGCCTGTAATCCCAGCACTTTGGGAGGCTGAGGCGGGCAGATCACCTGAGGTCAGGAGTTCGAAACTAGCCTGACCAATATGGTGAAACCCAATCTCTACTAAAAATACAAAAATTAGCTGGGCGTGGTGGCAGGTACCTGTAATCCCATCTGCTTGGGAGGCTGAGACAGGAGAATTGCTTGAACCTGGGAGGCAGAGGTTGCAGTGAACAGAGATCATGGACTGCACTCCAGCCTGGGCAACAGAGCAAGACTCAGTCAAAAAAAAAAAAAGAAAAAAAGAAAAAGAAAAAAAGGAAAAAAAGAAGGAAAGAAAGGAAAAAGGAGGAGGAAGTCAAAATTTATTCTGAAATATAAAACTAGGTGACTGAGAATGAAAATGTCACTTCCATTGTATACTTATGTGCTGTCATGTTTAAAGATATGAAAGAAAGGATTCATATCTTTTATTAATTTTCTATGTATAGTTTTTTTATTTTTATGCATTTATAATAGTAAATAGCAGTACAGTTTTTGGAGGTTTCTGAATATATTGTGGGTCACATACCCTGCAGAGACTAAGATGAAAACCGTATATGTTTTCTGTGGGAAAAAAGAGCAACAAATTACCTTTTATAAATCATCTCCTCACAAACCTAATCTGAAAGGAGAGTTAAAAAGGACATAAAGAGGGAAGGCTTGTGTCAATATTCTCCCTACTGAATGTTGGAACTTTCTTTACCTTTCCACATGTCCTCTGTCGGTAGCATTTATATTGTGATCAGAGAAGAGTAGGTCTCCTTCTGTATTCTGAACAGGGCTATAAAAAGTGTCTTCATTACAGTTTGAAAAATGCCAACCAAGATCACTGTTTGAGAGACGAGTTAAGATATATAAAGCATTGTGTCTAAAGTGAGTAGTGTGTGTATAAAATGGCACTCATTAATTTTCAAAGCATTGTATCTAAAGTGAATGGTGTTTATAAAATGGCACACATTAATTTTCAATCTATTCATTAAAAAGTATATCAGAGGAAAAAGAAAAATTAAATTAAATTAACTTACTTTCCTCAAAATTGGAATACAGGAAAATATTATTTAATGGAAAAAAATGTGTTTGATATAAACTTGCAGAAGTATGTCTATTCCAGGTTAGCAATTTTCTCCCCAAGACTACTCATGAAAGGGGCCAATTGTAGCCAGTATTAAAGGTATGATGATTTGTCTCCTTCAACTAATAAGACCCTAGGGTCTCCCACAGGACTCCTTGCAGCCTTCTCCCTCAAAGCCTTCCAGAAGACAGAGTATAATATTAGGCACACCTGAAAGGCACAAAAAAAAAAAATTGAGCCAAAGCAAGATAAGGGGAATATTTATACAAATATCTCAACAGTTTCCAGGTTGACCCCATACAACAAGTTTCCACTTGTTCTTTTGACCCTGGTAATCTACTTATAATAATTTTTACTTGAAAGGTGGGAGTTACATTTGAAGCAATATGAGAAAATTCTCAAAGCAGCAAAAATAAAATTGTTCTTTGCCTTGGCCTGCCATAATTACTTCATTGCTATGACATATGACATCATAGTTAGTCCTCAGGCTCGGGGGTGTTTCTAATGAGCTGGAGTTGGAAGGGTCCCAGTGGAATGCAGTGAACCAAAAGGCCCACTGTTCTTCCAAATTCCAACATGATATCAGGAGGGAAAAACAAAGGGCTCTTCAAGATTCAGAGGTCAACCTGTTCGGCGTTGTATCAAAAGGTGGCAATAAGGCAAAACAAGGTTTCAGGGCATAGGAAAAGGCCACTGTCACCTATTTCTATGTCTAATTCAAACAACAATGGTACTGAATATGAATATTTTCAGTAATTTATGAGACCAAATTTGAATATTTTGAAAATATTCTGTTAACTTGATATGTTATCACATTGGATCCTTGCCCCAGGACTGTGTCCAAGGGAAAATTATTGGTTGCCAGTGCATACATACTATTATAAATAAATGACTTTGTATTAAAAAATTAAAAACTATACATAGGGAAATAATGAAAACAATGACAAATATGTTTACCCAGCACAGGAGCGAGGTCCTTTTCTGCTCCCTTAGCGCAAAGGACCTTCAGAGGTGCTGCCACCTTCCCTGGGGCCCATGTGAGCCATTCACCATGTACTCCCTTCTGGGAATATGTCTAATGGTTTAGCCAATTTATCAGCAAGACAGCCCAGTGGCTAACACCAGCATCAACTCAACAGAGGTCACAGAAGCTAACAGAAGCCTCTTCAATAGGGCAAAAATCTTTGAAATGGACATGAGTATCTCTTTCCTAGTCCTATCACTGACCCCCAATGCCCAGCTGGCTTAGGGTACTTAGACAAACTTGTTGCCTTAGATATCTCCAAACAAAAATGACCAATAGTATTCAGTTTTTAAAAACACCAACAAATTTCAAGACAGACTGATTCAACACACACCCTGTTACAAGAAGTTTGGAACAAAGAGGAGATATATATTACCTCTGGACTTCTCAGGCATGCTATAAATGTTTTTTGGTAAATCCCAAGATGAGATCACAATTATTGTGGAAGAGTTTAGTACAATTACCTAAAAAATTAAAATTAAAAAAAAAAACAATAGAAAAACATAACTAGAAATATAACAGATTTGAATAAATAGCAGCTTTGACATAATATATCTGAATAAACACTTTTATAGCCAATAAACATAGACTATATACCATTTTATTGTTATATAGTGAAAAATTTTCAAACACATGAAAGTATAGAGTACAGGATACTGAAATTTCAATGTGCCCATTAAGTGGCTTCAACCATTATTAATATCATGTAATCCTAATTTTCTTCATTTCTCACCAGTTACTTCTATCCTCCTCATGTTTCTCTCTCTCTTTGTCTTTTGATCTTATGGAGTAATGGTATACATATTTTTTAAACCCTTGCAGTCAAATGGTTGCAAAATACAGCTCCAATTCTTCACACACCTACACATATCCTTGCTCTTTTCCATGTCACTTTTCAGTGCTGTCTCAACATGGGCAGCATAACCTTCTGACTCCTTGACTCTGAGCAGAGACATACAACTTATTTTAACCAAAGCAATATTAGCAAGAGTATCAGAGAACTGAAATATGCTTCTGCCTTTTCTTGGTCTCTGCAATCCCATGAGGAAATGCCTAATCTACCTCACTGGAAGTTGTATGTCCTTGTTATCCCAGCTGAGGCCAGTTTAGATCAGCCAACAGCCACCCAACTGCCAGACCATCAAATGATACTAGCCAAAGCAGTAGAAATTTCCAACCAACCATCCCTGGACTGTGAGTACTAGGTGCTTATTGTTACATGCAGCTGAGAATTTGTGGTCGTTTCATAGCATTGCATAATGTTAGATACCTGACACAGAACCTAAGAATTCAATATAAGTATTATTTATTTCTTGTCAAAACATAAAAGGAAGCACGCAAAAACCCCACCCCCCATACATACACAAAAATATTGGGTAGAAGATAGATAGATAATATTTTAATTACTTAAAAGAAAAATCACCTAACAAAGTAGGTGTTAATATTAAAACAGAAAGTAAGTGAAAGCAGAAAGAACAAAGTAAGAGGTGGTAGTGTCGCCTTTTGAGCTTTGGGCCGGACAGAGGTGCTGGTAGCCTAAATTCAGCTCCTGCAGGAAAATGTGGCCCTTTGCACAACCAGAGACAAGAGCTGGGGCCACTGTATGAGTCGGGGTTATATTCAAGGCCACTGGAGAAGAAACATTGACTGAGAAAAACAGCCACCACCCCACATACATATATATGGTCAACTGATTTTCAGTAAAGGTGCCAAGACAATTCAATAGGGGAAAGGAGTAGTCTTTTCCAAACAAATGGTGGTGAGGCTACTAGATACCCACCTCAACAATAATGAAATTGGACTCCTGCCACATACCATATACAAAAATTTATTCAAAACAAAAATCAAAATCAAAATTTTTTAGATCAAAAATCTAAATGTAAGATCTAAAACTATAACACTCTCAGAAGGAAACATTTGTGCAAGTCTTTATGACCTTGCATTAGACAATGATTTCTTGGATATGACACCAAAAGCATAAGCAACCAAAGCAAAATAAATAAATTGGACTTCATCAAAATTAAAAACATTTGTGCTTCAAAAGACATCATTTACAAAGTGAAAAGAAAACTCACAGAACGGCAGAAAATGTTTCAAATTTTATATCTGATAAAAGTCCGGTGTCCAGATAAAAATATCCAGCGTAAAGTACGGTTTAGTTATTATTTCAAATCAACAATAAAAGACAACCCTATTTTAAATGGGCAAAAGACTTGAATAGGTATTTCTCCAATGAATATATAAAATAAGCACATGAAAAAATTCTCAAAATCATTAGTCATTAGGGGAATGCAAATCAAAACCACAATATGATACATGTTTATACCTACTAGGATAGCTATAATGAAAGATACAGAAAATAACCAGAATTATCTAGGCTGTAGAAAAATTGAAATCCTTATCCATTGTTGGTGGGAATGTAAAATAGGCCACTTTGGAAAAATCTTAAAAAGTTAAACATAAATTTTTAGCCAGGTGCACTGGTTCAAGTAAATAATCCCAGCATTTTGGGAGGCTGAGGCAGGTGAATCACCTGAGGTCAGGAGTTTGAGACCCACCTGGCCAACATGGTGAAACCCTGTCTCTACTAAAAATACAAAAATTAGTCGGGTGTGGTAGCACACACCAGTAGTCCCAGCTACTCAGGAGTCTGAGGCAGGAGAATAGTTTGAACCAGGGAGGCAGAGGTTGCAGTGAGCTGAGATCATGACACTGCACTCCAGCCTGGGTGACAAAGTGAGACTCTGTCTCAAAAGTAAATAAATAAATAAATAAATAAATAAATAAATAAAAATAAGTAAAATAAAATGAGTTAAACATAAGTTTTCCATACAATCCAACAATTCTACTCCTAAGTATGTACTCAAGAGAATTGAAATCATATGTTCACCCAAAAATTATAAGTGAATGTTCATGGAAGCATTATTTATAACAGCCAAAAAGTGTAAACAACTCAAATGTTCATCAACTGATGAACAAATAAACAAGTGTGGTATATCCATACAATAGAATATTATTCAACCATAAAAAGTAATGAATTATTGATTTATGCTACAACACGGATGGACCTTGAAAACATGATGCTAAGTAAAAGATGCTATACACAAAATGTCACATATTGTATGATTTCACGTATATGAATTGTCTGTAATAGACAAATTCATAGATGTAGAAAGTAAATTAATGGTTTCCAGGGGTTCGGGAAGTGGGGAGTGAGATGATATGGCTAATGGGTTTTCTTCCAGGTGATGAAAATGTTCTGGAATTAGACAATGATGGTGGTTGGACAACCTTGGGAATATACTAAAAACAATTGAATTAAACCACTGTAGAAAAACACTTCAGTAGGATGTGTTTTATGTTATGTTAATTATATTTCAATAATAATAATAATAAAGATACATAGGAGATAGATTGAGTAGCTTCATCAGTATCTAATAGGAGTTCCAGAAGGAGCCTAGAGAGGAAAAAGCAGAGTCAATATTCAAACAGGTAATCAGTGAGAAATTTCCAGACTGAAGAATTACATGAAACCTCACATTAACATAGCATAATAGTCCAGGTGTGGTGGCTCATGCCTGTAATCCCAGCACTTTTGGAGGACGAGGCAGGCGGATCACTTGAGGTCAGGAGTTCAAGACCAACCTGGTCAACATGGTGAAACCCTGTCTCTACAAAAAAATACAAAACTTAGTCGGGCATGGTGGCACATGCCTGTAGTCCCAGCTACTCAGGAGGCTGAGGTGGGAGAATCACTCGAACCTGGAAGGTGGAGGTTGCAGTGAGCCGAGATTGTGCCCACTGCATTCCAGCCTGGGTGACAGAGGGAGACCTTGTCTCAAAAACAAACAATAGCATAATAAGTGTTGAACAGGATTAATAAAATGAAATAAATCCATATATGGACATAGTTTGATGAAATTGAAAAAAAAAAAAAAAAAAAAAAAAAAGAGTAATCTTAAAGTTCCCAAAGGAACTTTAAAAGAATGACAAAGACACTAATTTCAACTTCTTAACAGCTCAAATAGCTGCTTAGAAAATAATGGAGCATTGTCATTAAATTATTCAGGAAAAATCATTTTCAGTAAGATTTCTATATCTAGCTAAGGCACGACTCAAGACTGAGATTAAAAAATGGTGTTTGTATATTTCAAATAAAAATTAGTAAACTCCTAAAAGTTAAAATTCATGCAGAACATATTATTTGGCTACTATAATAAAATTATAGATTTATGATAAACATAAGCTTTTTCAAGGAAACTACTTTAAAATTGGTTTTAAATCAGCCTTCTAATTAAAGAGGTTATCAGAACTGAAATTACGTATTATTCATCATGAAAGAAAAGATGTATAAGTGACCAAAAATGGTACTTTCTATTACTTGTTATTCTTCTAAATATTCCCCACGTAAGTCAAGATAATTATATTTACATTTAATTGTTTCTATTTCACATCTATGTTACCTTTTTTTTTTTTAATTTCAGTAGCTTTAGGAGTGCAAGTTGTTTTTGTTTACATGGATGAATTGTACAGTGGTGAAGTCTGGGGTTTTAGTGCACCCATCACCTGACTGGTGTACATTGTACCCAAATGGTAATTTTTCATACCTCGTCCTCCATCCATCCTCCTACCTTCTGAGTCTCCAATGTCCATTATACCACTCTGTATGCCTGTGCATGCCCATAGCTTAGTTCTCACTTATAAATTAGAAAATGTAATATTTGGTTTTCCATTTCTGATTTTAGTTACTTCACTTAGAATAATTGGATTCCAGTTCCATTCATGTTGCTGCAAAAGACACTATTTCATTTTTCTATGCCTGAGTAGTATTCCATGGTGTATATACACCATATTTTTTTATCCACTCATGAGTTGATGGGCACTCAGGTTTATTTCATATCTTTGCAATTGTAAATTGTGCTGCAATAAACATGGGTGTCCTTTTGATATACTGACTTTTTTCCTTTTGGTAGTGGGTACTAAATTGAATGGTAGATCCACTTTTCATTCTCTGAGAAATCTCCATACTGTTTTCCATGGAAGTTGCACCAGCAATGCATAAGCTTTTCGTTTTCACCATATCCATCTCAACATCTATTGTTTTTTCACTTTTTAATAATGGCCATTCTAGCTTGGATAAGTTAGTATCTCATTATGGTTTTAAACTGCATTTTCATGTTGATTAGAGATGTTAAACAATCTTTCATATGTTTGTTGGCCATTTTTACACCTTTTTTTGAGAAATGTCTGTTCATGTCATTTGCCAACTTTTTAATGAAATTACTTGTTTTTTTTCTTGCTGATTTGAGTTCTTTGTAGATTCTAAATATCAGTCCTTTGTTGGATGAATAGCTTACAAATTATTTTCTCCCTTTCTGTAGGTTGTTCGCTCTATTATATATATAAAATATATATTTTTTTGCTGTGCAGAAATTCTTTAATTAGGTCTCATTTATTTATTTTTAGTTTTGTTGCATTTGCTTTTGGGTCTTAGTCACAAATTATTTCCCTATGTCTAGGTTTGCTTCTAGAATTTTTATTGTTTCAGGTCTTAATTCATCTTCAGTTAATATTTGTATGCGGTGAGGGATAGGGATCAAGCTTCATTCTTCTACATGCAGCTATCCAATTTTCCCAGCATCATTTGATGAATAGGATGTCGTTTCTGCCAGTGTATGTTTTCATCTGCTTTGCTGAAAATTAGTTAGTTGTAAGTATTTGGCTTTATTTCTAGATTCTCTCTTCTGTTCTATTGGTCTATGAATTACTTTTATACCAGTACTATGCTGTTTTGGTTACTACAGCCTTGTTTAATTTAATGTTGGGTAAGGCAACACCTCCAGAATTTTCTGTTTCATTTTGTTTTGTTTGCTTAAGATTGTCTTAGTTATCAAGGCTATTTTATTGATTCTGTATGAATTTTAGGATTGTTTATTCTAATTCTGTGGGAAAAAAATGACATTGGTATTTTAATAAAAATTGCATTGACTCTGTAGCATGCTCTGAACAATACGGTCATTTTCCACAATATCGAGTCTTCTAATTCATGAACATGGGATGCTTTTTCAATTATGTCAGGTATAATTTATTTTATCAGTGGTTTATAATTCTCCTTTTAGAGATCTTTCTTCTTTTTGGTTAAGTTTATTCCTATGTATGCTATTTTTTGCAAATGGGATTGCAAAAACTCCCATTTTGTAAATGGGATTGAGTTCTTAATTTGATTCTCAGCTTGGTCATTATTGGTGTACAGCAGTGCTACTGATTTGTGTACATTGATTTTGTAACCTGAGACTTTACTCAATTCATTTATTAAATCGTGTCATCTTTTAGAGGAGACGTCAGGGTTTTCTAGGTATAAGATCGAATCATCAGCAAACAGGGATAGCTTGACTTCCTCTCTCCCAGTCTGGATGCCCCTTCTTTCTTTCTTTTTCTTGATTGCTCTGGCAAGGACTTACAGTACTATGTTGAATAGAAGTGTTGAAAGTGAGCGTACTTGTCGTGTTCCAGTTCTTAGCAGGAATGCAGTCAACTTTTCCGCATCAGTATGATACTGGCTGTGGGTTTGCCATATATGGCTTTTATTATTTTGAGGTATGTTCCTTCTATGCCTAGTTTGTTGAGGATTTTTTTTTAATCACAAAATGATTGTGGATTTTATCAAACATTTTTTCTGCATCTATTGAGATTACCATATGGTTTTTGTTTTTAATTCTGTTTATGTGGTGAATCATTTTTTTTTTTTTTTTTTTTTGACAGAGTCTCATTCTGTCGCCCAGGCTGGAGTGCAGTGGTATGATCTTGGCTCACTGCAAGCTCCCTATCCTGGGTTCACACCATTCTCCTGCCTCAGCCTCCCGAGTAACTAGGACTACAGGCACCCACCACCATGCCCAGCTAATTTTTTGTATTTTTTTAGTAGAGACAGGGTTTCACCGTGTTAGCCAGGATGGTCTTGATCTCCTGACCTCGTGATCCACCCACCTTGGCCTCCCAAAGTGCCGGGATTACAGGCGTGAGCCACCACGCCTGGCCAAATCACATTTATTGACTTATGCATGTTGAATCATCCTTGCATCCCTGGGATGAAGTCCGCTTGATCATGGTGAATTTTCTTTTTGATGTGCCATTAGATTCAACTTGCTAATATTTTGTTGAGGATTTTTGCATCTATGTTCCTCAGAGATATTAGTACGTAATTTTCTGGGGTTTTTTTCTTCTATTTATTTCTATTTTTATTCTATATTTCTATTCCTACTCAATGTTTTTCCTATTCTTTCATTTCTTTTTATGTCGACTTTCTAATCTATATTTCTATTTCTAGCCTATCATCTATTTCTCTTCTTTATTCCTATTTCTACTCTATATTTCTAACTGCATTCTAAATCTTTTCTATTTCTTTATGCATTACCTTTACATACCACATATAATGCTCAGATATAAAGAAGGAGGATTTAGTTAATTTGCATTATCTTTTTATCACCTCTTATTCTCCTCCAAGTAGTTGATATCCATGTTCTTGCTGCTGTTGAACCCTCTTTTGATTTCCCTAAATGTATCTTCCCCTACCCTCCATCCTACTGCGGTGATATCCATGTTCTTGCTGCTGTTGAACCCTCTTTTGATTTCCCTAAATGTATCTTCCCCTACCCTCCATCCTACTGCGGTTCTCTCTTGTCTCTCAGCCCATTCTCAGGCTTGTCACATTTCCACTCCTGCCCCTGCCGAGGTTGCTGCCAGTTTGTTCTGCTCTGGTCACCCATTTCCCCTCTTTTTGGGATGCCCCTCATAGTCAGGCCTCTGTGCACATTCCTACATCCAACTCTCAGGCTATTGCTTCTGCTCTGGGCTATTGCTCAAAGCTCCTACTGGGCTGCCAGTGCTGGGGCTGTCATTGCCACTGCCCTTGTGAAGCTACCAGTGTTCACCTCTTTCAGCTGCACCTGGTGCTCTCATCCCCCAGAGGTGTCTTTAAATGTTTATGATTATTTTCCTCAACACTCTCGTTCACTGCCATGCATACCTGTATCGGGCTGGTTACCATACTGCTTCGGTGACTGAACACCTCCCTATCCTCAGATTCCATTAAGGAGCCTGGCTAATTTTGTCACAAGAGAGGAAGAAATATCTCTGCTGGAAGACTAAGGCAAGGTCCTGGAACAAGTGGCATCTAATTATTTTCAAAACGTAAATGGTTACAAAATAGTTGCTGTCGTGACTGAGCGTTCAATTTATGGAAATTTATCAGGCTCTACACTTAAAAATTTATGTACTTTTCTGTGTCTATAATATCATCAAGTAAACTAACAATTGTTTTAATCAATAGTTTTAAAGTTATTTTTAAAATTTTAAAATAATAAATACAATAGAATTCAAAGTTCAAAAAAATAAAACAGTTAACATTCATAGACAAAAAAAAGAAAAGAAAAGAAAAGAAAGAAAACAGTATTTCTGTTGAGGCCAGGCAGATTTTGTTTCTCTCTAGTTATTTTTCTTCTTTCTATTTTTCAAACTTGTCTACATTTTCTCTAATGAGCAGGCTTTGCTTTCTGTTTGTGGGTGTGTGTGTGTGTGTATGTGTGTGTGTGTGTCTGTGTGCCTCCTAAGTGAGTCCTTGTAACCTCCATCTCCTCTCTAAACTGCATTTTTCAGCAGAATACTTGGGTATAATCACATGGGGAGAAATAAGAAGAACCTTGTGCACAAAACCCATGGGTATACTCTTACTTATGCTTCATACTTATCTTGTACTCATTCTTTTCTCCTCTTCTTCATCTGTATCTTTCTTTCTATCTTCACCACCCTTTATTTCACTATTTCACTGAAATGAACTTTTTAACCCTATCTCCTGAATTGTTTCAACAATTCCTGATTTTAGGCACTCAGTACATCTTCAATATAAGAGATATCTGGAAAAATGCGTTTACAAAATTTCCATAACAACTAAATGAAGCTATTAAATAAAAGATGTGTTCAGCTTTACCATGATAATGAATTAAGACCATTTGAACAGGGAGAAGTCTCAAAACATTTTTCATTTTGATTCAGCCTTAATATTTTGCTTTTATCAGATATCAACTTGGAGATAAACCTTTTAGAAGTTCGTCCATTGCTTATAACAAACGCAGCACAGTTTTAAACAATTCCCCTTTATCTGATGGAGTGAAGATTGTCAGAGATGGGCCCCAGCTGGGGCCCAAATTAGAGTAATTAAGAAGCAAAAAGCCAGAGTACATTCCTATAACTTGTTTATTTTATTAGATGATGAAACAGTATTACTGGTGCAGAATTTGTCATACTTCTAGAAAAAGAAAGAGAGGATCATTGTTAAAGGGCCATGTGTAACAGATATGAATGTCAGAGCCCCACAAAATAAGAGTAGACCATCAGATCATAAGAGACATGCTTAAAAAGACACGTAATTTTACTTCTAGGATGAGACTGAAACCATTACCAAATAAGGAAATGGTTTATTAAAACTATCACAAAATATTTCTCTGTGGTCGAGAGAAACGAAGAGAAATGAAGACAATTTACAATCAACACCAATTTACCTGAGGTTTCTTGAGAAACACTTATAGACTCCGACTATTCTTGGAAAAAAGAGAAACGTTTATGCAATAATGAACTAAAATGTTCTGGGGACTTAATACATTTCCTTTTCTTTTTTGGAGACATCAAGTCATGCGTATAAAAATCAATTAAAATTAAATTTAAAGAAAAATCTCATAACATTCTATACTGTAACATCAGTATCTCCTGACTCGATATGAAGGCAATATTTAATTAATAAATATTTGGGTACCAAATTTTGCAGTCACATCTCTGGATTCATTTCAAACGTTTTACACAGAGACAGTCAATTGTCAATGTATTGAGCCCCTTCAGGGCCAAAGTTCTCTCTTTTCTTGAAGCATTCCTCAGACCTCCACAGTCTCTTATAAAGAGTAGAAACCTTGTAAAAAGTCTACCAAATAACTTTTAAATAAACTATCTTTTCTGCACCAATGGTGAATGTAATTGATGACATTACTTTTAGTCGATTTTACTTTGTTGATGACATGTTGTATGGATTAAGCAAAACCAATTTGTCCCGGCCATTCACATGCTGACAAACATTAGAAAGAGAAATTGATTCCGAAGTAGTTAGTGTCCAGGAAAGCAATTCACATTATTATTTTACATGAGAGTATTAAAAACTCTCACTTAATAAAAGTTGAACTGCACTCTAAAAATTAGAAAACACCTTGAGATAT
Source organism: Macaca fascicularis (assembly GCF_037993035.2). Lineage (NCBI taxonomy): Eukaryota > Metazoa > Chordata > Mammalia > Primates > Cercopithecidae > Macaca > Macaca fascicularis. Next base: position 76,337,876 of record NC_088384.1, read on the forward strand.
TTATTAACTCATTGAATTATAACATCCCTTACAGATAACTATTATTACTCTTTTTTGAAGTGTCTATCTTAGATTACACAGTCTTGGCAGCAAAGTAATGCTTATAATGAGAATAAATATACCATTAGAGAAATTATCCAATCTCCCGTTCATATCTCACCTACCATTCCCCAAGGGTATATCTTCATTTTAAATTCTGATTCTTCTAAAGATCCCCCACATAACTATCTAAAAATTATGCTTATTCTATTTCTTTATGCCATCAATTAACTCTCTAATTTAAACAGGATACTTCAGGTCATTAACAATGCCTCCTATCTCTCCCTCTCCTTTTAATGTTTGATATTTATGTGGTTATTAATGCAGCTGCTACTATTGTTCATCTTATTTAGTTTCTCTTTGAGGTAATTCTAGTATAACAGAAGGGAAGAAGGAGATGATGTAGGCAGATGAAGAAAGAATGGATTGATGTCAGGGGAGATGAAGAAATTCTTATCTTAAATTTTTCATATTCTCTTTAAATTAGTATACCAGCATCGTTGTTTGGGGTAAATACCTGAAGTTTGTCGTCCCATGCCAGGGAAATCGAGGATGTGGGCACACAAGAAGTGACTTTAAGAGCAGAGGTTTCATAGGCAAAAGAAAGAGAAAAAGGAATAGCTCTCTCACCTGCAGAGAAAGAGGGACTCCCGAGTGGATCTTCTGATCTCGTGGTGAAATGCATGGGGTTTTATAGATGAGCTTGAGGAGGCAGTGTCTGATTTACACAGGGCCCAAAGATTGTTTGAACCAGGTGTGCCATTTACACAGCGCCTGAAGAAGCTGGCAGCCCCACCCTAATATTTTATAATGTAGATGGGTTCTCTACCTGGCTGGCACCACATTGCCTGTTCCTTTACTCTACATGTGGTTGACAAAGAAAAGGAAAAATGGAGCCTCTATGTTGAACCTGCCTAGTCCCCAGGTAGTTACTGGCACAGCTGCCGGTATTCACCTGTGCAAGGTTCCAGCTTGCTTATCTATATCTGTAGCTCGATTTTACAGGCAGCTCTTTGTTAGAAAAGAAATAATTTGGGGGCTGCTTTTTGTTAAGAGGGAAATCTTACCAAGAACTCTCTTACCCTCACTAGCTTCCTAATTTATTTCTATCTCCTGTATCATTAGGAGATTAAAGTAAGAATAAAGAAGTGTGGTGTGGTCAGAAGCTTGAGAAGTGTTCAGCACACATTTATTGAGTTCCTCCTTGGGCCAGGTATACTGATAGACACTCCCAGCCTTGACTGGGGATATGGGAGGGACTTCATGGAGGAAATTACTCCTGAGTTGACTCTTCAAAAATAGAGATGACTTAGGCAAGTGAAGGGAGAGAAAAAAGAAAAAGAAAAAGAAAAAAAGGCTTTCCTACCAAAAGAAGAGTTTGCACAAGGGCTTCAAGGGTGAGAAAGGAAGGAGTGAGGAGGCTTTGGAGAGCATATGGTTAATGCTGCTGGAAAGGCGGTCAGGGCCAGGCCAGGGGAACCCTTTTAGAGTGTGCTATGCATCTGCAATTTTAGATGTCTATGAGGTGAAGCCACTGAACAATGATAAGTGGGAGACATGCCCACTTTTTACTTTTTAGATACTTTACTCTGGCAAGAAGTGATATAACAGAAAGGGGAAATGGAGGCAGAAAGATCAGCTTGATGGCTTTTGTTACGCTACTGGTGAGAAATGGTGTGGAATGGAGTAGACGGGGCAGGTTCAAGTAGTATTTGAAGACAGACTAGTGAGGACTAGGAGACTGATTTGACAAGATGTGATGGGATCGATATGATAAGAAGGAGAAAGATTTACAAGTAGAACCTTGGTATTTGGTTTCTGTAACTGGATAAACAGTGATACCATTAACTGAGGAAGAGATTACCAAAAGAAATGAAGGTCTGTAATGGTTTGGGGAAGACAGATTATTGAAGGATGTGTTGAGTGTTCAAGAGGAAATATCAAATAATTATTACCATATATAAACCCAAAGTACAAAAGAGGGGTCAGTTATTATTTTGAGGTGGTGGTTGATCCATGACAGTGAGTTCTACTAGGGAAAGAGGATGAAGACCAGAACTTTTGAGAGTATCAACTAATAAGGGTCTAGTGCAGATAATAAGCCCATACTAAAATCTGAGAGAAGAACGAGGTGTTGCAAATGCCAGGGAGACCTAGAAATTAAAGAGTTACGAAGATGGAATGTTCAATAATGTCAAGTGCTACAGAAAGATGAAGGGGGCCATACAGAAACTGGGGATAACCTTTATTATGATAGATTTAGCAGCAGCGGAGAGGCAGAGTCAAGACAGACCTTGGGATAGGCAGTGGTGAGAAGTGCCCACAAGATGAGGAAGAAGGAATTGGGGCTCTTTAGCAAGTAGTTTTTCTGGGAAGGAAAAGAAATGATCATACAGCCAGATAAACAAAGAGCCTTATTTGTCCAAGGAAGGGGAAATATACACTAATCTTTTGCTAAGAGTTGGGAAGATGCCTAATATCACTCTATTTTGGTAAGAGAATATGAGGTGAGGTCACCTACTGGGAGTGAGAAGGGGTGGGTTGGGTAAAGAAGAGAGTAAGTAGTAAAGTCTTTGAATTTACTCACTGGAAATTGAGAGACACTCTAACTATGGAGAATTGTTATGAGGGCCCTGCTGAGGTTAAAGGAACGATTAAAAATTTGACCTTCTGTTCTTTTTCCTATTCTCCTTCTCCCTTCAGCATTTCTAGCTCCACTTTCTAACTGACATACTTCCCAATTAGATGAATGAAAACAGTGATGGTACTGTCAGTTTCAAAGTGGCAAACAAGACATTGCACACCTTCAATATCACTAGACATAGATATGGGAGGAAACCAAGACTTAGATAAGCCTGCTACAATGTGTAGATCTGGGCATTACTTGACAATAGTGCATCTCTAATTTCCCCTGTGAAAAACAGAAATAATATTGCTGAACTCAGAAGACTATATGAATTAATAGAGATAATATATGGAAAAGCCTACAGCACAAGATAGTCCGCTTGACTTATAGTGGACTATCAACAAATTTCATTTTCTTACATAGGAAGAAAAAAATAATGATCAATGTATTGAAATGGGTGGAAGAGAAGGGAATCATATTCAGTGATGAAATAACAGGAAATAGGACAAAGGAGTAGAAAGGGGGGCTTTCTAAGGAGATTCCCATAGCAAAGAAAAACACATGAGAAACCAAGACATAGATGCAGATGAATGTTTCTAAAGAAAGATGCGCATAGTACAAAAGTGTGGAGAAGGGCAAGGGAAAATACTCAAATATCATTAATCACAATCCTTGATGTCAATCCCTCCGGGGTTCAGAGGAAAGAAACAGGCAGAAAAAGCATGTGTAGTCCTGTATATCATTCAAAAAAGCAGCTGCTCCTCAAATCTGGAAAGTCAAGACTCTTTAAAAAAAAAAAAAAAAAAAAGATACTGGAGCCAAACAAGATCCCAGAAATAGCATACTTGTAGAAAACCACTCACTACTTCTGGGAAAATAGATTTAGGGTTGAATTGAGGATAACATTGCACAATGAAGACTTGAAGAAAAAGGAAGCAGAACTGATTGAATTTATCTGGAAGGTTCCTGTCATTTGATTCATTCTTCAAATAACTAGTGAATACCTACTGTGTGCCAAATGCTGTGTCCTCTATAGAAAAACAATTTCTCTTTGAAGCATTTTTAAGTTTATCAAAACAGTTGTTTGTTTTATTGGTCTAGAAAACCGCACAATTTTTAGAATTAAAAAAAAAAAAACCAGTCTAATGTGAAATAACATTGAACTGGAAATCCTGGTGAGGCAAGAAAGTCATTACATCTCTGCCACTGATTAGTTGCATACCCATAGTTAAAATTCTACGTACCTATATCTTTGAGCCACAGCCTTCTTCTTGTATCATAAATGCAAATGAATGTCTATTAACGTCTGTGACATCTGTTGCAAATATATAAACAGGCTTCTCTTTGGCCAACATTATTAATAATGTATAAGATTTTTTCTAAATAAGATGTATTCTGAGGAGAGTAAAAGAACCCTTAAAATAGGGGAGATATTTGGTCATTGATTAAATTTTGTATTTCCTTTGGGATACTAAATAATGAATAAAAGATCATGAATGTCATTTAAGGAGAAAGAGGGTTTCTACGAGATCAAAAGCTTGCCCAACCCCATGCATTATTTAGTATTATGTCTCCTAATGAGATTCCATATCAACTTACTCAGAATCAAAGCCTTACGTTCTAATCATGTTTTTAAAAGAACATAGAACCAAGTTGGTAAATTTACTGATGGCTCTCATTTATTATCTAGACAGTGAGTGAAAAGAAGATGGAGAGGAATTCAGATAGATTTAGATACATCAGGGGATTAAAAGTGCAGTGATTCATGAAGTTTGACTTGCTGGAACATTATGTTCACTAGGCATTTAAAGAGTGAGGGTATGGTGAGAAAATGGGGATGACCAATACAGATTATTGGTAGAAGAAGGAGTGAATGAGAAAAGTAGCTAGAGAAGAAGGATGAAAGGTCACAGGAAGGATTTGTCAATATAGAACCAGAAGACAGATAAACTGAAATTCATCCTCTAGTTCATTGGATGTTTTACATCTTGGCTAATAAAGTCCTCTCTGGCATCTTTTAATGGATTAGAGTTCTCTAATATAGTTCTCTTTGTTGACAGTTCACAGAAAAGAGATGTTGAATGTGACTACTGGCAGCGCCCTGGCTGGCCAGTGCAGGTAGGATTATAGGAGAATGACAGCACTGGGTTGTCTAGTGAGACTGAAGCTAGAGATAAAATGAGAGTTATTGGAAGGCATATCTTGTTGAAAGCCTGCTTCTTCCTTGCATATATTTCCTGCTAAACATATCAACTCTCCCAGTGTCTCTACTTATTAAAGTCCAATCATCCTCTGATAGTTGGATCTGGCCAATGGCCAAGGTGGAGTCCCTCAACCAGAGACCTGAAAGAAGAGGGTAGTGAGGTTGAGGCATTTATTCTTCCAGTTGTTTCCCTGGGGGACCACCTTGGGCTGGCTGCAACCCTTGACCAGAGGTCACTGCTTCTCTCAGGTGAACCTGTCTCCACAGCCTTGTGCTTCTAAGGTCTAGGAGTGATAGCAGCCTGGTTACTAGAAGCTCCAGGATACTGTACCACCCCTTGTCGGTATTGTCAGCCCTTTATATAATCCCTTTATTAAACCTTTTGTTTAGTTATCTATCACAGCATAATAACTCATCCTGAAATATAGTGGCTTAAAATAATAATTATGTGTTAATTCTCTCTGTTCCTGATGATCAAGAATTTAGGAAATACTTGGCTGGGAAATTTTTGGTTAGGGTCTCTCATGTGGTTGCAGGTATATGTTGGCTGGGGCTTCAGTCATTTGGATGTAGAATGCACTTCCATGGCAGTTCACTCACTCACACGGGCAAGTAGGAGCTGGCTATTCATTGTGGCTTCAGTTTCTCTCCATAGGAATCTCTCTGTGGGGTTTTTTGAGTGTGGTATCTGGCTTTCCCCAGAGCAATCATGTATACCAAAAGAGAGAGACAGAGGGGGAGAGAGAGGGAGAGAGAGAGAGAGAACATCGAGAGAGAGAGAGAGAGAAATGTCACACTGCCTTTTATGGCATCACCTCTGAATTGATGGAGCTTAACTTCTGCATTCTATTCATCAAGGCAGTTAATTCACCCAGGTTCATGGGAGAGAATACAGAACCTACCTCTTGATGGGGAAATGCAAACCACATCATAATGGGAGCATAGGATGTTGATATAGACATAGTGTGGCTGTCTTTGCTAAATACAATCTGCCACCTGCTTCTTGAATTCTCCTGATTTGACTCTGCCATCTCTTTTCTGCTGGTATTCTGCAAGATGCAGTCAAGATCATTACAGGGTCCCTCCAGATCTAGAATTGTAGCAATCTTCTGAATAATTGAACAATTGCCTAACCACCACCCAGATGAAATGGTTAGTTGATCCAGGTGTGGCATGCTGAGCAGAGACCAGGTTCCTGGGGAGCTGCTCTGCGTGCTGGTGAAGAAATATTGTTCAGGGAGAGGTACATTTTAGGTCATATTGGCCATTTATGCAAACGACTAGTATCAGGCAAGTCTGTGAAGTCAATTAAGGTATGCAGAAGAGCGGGAATGAAGAAGATAGGCTCTTGAGTCAAAAAGAACTAGATTTTAATTCTAGTTCCATCACTTGTTTGTTGTAAGATCCTGAGCAAGTTGCTAAGCTTCATCAAAACTCAGTTTTGTTACCCTTTCATAAAGATATGGTCAACATACCAGCTTGTGTCAGGCAGAGTCTAAGCAAGAAAACAGAAATCACTTTATATATTTACAACAAGGGAATTTCTTACAGAACTTTTGTCAACAGGTGGTGGAGAAGCCAACAGAAGATATTGAGGAAACTCAGAAATTATCAACCACTGAAAACTGGGGAGAAAGGAGAGGTACCCTCAGGAAAGCCGTGGGCCTGTCTGCCACAGCAAGATTTTCAAGAGAAAAACAATCATGTGTCAACCTTAAATTCACTCTCTCTTCTCCTTTATCCTTGCCTTACAAACAGTAATATCCATGAAATCATGGGCTTAAAGCATATCATTTTTTCTAGTCTAATTAAAATAAATTTATAACTTTTTAAAATAAAAACATTTCTAATGCATATTAAAACAACTACAGAACCTTTAATATGAAAATGTTTGTCTCAACTTTGGAAAGAATTGTGACATTAAAAGTGCTTAGTATTAGGTACCTGAAATAAGCATTCATCCATTAATAGGTGGCTGCTATTATTATTATTAATTATTGTGAATAATAATAATAGTAGCACTCTTGGGCAATTGTGAAGCCCAAGAGTGCAGAATCAGGCCCTGACTGTGGCTCTGGGATAGCAGCCTGGCATATTAAACACTGGTTCTAAGCATTTGTGAAGACAAGGACTCGAGTATAAGTGGGCCTGAGAGAGAAACCCATGGAAAATGGAACAAAGATTTAGTCTGGGCCTCAAAAACAATAGAGAAGCTCACTTTCTAGAAATGAGCAATATGGTTGCGTTAGCACCACTTCTTCCACGGTCCTAAACCCCTAAGAACAAGACTAGTTCTGGCTCTTGAGTGGAACTTAACCTGCCTATGGGCGTGGGGGACCATCCACAGAGAAGGGAGAAATCTAGCCAGAAAATCCAGTCAGTCAAGACATTCACCACCTCGGTGGGAAATAATTACAAACATTTTGACTGTGACTGTTTGTAATCAAGTAATATACACTTTGAGAGATGGACGAAACCAGATGGAACAGAATTAGCATGTGGGCCTCACACTGCAGAACTGGGTCCTCCAGACTGGGCTACCTCGCTGAGCCTCATCTGCCTGTGTTGAACACATGTGCACAGGAATGTTTGGAGCAAGGCTAATAGTCGTGGGACTTGTTCTTGGCATATGTGTTTAACAGGTAAGAGGAAGAATCTGAGGGCCAACGAATAACCATTACCAAGTCCACTTTTCTTTCTGCTGTCTATAGATCATACGTCCAATAAAGTGGGTGCTTTAAAATAACTGAAATTTTTGGATTAGTTCCTCTCATCTGAAACAAGCTTATGCTGCTGAAGAGTCTCCATCACTTTAAATGCAGCATGAAATAGCATCTAACTATACCTAAATACTAAAGAGAAGATGATGTCTTAGAAGGGATTAAAACTAACAAGGCATAAAAATGGGCATACTGGGCCGGGCGCGGTGGCTCAAGCCTGTAATCCCAGCACTTTGGGAGGCCGAGACGGGTGGATCACGAGGTCAGGAGATCGAGACCATCCTGGCTAACACGGTGAAACCCCGTCTCTACTAAAAATACAAGAAAATTAGCCGGGCGAGGTGGTGGGCGCCTGTAGTCCCAGCTACTCGGGAGGCTGAGGCAGGAGAATGGCGTGAACCCGGGGGGGCGGAGCTTGCAGTGAGCCGAGATCGCGCCACTGCACTCCAGCCTGGGGCATAGAGCAAGACTCCGTCTCAAAAAAAAAAAAAAAGGGGGGGCATACTGGCTGGGGGTGGTGGCTCATGCCTGTAATCCCAGCACTTTGGGAGGCTGAGGCAGGTGGATCACAAGGTCAGGAGATTAAGACCACCCTGGCTAACACGGTTAAACCCCATCTCTGCAGTTAAACCCCATCTCTACTAAAAATACAAAAATTTAGCCAGACCTGGTGGTGGGCACCTGTGGTCCCAGCTACTTGGGAGGCTGAGGCAGGAGAATGGCGTGAACCTGGAAGGTAGAGCTTGCAGTGAGCCGAGATCGCACCACTGCACTCCAGCCTGGGTGACAGAGTGAGACTCCATCTCAAAAAAAAAAAAAAGAGTATACCATTCTGAGACAGGGACACATCAGTTGGTAAAAAGGACTTTAAGGCTGTATTCATTAGAAAGGAAAAAAGGTCAGCATCACATGGAATGAAAAGTGCCCTTTCCAGGGAAATGCCTGAACCTAATTTATCTTGCTTCACTCAGACAGGAAATGCACTACAATATTCAGGATGGGGGGAAATGACAATTTAATGATTACAGAACATCTTTCACATTCTGTGGTAATTGAACAATCTCAACATCAAAGGCAGGGCTGGTAGCCTTTCAGAAAATGGAACGTCGTTTTGCTTTCCTTTTCACTTTTTACTGCATCAATGAACTTTAGCCTCTTCTCTGGCTTTATTTTTCCATTTTCATTTAGCATTGACACAAAACAGACCTGGCTTTAAGTGTACCATGTAAAGTAGTAATTTATGTTGGAAACTTTAAATGGATGAGACAGAACCACTTTCATATCTGTTACATTTTAATGACGTTAAATATATCCAGCTGAACAAAGTTCAGACCTTCGCTGTTGCAGGTGAGGGTAGTTTGACATAATAGACACCCTATTTCCCCACCCACCTCATAAAGGGGAACACACAAACTGTCATCTCTAAGGCATGTCATCCTCCCAACTCACCAATTTTCTACCTATAATGCTATCAGCACCACTGAATTTTGGAGCTTCCTTTATATCAACAGTTCTTTATATCTTCCCCAAGTATGATTTGCTAATTTTATGGGGTAGTGAGACCATAATACTGGACTCAGGGAAGATATTCATTTAAGACAACGGTAAATTCCCAATATCTTTGCTCTTCTAGTATTGAACAAAAAATATCTTATTTAAGGAAAAATTCTCACACAATGGAATTTTAGGGATAACAAGCATTTCTGTTTGGCTATAACTTGATACCCATGATCTTGATAAGAAGAGTGCCTGCAGAAAACTGGTATTGATTAAGTAATGGTGATCAACAGGTGAAATTGGGAGAGGAGGTGTACAGGGGTTTTATGTTTGTTTGATTTTTGTGGGTTTTGTTTTGGTTTGTTTCTACCATAATTAACCACAACCCAACACAGATTTTGCAAATATTTGCATTGCAGACAATGACATTTTGCCTAAGGATGAAACTGAGGTGCAGTCAATATTATGGAATTCATGAGGGAAGTTTGGTAGTTGCCTATCTTACTGAAGTTCAAGTCCAGGATTTGAGCCCTCAATTCTTCCTACCTGCCCTCCACCTCCTTTCGAAAGGGGCTTGAAATCAGCATCTAGCAGAAAAATAGAACAAGGAAAGACAAATGTTTCCCCAGATTCCAGGAAAAAGATGGCTGACTTCCTCCCCTCCCTTTGTCCCTAGATATTGTGAAATTGTGGTTCACTCTTAAGTGAGAGAAGAGGCTGCTTGTTTTGTTTATTTTCCTTTTTGGAGTTATAAGCCATTTGATGTTGGGAACCACTTAGAATATCATGATTTGGCATGTTCCTTAGGACTGGAGTGCCTTCAGTGTAGAAAACCCTTTTGACTAATTTTCTAAAAGCAGTATGAAAAAGCAAATGAGGAGCTGACTGCTTAACTGGTGGTCTAGGATTTTAGGGAAAGGAAAGCAATGAACACTCTGAGGTTTCCTTCTGCACTGCTCAATACAGCTTGCCAGAATAGAAAAGTTGATAGAAAGGGATTCATATATGATGTATCAGTCAGCTTTTGCTGTGTTAATGCTACCTAACAAAAAAACAAAAATCACAGTGGCTTACAACAGGCATTTAATTCATGCTCATCGATCTGCAGGTAAGCTTGCTTCAGAAGGACTTAGTTGGGCTTCTCTGGGTCAGACTAGACTTCCCAATTTGGGTCAGGTATAAGTTTTGTTTCCAGGATCCAGGCAGAAGGAACAATGACTACTGGAGGCAAGATCTGGTAGTTCATGGTGGAGAACAGAGCTCCAAGAGGATTGATGGAAACCTGCAAAGACATTTCAGGCCCTAGCTGCTAACTGGCATACTATCACTTCTGCTTACATTCATTCTTCTGACCAATGCAAGTCATATTGCCAAACCTAAACTCAGCATGGGGAAAGAACATTCTACCTATAGGAAATCCATGATAAGGGCTAGAGGAAAGATGGCATTATGAACAAGTAATACAGTTTAGTGGACCTGTGGATTGTCCTCTATTTCTCCTCCTCATGGCATTTTATTTCTGCTATTTACGGATGGATTCCAGATGATTATAGGAACCTGCAGAAATAATTCATGGAATTTGTGCATTCACATAATTTTTTATTCTTCCAAACATCCTTCCTCAAAAGGAAACAAGAACTTCGACTTCAGACACAACTATCTTTAAGGGTGAATGTCTGTAGAAGGCTGAAAAATTCCCGCTCCCAAGATATCAGGTCTTAACCTATGGAGCCCATGAATCTTACCTTATTTGGAAAAAGGGTCTTTGCAGATGTGATTAAATTAAGGATTTGGGCACAGAGAGGTTATCCTGGATTTTCCAGGTAGCACCTAAATACGAGTACAAGTGCTCTTATAAGAGAAAGGCAGAGGTGAATTTATACTACACACAGAAGAGGGAAAAATGTGAAGACAGAGGCACATCTTTGTGGAATGCGGCCACAATCCAAGAAATGCCAGCAGCCACCAGAAGTTGGAAAAGGCAGGGAATGGCTTCTCTCCTAGAGTCTCCGGAGTGAACACAGCCCTGTACATACCTTGACTTTAACCCCAAGAAGCTGATTTTGGACTTCTGGCCTCCAGAATTGTGGCAGAATACATTTCTGTTGTTTTACCATGGAACACAATGCAGTCATAAAAAAGAATAAAATCATGTCCTTTGCAGGAACATGAATGGAGTTAGAAGCCATCATCCTTAGCAAACTAATGCAGGAAAAGAAAACCAAATATGCACGTTCTCACTTATAAGTGGGAGCTAAATGATGAGAACACATAAATGCAAAGTGGGGAACAATAGATACTGGGGCCTGCTTGAGGATGGAGGGTGAGAAGAGGGAAAGGATCAGGAAAAATAACTAATGGGTATCAGGTTTAGTACCTGAGTGACAAGCTAATATATACAACAAACACCCATGACACAAGTTTACCTATGTAACAAACCTGCATGTGCACTCCCAAACCTAAAAGTTTAAAAAAATAAATAAATAATTTTTAAAAAGAAAATTAAATTAAAAATGGAATTTCTGTTGTTTTAAGTCATGTGTATGTGGTAATTTGTTACAGCAGCCATAAGAAACTAACACAATGCCTTCCTTTAATGGTTACCTTCTTTAAAGAAATTTGAATATTGAAAAAGAAAATGTTCAGGCAGATTAAATTTCCAAAAAAGAGGGAAAGCAGAAGCAATGTCCTCAAGTTCCCAGTGTGATCACAGGCCAATAGTTAATGAGCTGTGCGCATGACCTAGTGATCTCTGTCAATTTCATACCGGAAGATTTTATACATCTCTACATTACATTCTAAGCTGATTGGCCCCCTTTTTAGAATTACCAGCAAGGAAACCCACAAGAAGATAGGAGGTTTTTTTATATTAACCATCTCTCAATGAGATGACACCTAAACTTACTTAAGTGGTTAAAATTAAAGACTTACAGTCTGTGTGTGCTGGCAAACAGGTGGAACAACTAAAACCCTCATAGATTTTCGGTGAACAACAACTCTGGAAAACAACTGGCAGTTGCCTACAAAGTTAAACATAGCTAAGCAATTTCACCCTCAGGCATTTGCTCAAAAGAAATTAAAACATACGTCCATAAAGAGATTTATACATAAATGTTCATAGAAGCCTAATTTATAAAAGCCAAAAAACTGAAAACAACCCAAATATCTGTCAAAGAAAATTGGATATATTCACATAATAGAATACTACAGAGTAATGTAAAGAGCAAAATACTGATATATGCAACACAGCAGGTGAATTGCCTCTTTGTCCTGAAGGAATTTCAAAGGTCCTATGGTTTCCAGTGGGTACTAGGCTTAGTCCGTGGGGTGACAAAATAATCTGTACGACAAACCCCCATGACACAAGTTTACCTACATAGTAAACCTGCACATGTACCTTGGAACTTCAAAGTTAATTAAAAAAGAAAAGAAAATGTTAGCCTGGGGCGTAAGTTTGGATATTTACACTATGTTGAGTGAAGGAAGTCAACATAAACATAAAAGTATATACTGTATGATTCCACTTGTATGAAGTTCCAGGACAAGGAGGGTTAATCTACAGCGATAGAAATCAAATCACTGGCTGCATAGGGCAGGGATAGGGGGCTGGCTACAAAGGGACATCCGGGAAGTTTCTGGCTGATAAAAATATCATATATTATGATATAGGGCATGGTGGCTCACACCTGTAATCTCAGTACTTTGGGAGGCTGAGGTGGGATTGAGCCTAGGAGTTTGAAGTTACAAGGAGCTGTGGTCACACCACTGTACTCCAGTCTGGGTGACAGAGTGAGAACCTGTATCTAAATAATAATAATAGTAATTAATGTTATATATTTTAATTGGTGAGACAGTTGTATACAACCATCAAACTCCTCAAACTCTACATTTAACATCTAATATTTTATTGTGTATAAATTATATTTTAATGAGGTGACTTTTAAATCTCATAATTAAATGTGTAGTCATCAAAGCTTTCCAGAAATTTAGCATGGAAATGAACAATGGGTGATTTGTTGCTCCATGACTTCTCCTTCCCGCACTAAGTTAGACATCAACTGAGGTTTCAGGAAGTGAGCCATTCCATTCTCTATTTACCCTGCAATGGACAAACTGTGGAATACCTATCTCGACTTGTTGGTATAGTAGTGGTAAGAAAGCCTTCTTCTGAATTCTATGCTTTCCAGCCATAACCAGAATTTTGTGTTATCATATATACTCAGCAGAGGTCCATAATGAAGAATGCCTTGGGAGAAATTTCCAGCAAAAAACAGGAGGAAAGGAAAGAAAAACAAAATACTATTTTGAAGCCACCAGGCAAAAGAATACATCAAAAATGGCAGCTAGTAACTTTATTCAGAGAAATCAAGAGAGAGAGAGAGAGCCTGGTCTAGAAGGCATTCAGTTTAGAAACTTAAGATTAGAGACTTAATCATTTCTCAAATATATACAAGGTGAGGGGATAAACATTCAATATATTTAACAGTAGCTCTTTTATCAGTCTTCTGCTGGGAAAAAGAGAGCCCAGGCTTAAGGAAGTTGCAGCTAATATTTTACATGGGTTTATTTTATACCTGTTGTCTTACTTCAGTACAAGTTACCACCACTGAAAAAGAGAAGAAAATGATGAAAAAAAAGAAGAAAAACCCAGAGATACTTCTTCCAAAATTTACAGTCTTACTATTTGAGACTGGCAAAAGCAATCTTTGATTTGAGAGAAGTTGATCCCAAACTGTAGCCTGTTTGAGAATTACCTGGAAGGCTTATTAAAACCTGTTAAAAGCCCAGCCCCAGAATTTGTGGTTCAGTAGGTGTGCTTCTCTAAGAGGTCCTCAAGTGATGCTTATGTTGCTGGTCCAGGAACCACACTTTGCAAACCACTGTGGTAGGTTAATGGGCACTGGTTTCCCTAACACTAACTCCTCCATTTCTCCTCTTTTGCCATCAGAGATGGTAATAGGCTCTTCTTTGTAATAAAGATTAGGCAATAACTCCCTGATTTGGAGACACAAAAGGAATTGCTGAATATAGGAAGGGGGCCTGCCATCGTTGGAGACTTCCAGTTCTACAATAAACAAGTTTAGCCTCTGAAGACAGACTGCAGATTTGTGAAGAGTATTCCTGCAGAAACCACCCTCCTCCCAACCACAATCCACCAAGAGGATGCCTTCTAATCTCCACACCCTTGAATGATGTAAAGAATACCAAAACAGGGGAAGGGAGAAGGTCCCACTGCCGTGGAATTCTGAATATTGCTGAGAAAATTGTGAAAGTAGATGGAGATTATCTGGGGAACTCACAGATGAAATTCTGAGTGGCTCCATGCCAGAAAAAATAACCCACTACAATTAAAAACAAGTTAAATCAAACTGTCTGGGCTTAATTGAGCCTACTCTGAAAGTTTCTCTTCAACAAACATGGTGCTTTCAGTAGGTGAGAATGAAATTGTCCAGTCCCTTGAAACTAATTTAGACTCCCACCTCTTCCACCCTTCAGGCAAGCGATGCAAGGATTTTTCTGAGTGAGCGGATGTTGCAAAGTGAAGAGGACAATTCCAGGGATTCAAAATGTCACCCCACTCATACACAAGGCAATACCTATTTGTAGTCAACCAATATCGGACGTTTTTGTAATTGCTAGGCTAGTTCCATGGAGATACTACAGAACTAGCAGCACATATGTGACTGCAAAACCTAGTGCTGACATTTTACTAACACACATACACACACACCTCTAGAGTAATGCCTGAAAACTAACTTGGGACAATTGGGAAAATGGTTTCCAAAAAAATCTCAAGAGACCTGAAACATCTATGCAGATAATCAACACCTACCACTTAAAGACTCATCTTATCCTTCTTGTTCACGTCTTATTTCTCTTTAGTGTTTTCAAGTCCTCCTTTATATTAATGCAATGACATCTGTGCAAAGGAGTCAGAGGAGTCATAGGGAGTGAAAGGTGGCCAGGAAGACGGCAACACTCAAAGGCCACTTGGACTCGGCTTGAGCCCACATCTCCCCTGAGGCCTCTATTCGCACACATACTCCTCAGATTCTGAGCACATGCATGAACAGGCAGACAAATGCTAAAGGCCATAAATAAGCTAAGATTAATAAATTTTTTTAGAGAAAATGGAGAGGAGTGAGAGAAAGCTACATGTCTTCAAAATCAGAGAAGCAAATAAACAGAACTGTTCTGCCAATGTTTGCTTTCCCCTCTGGCTGTCAGAGGTTGCAGCCCAGGCCTGAACTTGCTGGGACTAGGGTGGCTCTTGGTGGCTCAGCCTGTGTCCAGAGGATTTGTCAATTAGTCACAAACTTGTGTGTCTGAGAAAGAGCCATGACTCATCTTGACAACTGTCAGTATATTACCTCAAATGGGCACAGGGAGAGATGAGCAACCTGGTGCAGGAAAAGAACACAAAAGGGCTGATGCCACTTCCTGCAGCATTTCAAGGTTTGGGCTAGAAGAGTTTATGTGGCAAGAATGCTAAGCTGGGAGCAGCCCCACAGAAAATGACCACATCAGCACACTCAACATCCTGCCATTCAGACGTAAGAACGGGCGATGTTAGCTCAGAGGACATGAAATTTATTTCCATAAATAAAAATGTTATGTTTCTTCACATTATTCACCTTCCCCAAAGATAACTTCACACTTCAAAAAATTAGCTTTTGGTTTTAGAATTCAGTCAAGTCTGCATACTCGACTCTAATACTGTGACTTTTAAAAATGTACATCTATGACCCAGCAATTCCACACTTAGGCATATTCCCAAGAGAACTGTGTATATGTGTTCATTGGAAGATATGCATTAGAATGGCTCTAGCAGCATTATTCATAATAGCTCTAAATTGGAAATTGTCCAATTGCACATCAACAGTGGAATGGATAAATGATTAGTGTATATTCATGCCATTGAACTACTACACAGCAATGGGAATCTATAACCACATACAATGATATTGATGAATCCCATAAACACAGCTTTCAGAAAAAGAAGCCAGACACTAGAGATTCACCTCGTATAAAAATAAAATTAAGCAAAACTGACCTATTCTGCTAGAAGTCAGGAGAGAGATTATACTTGGTCAAGGCGGAAGAAGAGGAGAGTTTCAGGAAGAAGGGGCTGAAAAAGAGCTGTTTCTAGATCTCAATGTTTGTTACATATATGTTCAGTTTGTAAAAGCCATCAAGCCATTTGCTTACGACAATGTCACTTCTCTGCATATGTGTCATACTTCAATACAAAATAAGCACATTCATGTAAAACTCCTATTCGGTTGTCTTTGTCAAGATTTGTAAACTAAAATGTGAATGTAGTAAGCAGTGCATATAAATGCTAGGAAAATTTGCCACATAAACTATCCTGCTCCAATTGTCATATCAGTAAAATAGAGCAAAAGGATACGTAGCACAAGGGGTTAGTTCCCTGCACAAATCATTGTCCTTTTAAGCATCTCACACCAGTGAAGGGGCATCTTCTAACACAAGCTTCGGGAAGTGATGTATCATTTTGCCATCCACGAAAAGAGGAAAGGACTGTATGGTAGAGTATGTCTTCCTCCCAAGCTTTCCTGGGGAAAAAAAAAAAAGCTACATTTATCATGAATGTCTCTTTCTTCCATCCTGAGATCCCACTCCAAAGATTAAATGTAATCAAGGGAGACATCCAATCAATAGAAAACTCATTTTGCCTAGATAAATAACAAGTGGGTCAACTGAAGCCCGTAAATCATTGCTTAAGCCTTAGCCAAAATTGATCAGAGACATCTTTTCCCAAAAAGGAAAGCTTTCTTCTCTTTAAAGGGCAGCATGCTCTGGATAACAATACAACCCTTGACTAAACCTTCACATGGGGATGTGTTTCTGTAGAGATAGCCTAATGGAGTTGCTAAAAGGCCTACTATCCTTTGATAAGAAGTTCAAGGACTAGTGAATCACATGAATTATTTCAAGCCTCTCTAATAAAAAACTCCAAATAACTGAAGCATACCATTTTAAGCATAAAAATTTTCACTTTAAACATGTTAAATGGAAATACCTCTAAATTATTTCAGGATTGATATTCATTTGCAAATACCACCTGGATATGAACCCCAAGGCATTAAGGACTTTTTGAGTTCAAAGCCTTAAAGGTGGCTAATCAAGCCAGGGTAGGAGGCAATCCTAAGGTTCTTTAGCCTATTTTAGCTCTTGAAATAAAATAAGTGAAAATTGTAGATACAGTGGCCATGTCTTCCAATGCTGCCCAATTATTGCATAATAAGTAGCTATAAAGAAACATAAAAAGTTGTCAACTCCAACATTCTCCTTCTATAGGTGAAACAGGGGCTAATTCGTGAGCTATCCAAGATCATTCAGTAAAAGGTGGCAGAGCAAGAATTAGAGCAAGGTTTCCTAACCTCCAAATTAGCCTCCATTCTGCCATAGGACATGGTCTTTCCCATGAGTCTATCAATGATTTTCCTGGACCCCAGAGTGCAGGACAGGTGTTCCTCTCAGCCTACATTGTGGGGAAAACAGAGAACGATGCTGGCAGAAGTGGACAGGGGGAGAACCACTATATCCCCAGACAGAAAACCAATGCGATTCCCAGATGCATAGACCTCTTCATTGACTGAAAATGGATATTTCATGAACTGAGCAAATAACTAGTTTTAAAAATCAAACAGAGTTTAATTTTAAAATTTTTTATGTCTCAGCCTTGGGATTCTGATGTGTAAAAATCCAAGTATCTTCAAAGATAGAAAACATATACAGATATCATTTAAATGGCAGAACTCAGAACATAGAATCATGGAGCAGTGATCTCCACCAGCCCCACAGCTAACTGCAGCAGCTGCAAGCATGATTCTCATGCTCTCTTTTACCTAGTGTTCAACTAGTAACCCAGCTTCCTCACTCATGGGGAAGGGCCATCAGCAAAAGGCACTCAGGCATGGGGGCCTGAAAAAAGATCCCACACACTCAAAGTCATGTTGGAGACATTTCAGGAAAGGATTAGGTGGTTTACCCCTGGCTTCCTCCCCCAGCATTTATCGAGACTAATAATAAAGTAAATGCATTGTAAGCCACACATACAAGGTTGTGGAGTGAAGGAAACAGAGCGACTTTTTTGTGTGTCCTGTTTTATAGGTTTTAATTAAATTATTTGTGGCCTTGGATTGGGAGCGGGACTTTGTGATTATTTTTTAACAGAATGAAAATTTATGTTGGGGCCTCTTTGTCAAAAATCACTCCTGCTGATAAATAACATGCCACACAATAATAAACTCAACATGTTCCTTTAAATTTCTACCTAGACAACTTATTGGCACTTAGAAACCTCTCTGTCTTGGTTTGAACCAGGTTAATTCAATATTACACTAATTATACTACAATAAAATAGCAGAGGCTACCTGTTGCAATAAAGTATAATTTGTGTTCAGAAACTGTATTTTTAGTTAGCATTGTCCTCACAAGGCTAATTGTTCAGAAGGAGTCTCCTGACTCATCCCATAACATGTATTAAAGTTTTACTCTAAATTATTTTAAAGTTTCTTAAATCTTATTTTACCTGTTAGTTAGCGGTATGTCCCAAACCATCCCAAAATGCAGTGTCTTTAAACAACTATTTATCTAGCTTACAATTCTGTAGATCAGCTATTTAGGCTGGACTCAGCTGGATGTTTCTTCTCGTCTTGGCTGGGCACTATTATGTGTCTGTCGTCCCTGTGGTAGTCTAGGCAATGGTGAGTCTGGAAGTTGACTAGCTATTGGCTGAGGCAATGGAGGTGATTGGGCCATGGGTCTCTCATCCTCCAGTGGGCTAACCAAGAGGGAACAGAATCTTGCAAGACTTCTTGAGGCCTAGACTTAGAACAGGCACATCATCACTTCTCCCACATTCTGTGGTTAAAGAGAATCAAAAGACCAGTCCAGAGTCAAGACTAGGGAATTAGATTCTATCTCTTCAAACGAGCAGCCATAAAGTCTCAATTACCAAGAGTGTAGATACAGAGACGGTTATCAATAGGGACCAAAAATGCAATCAATATTTCACATTTTAGTCTCAGACAATATTATTTTTTCCACTAATTATATAGTTACTTAAATAGTATTAAAAATAAGATATCAGCAGGACCAGGTGGGCATATAACCATAACCAAGTTACAATTTTACATTGAAATCAAAACCATTTCTCCTAGAAGCATTACCTCAGCAGACCTGAGACTACTAAGAGAGCAAAAGGATTGTCTTCACAGCATCTGCTAGAGAGCACTTAGTAGTCACTCCATAAATGTTGATTAGTTTTTTTACATAAGTGGAAAACTCCTCTACAGGAAGGAACTCACCTCTCTTCATATCCTATTTTCCACCAGTATCTTCCTAACATGTCTTCTTCTCTAAATGCATGTATTAGTAGCTTATCTTTTAATAGCATGTATTAAAAGCTAATCTGTTTTGTTCATTCATATAGTAAATACATTATATTACACAAGGGCATTATACATACCCAAATCTTATGTCTTCTTGGTCTTTTTTGTGCTATCAAACATTTTGTTCTGACACTAACTTCTTGCATGGCACTCTTCCATCAGGCCTACATATCTCCTCTATAGCCTTAAGTTCAGGGAGTCTTAAATCTGGGCTGCAAACTGATATCACCTGAGGTGACTTAAAAATCAATTGACCAGGCGTGGCGGCTCACGCCTATAATCTCAGCACTTTGGGAAGCCGAGGAGGGCGGATCACGAGGTCAGGAGATTGAGACCACCCTGGCCAACATGGTGAAACTCTGTCTATACTAAAAACACAAAAATTAGCTGGGCATGGTGGCAGGCACCTGTAGTCCCAGCTACTGGGGAGGCTGAGGCAAGATAATTGCTTGAACCTGGGAGGCAGAGGTTACAGTGAGCCGAGATTGCAGCACTGCACTCCAGCCTGGTGACAGAGTGAGACTCCATCTCAAAAAAATAAAAATTAAAAAATAAAATACTGTTTCCTGGGCCCCAACCCCAACTCTCTGGTTTGATTGGTCTGGGATGTAGCCTAAAGGTTTTTAGGCCTCCCCAGGAGACTGCAATGTGCAGCCAAAGTCCAGAACCATCAACTTTTTCTTATACGTCATCACTCACTTATGAAAGACTGACGACACCACCCCCACCTCTTACCCACTTCTTGTCATGTGCTCTGGTATCACACTTCTTTTCTTTCTGGAAATTATCAAATGTGATAGCTGGGATCTTGTGTTTATTTATGTCTTTATTTGGCTGTTTATTTCCCAAGGAATACTTTACCTTTTGTTCTGCATGATAACACCTACAAGCACAATGGTAGCTAGCACAGAGGAGTCATCCAAAAATCACCTGTTCACTGCATTATTCTAATGCACCTTAAGAACCCAATTTATGAATTATAGCTTAAATTTAAGGAGCTAGGGCAGGTGTTTTCAAACTTTATCCTGAGTAAGAATAATCTGAAACAGCCACCCCCAACCTTTTTGGCACCAGGGACCAGTTTCACAGAAGACAATTTTTTCATGGACGAGGTTAGGGGAAGGGGGAGATGGTTTCAGGATGAAATTGTTGCAGCTCAGATCATCAGGCATTAGATGCTCACAAGGAGCACACAACCTAGATCCCCTGTGTGTGCAGTTCACAATATGGTTCTTGCTCCCGTGAGAATCTAATGGCATGCCACCACTGATCTGACAGGAGGCACAGCTCAGGCAGTAATGCTCACCTGCCCTCACCTCCTGCTGTGCCGCCTGGTTCCTAACAGGCCACAGACTGGTACTGGTTCTTGGCCTGGGGGTTGAGGGGGACCCCTGATCTAAAAAGTCTGTTAACACATAGCTTGCTGGGCCCCATCCCCAGAGCTTCTGACTCAGTAATTTGGGGAGTAGCCCCAAGAATTTGAATTTCTAAGAAGTTCCCAGTTGACGCTGATGCTGTTGGTCCCAGGGTCACAGTCCATGGACTTTGTCAAGAGGCAACAAAACACATGTCAAAATGTATGGCCTGTAGCACCAGACTGCCTGGTTCAACTCCCAGCTGTGCTGCTATGTGGCATTGAAAAAGATGCCCAGTCTTCTGAGTGCTACATTAACTATGTGGCCATGGGAATATGCTTGATCCATGAGTGCCTCCATTTCTCCACCTATAAAATGGAAACAGTACCAGAACTTACCTCCTCAATTCGTTATAAGGATTAAATAAGTTAATATTTACAAAATGCTTAAAAGAGTGCTTGACAGGTAGGCAGCACTACATAAATATATTAATGTTTAATGCTTCTAATGGATACATCTTGATAACACCCCTGAAAAATGACTTTAAAATTTTAATCCTACATGTTAAATTAAAAACAACTCCCACACACAGAGAGAATCACAATGGCATCCGAATCTCAAAGTATAATACATCAAATTCATAATCATCATAATAAATACCTCTAATTGACCACCTAGTCTGTGCTGGCACTTAACCAAGCGTATCTTATTTTAAATTTCCAAAAACAAAGTAGTTGTTTTCAATTAAAATCTGAAGAAACTAGGGCTCAGAGAGGTAGTGACTTTTGAGTAGCTGAGCTTGAAAATTCTAGAATTGAGGTATTAAGACATTCTCTGGAAGTGTGCAACAAGGAAGAGAGTTAGATCATGTATAATTCAGAATTCTTTCAGTCACAAGTAATAAAAAACCCAATCAAATTGATTTAAGCAGAGAATTACTGGCTCATGTGTCTAAAAATTCCAGGGCTTCCTGCATGCTTCAAGTACAGCTGGATCCAGTGACTCAAATCTGGATTTCATGCTCTCTCTCATCCTCCCCTGCCCTCATTCTTTTCCTCCCTCTCTCCCTCCATTTCCTTCTCTCTTGGGCTCTCCTCTCCTTGTGCTAACTTCACTCTCAACTAAGCACCTCCACATGGTGACCCCCAACAGATCAAAGTTCACACCATCTTTATGGCTAATGATCACACAGAGTCTTCACCACAATTCAAGCAAAAGTTCTGGAATTGAGTCTCACTGAGCCAAGCTGGATTTCAGGCCTTTGACAAACTCATTGGCTGTAGTCGAGGGTATCAGACATGCTAATTCAGCTAGCCCGGGTTGTGAGTCTACCCTTAAGGCTGGGGAAGTAACCCTCTGGGGGACCAGGAGGACTTATTGTTGAGCAAGCATGACTTCCCGAAAGAAAACCAAAGAACTGTTAACCACAGAAGGAAAATGGGTGCTGATTTCTGACATTGAGTCCTGTGACACAATGTGTGTTCCTCACAATGTCTCCTGCTCTTCTGGAAGGACACTGAGCTGGAAGTCAGACAATCTGGGTTTGGTTATGTTGACATTGTCAAGCCTGTCATTTTCTCTTGGCTTTATTTTCCTCATCTATTCAATGAAGGAGTTGGCTTGGAATTCTAGGCTTCCTCTTATCAGCAAAGTTCAAAGATTTCTATGTGCATATGTCTTCTTGGCCCAACCTGAATGTAAACAAACATAATTTTTTTTTATTCTGATTGAATGAAAGAAACTAATGAGCCTGGGAATCACAAGAAGTGAGCAAAGTAGAAAGATGTGGAGGTGAATTAGTCAGAGGAATAATGCTAGTAGCAGTAGTAGTAGGTTCCTATGCAGTAGATGAGTGTTAAGGCAAAAACAGGGACATTTGGCTTGCAGTATAAAGGCTGGAGGAGGTGGAGGAGAGATGCATCAGCAGAGAAAAAGCTTCTAAGAGAAAGTGATGCTTGAGGTGATTCTTGAAGGAATAGTGGAAATTGCCTTGTGAATGGAAATGGATGGGGCATTTCTAGCAAAGGGAACGTGAGACATGGTGGTGTACAGCATTGCCAGGGATTAGAGCCTGTGCAGTAGGGAGCTTGGTAAGAGACCTAGCTGGAAAGTAGGCTAAGGGCAGACCATGGAAGGCCCAGCATGCCATGTTGGGAAGTGTGGACTGTATTCTGCAACAGAGGATGTGAAAACAGGAGGGAGAGAGGCAAGCAAGGGTGCCACGTGAAACACTGGGCATAGATTATCCATATAATCCTTACCACAGTCCATTAATCAAATGGATATTTATTATCCCTATTTTACAGATGAGGAAACTGAGGCTTAGACAGAGTTAAATAATATTCCCAACTGCTGGAATGCTGGAAGCATGTTGATGGAATTGGAGCTCTTACCCAGATCATCTGATGAGTTCAATGCTAGTATTTCTTCCATTATGCCTTTGACATCTCACCTGTCTCCCGTTTCAGAGGATTCCTGCAGGGACTAGATTTAGATCTCAACAAGTAAGGATTTGGACGTGATTGGCTGAAAACATCAGCATTTATCTTAGTGTCACCCATAACACTCTCAATATTTTCAGCAGTTAGCATTCTTCTTCAATCAGCTCAAAAGAAATTATTTTTAACTCATGACAATATAGTGTTTGTGAAACTTGGTTAGTAACTAAGAGAGACACCCTTGGCAATTTCACAAAGTGTCTAACTGGTTACTTCTGCAAACAAGTCACTGAACAAAATTTCTGGAAAGAGGGCAGGCAGTCTTGGAGAACAACTACAACTCCAAATATAGAAATAGCTTTAAATCAAGTAACTTTTGTAATTGAACCAATGGACATAGGCCACCATGTGAGCTTGCCACAAACCATTGTTAGGGTAAAAATTTCCCAATTCTTGTTAAGTTCACAAATGTTTGGGCTGCCTAAGAATTAGGAGATTTAAATTCAGATTTAGAAATTAAGGATGACAATCCTCTCGTATCCATGGGCATGAAACCAATTAGCTACCAGGTTTGGAAAGCTTAACAGACTAATTTTCTCTTTTCCTTTTATCAAAAATTAAATTTTTAAAGAAAAGTTAATTCAATTTTTCTCACTTAATACCATCTTGTCACCTACATTTGCACTGCCAGGATGTGGACATGGAGGTCTGTTTCACCCATTTCAAAAACACAGTGAACGGCAGCCTGCCTCAAACCATTCTTTAAAAAGAGAGCATTCTACTTAAAGTATTGATTCCGTATCTCTCAAAAGAATCAAAACGATTACTGCAGTAAAACTTAATGTCCCAGCTCCAAGTATGTCATTTACAAATTGCTCCTTAATTTGAGATGTTTTATAACAGAGCAGCAAGATTTTCAATACAGTGAAAGTATAAGAACCTATAAAGAATTATGTAATCACTATGTCCTGTACACGAAGTGTTGGTTTTGGATTGCTAACAAATGTTCAAACTCCCTTGGAAAAAAAAAAAAAAGAAAGTAAAAGAAAAACAACAAATTGTGAGGCCAAGAGGATGAGTGGATCGAGTGTCAGCGTTTATGTTCAAGCAGCATGGATTGGCTCCAGCCTGAGGTTAACTTAGAATTAAAATGGAACTGGTGGTCTTGCCTTGGCAGACAAGAGGTTATAACAAATCTATGACCACATACATACAGACACCACGGTCGCCAGCTAAACCACACACATGTGGCACACTCAAAGAGCTTCAGTGAGGCAGTTACCAACACAACCGGGATCCTTTTTCTTCCCTTTCTAGGAGACAGAGCAAACCGTAGCCTCTCACACAGCAATTAAAGGAACCTACCTCATAGTTAACACCCAGAATTTAAATTAACATTAGTAATGGCTAGAGAAAGTTTACCCTCAGTAGAAAGCACCCTATGTATTATCATCCAATCATTTACCTGCCTAAAAAAGTGATAGTGAGTTTCCAAAAATGCACTATCTTCCAGGCTGTTTACATAAAGACTTCTTTGCTTTTCTTGAATCTAATGAGTAAGCATGTTTCACACTCTCTGGGTATCTATTTTGGAAAGTCAAACTCATTGACCACTCCTGAAGCAATCAAGATTCAAGACACCACTAATTAAAGCTTCACAGAGGGAAACCACATGCAGACATGGCTGTGTTACTGAATACTCTTTACAAGGCAGGAGAGGTGGAAGGAAGCCCCACCATGAATGGGAGGCCAAGGTAAGTGGCAGGGACAAGATCCATCATGGCGGGCTGCCAACATGTTCACATGATGGGTCCCAGGTTATGCTGGGCCCTGACAATTAATTCTTGTATTCACCGAACAAACATCCATAATAATAATAAGAAAGTGGGCTCTAAGTTCTTGATAAAGCTGAATAGGGTATCACACTCTACCAAGACAAGAACAGAGGAATTATGAAATATTCGGAGGGTGGTCTCACCTGTGCTGTTCTATCAGAATCCTGTAAAGTTTAACTGGTTTTTCCTTGAATCATGCAATGTATCAGCTATCCCTTGCTATATAACAAAGTACCCCAAACTTATTCCCCTAAAACGACAACCAAAATTATTACTTACAAGATTGTATGTTATCCAGGCAGTCTTGCTCATCTGAGTCAAGCTCACTTGATCTTGGCCATGCTCATCCATGGCAGATCAGCAGGAGACTGGAATGGCCTCACTCTAGGTGTGATGGCTGGGTACCTATTGGCTTGGACAATGGAGGTGACTAGGCCATGTAAGTTAGTCTTAACTAGGATTCATGACGTTATTAGCACCCCAGGAGAGTCAGCAGAGGCGTACAAAACCCCCTGAGGACCAGACTTCACTTATTCTGCATTTGATCGGTGAAAGCAAGTCGCAAAGTCAAGCCAGATTCTGGGGACAGGGACATAGACTCTTCTTTCTGAGAGTTGCTGCAAGGTCACATTATAAGGAATGGGTTACAAAAATTGTAAGATTTGGTGCCATTTTTACATTCAACCTACCACATCCATCTAATCAGTGGTAAAGTTAGGAGAGAATATTTCTATTTCAAATTTTCAGACTCTTTCTACTACCCCACACTAAGTTACAAAAACTCCAGCCCATATTTGATCCAATAGGCATCAAGACATATAGAGTATGCTGGCTTTAGGGTTAGAGTCCCTGGCTTGTTACATGCTTTCAGCATTTCATCAGTGTATGACTTTGTGTAAATTACTTAACTCACTTGTGGTCTTCTAAAATTGATTTAATAATAAAGCCCAGCTCTCAAGTCTACTATAAGGACTACCATAAGGACTAAGTAATATACATGATGTTTTGAAAGAGTGACTGTCACTTAAAGTGCTTGAAATACACATATCCTCATCATAATCATTAATATTGACAAAATGAACTTCCGCTCCATTTTCTTTTCTCCATTCATGTCTCTCCCTCCATTACAAGGCCTGGAACACAGATCTTTCTCACCCAACATCGAGCTAACCCTTTTATTTTGCCCTGTACAACACATCCCCTAATTTTAATACATAAACACAAGCAGAAAAGAGAGCAGCCTTCCCCTACCCTGACAATTTTCTGGACAGTTTGTGCACTTAAATTCGCAAGTCAACCTTCAGGCCTGGGGGTTGCCTGCCAGGAGCTTCTTGCCACTTCCCGTAGCCTGAACTCTAAGGGCCTGGGGTTTGCCTTATTTAACTGTGGTATCGTCTGGGATTCCTCAGGCCTGGGAGCTACACTTGGGCCAAGACATTTGTGGCCTCTACTGGCTCAGAAATCTGTTCTTCCTTGCTTTCACTCAGAAACTCTGTGTGTGTGTCTCTGTGTATGTCTCTGTGTGTGTGTGTGTGTGTGCGTGTGTGTGTGTGTATCTGTTAACAACCCCTTCAGAGTGGTTGTATCTGGCAAATGTACTAACACAAACTTCGTGATTTGGGGAAAAAAAATACTACACTCATTCTGCCATAGGGGAGACAATAATCAGAAAGCCAATTTCTATATAGATTTGTTCTAGAATAGCCTTGTCTTAAAATCATAAACACAAACTCAAATAGAATAGATACAAAAATACTTTTGTCTTTTGCACCTCAGTGTAAAAACGTCCCACTGATTCGGATGCACGTTAACGTTTGAAAAGCACTAGAGTAGGCCAATTCTTCCCCAACATCTGAACGCTGCATAATCACCTGGAGGGCTTGTTAAAATACAGACTTCTAGGCCCTGTCCCTAGAGATTCTGATTCCACAGATCTGGAAAGAGGCCCTGGATTCTGCGCTTCTAACAAGCTCCTTGATACTGCCAATGCTACTTTTCCAGGAACGACACTTTGAATTGTGAGGACCAATACCTTCCTTTCACATTTGGGAAAATGAGACCTGGGAAAAATGAATAGGTATAGGTGCTAACTAAAGAGCCAGTGTCTTAACAGTTATACAGAAATTGAGACAGAACTCCAGGTTCAGTTCAGTTTTTTTTGTTTTTTTGTTTTTCCCAAAGCATTTTCTGATGACTGATACTGCTTTCAGCTGGATTTGCATCTTTTTTCCTCCTGTTACATGACTTTGATATTTTCACCTTTGCCATTTGACCTGTGAAATTCTTTTCAGTTTCTGACTATTCTGTTTTATTTCCTCACTTTAAACTTACATTTTATTTTATTCTCTGATTATTTTTAATCTTGGCAGAGAATTGAAATACTTTGCTCAAATAATGTTTATTGAATGGAACCATCTTCTATTTCTTTCCTCTTTCTTAAGTCCCCTATTTTAGCCTCCTTAGTCCTTCACACTTCAGACAGGTATTATCTTCCTCAGAATCATCACTACTGATCATCTAAATCCTCTGTATCATCATCATCTACATCTACAACATCTATATTTTCTACATTATCTACATCTACATCATCTATATCTGTATCATCTATATAATCTATACCTACATCATCTACATTATCTATATCTACATCATCTATATCTACATCATCTACATCTATATTATCTACTGCTACATTATCTACATTATCTATATCTGCATCATCTATATAATCTATATCTACATCATCTACATTATCTATATCTACATCATCAATAGCATCTACACCTACATCATCTACATCTATATTATCTACATCTACATTATCTACATCTACATTATCTATATCTACATCATCTATATTATCTATATCTACATCATCTACATTGTCTACATTTACATTATCTATATCTACGACATCTATATCTTCTACATCTACATCGCCTACATCATCTACATCTACATCATCCTTGTCTTCTACATCTATATCATCTACATCTACATCATCCTTGTCTTCTACATCTATATCATCTACATCTACATCATGGACAGCAGCCACAGCAACAGCTGTTTTTAACTGTACTTTCAAGATACTCACTCCCTCAGTGGAAACAAATTAGTGAGTTGAAAGAAGAAGAAATTTAAAACTTGACTTTGAGGAAACAGTTTAGAAGTCTGAGGGAAACAAACAGAAGTGACAGCTGAGGCACTAAATCACTTTCCATTTCAACCTACACTGTCCACTGAACACTGAAACTCATGGTTCAGAATAAAAAAAATTAAAAAGTCAAAATTGAAGAAAGTCACACCTGTAAGACTATTTGTCCAGTAATAACTCTTTGGAAATAGTTTAATTAGAAGATATAGTTTAAGACATTATTAGAGCAAGATTCAAAATCCTTTAGTGTATGTTAGATGGGGCTTCAAAACTTAGAGGTTCTAATTGGTTAAGTAAGTGTCCCCATTCTCCCTCAGGGCTTGGTGTTGCCACTCTTGAAAAGGTTTGTGTCCTCAAAGAGGGGGGATAAAAACCTTATAGATAAGTTTACCAGATTTGGCAAATAAAAATACAGAACTCCCAGTTACATTTGAACTTCACATAAAATAAATGATTTTTGCCAAAAGATGTCTCATACAATATTTTAGGTATAATCATACTAAAAACCATTTTTTGTTTAGCTAAAATTCAAATGTAATGGATAGTCCTGTACTTTTCTGGTAACTCTAAGAAAAGCCATGACAATTTTACCAAGATGAAAAAAAGTCATGGAGTCGGAGAAGGAATTTAAAATTAATATATTTGGCAAAAGATGGATTTTCAGTATACATTAAAAAATGCTTACAAATCACTAAGAAAAAGATAACACAGTTTTTAAAAAATGGACAAAAAATAGGAATGTGCACTTCTTAAAAGAAGATAAATTAAATGGCAAAGTCAAAAGGTGCTCAGCTTTACTGTTCATCATGAAAATGCGAATTCAAACTCCAATGAAATCCCACGTATGCCACCAGAACAAGCAGACTATGCCAAGTATTGGTTAGAAATAAAAGCAAATAGAGGCTTCATCCTCTGCTGATGAGACTGTAAATCTGTGCAACCACCCTGGAAAACTGGCAGTATTGATTAAAACTGAGCACGTGCCTATCCTGTGACCCAACCATTTTACTCTTAGATACATAACTAGCAGATATATGCACACTTGCTCACCAAAGACATATTCAAAAATGTCCATGGAGCATTAATCATAATAGCCAGACCTGGGAACAACCCAAACACCTACAATGGATAAAACATTGTGGAATGGAATAAACAATCTGTGGTGTATTCCTGTAATAAAATGGACCATCCAGCAATGAGAATGACTAATCTACATTAAAATGCTACAAAATGGATGAATTACATATGTGCACGCATGCATGCACACGCATACACACACACACAGCAAAAGAAGCCAGACACAAAAGAGCACATACATTACGATTTGTAACTAGTCTTAAGTGCTAGGAGTCAGAATAGCGGCTCTGGTAATCTGAGCTTGCGAACTTTGGAGCTGGCCACATTCTGTTTCTTAACCACAAGTTTGCTCTCACTTTGTGAAAGTCATGGTGCTGCACACTTAGGATCTGTATCCTTTGCTGAATTTGTTATACTTCAATCCCATTTACCTTAATACCTCTAAAAGACATGATCAAGGGAAAGACTGGTACCTTCTGACCTTAATCAGGATTGTGTAACAGAATCAATATCATTTTCATCATAGCAATCATCACCATAATCATAATACCTCATTATATGAGAATTACCGCAGGCTGAGCTTGGTTTTAGATATTTTGTTTACACCATCTCACCTGATGTTATTAATCCTCACATAGCATTTGCCATTATTCTCCCACTTTTATAGATGAAGACATGAAGACATGGAATCTGAAAGAGGATACATGGCTTATCCAGGAAAATGCAATTTTTATGTGTCAGAGACAAGTTTTAAAATCAGGAGCTGATTCAGGAGCGGAAAAAGCAGGTGCTCTTTTCTCTATAGGAGGCCACAAGTCATCTACAAAATGGGGAAACATTTAAACTTCCTCTCTCTCATTGTACTTTCTAAGTCCAGAGATGGTGTAAAACCTCAACAGTCAGTCTTTTATGCTGAGAAACATACATATGACTTCTGGACTTAATCCAATTACCTAGAATTAACTGACAATTCCTACAATCAATTCCCAACTGAACAAAGGAGAAAAGTAAATTCCCCCTCCATTATTTCAGCTATCTTCATAGCCAAGTATCTAAGGAAAAAAATAACAGAATTTAACACTCAAGCAACAAGACCTCCTATATAGTTTCAACAAATGCACACCCACTTTACGAGCTTGCGTTCATGCATCCATAATACAAGATCTTTTTGCCAATGATTCTCAAACTTTAGGATAAGCAAGAAATAATGAGAGCTTCTTTAGACAGATTTCTGGGCTCCAGCCCCAGGAGATTCTGATTCAGTAGGTCTGAAGTTAGTCCTGAGAATCTACATTCCTAACAAGTCTCCAAGCAATACTGATGCCGCTGGTGCTTGGACCACACTTGGAGCAGTACTGCTTTATGCCAACACAAACAATGTGGAAAAGATGCTCACATTGTTTTTTTTAGAGACTGAATCTTCTGTCTTGCCACTGACATCTATGGCTACTACTTCAGGCGAGGTCCACATGACTGAGAGGCAACTGACCTCCCCTCCCCTACTCCAAGCTCTATTTTCATCATCATTAGTGTCAAGGCCACCACTGTGTCCGTCACAATGGGATGATTGGCCACATGGCTTCCCCAGGGCCTGAGTTCTGCTTTCCCTTTGTTCTACTCTAAACTGCAAGACCTCTAGGATCCAAATTTCTTCACAGCATGTACATATTTATTGCATTTTGGCTTGTTTTATGCCAAAGGGGAAAAAATCTAAATCTGTAAGAATTAAATCCATGTCTTAGGATTTCTTATAGTTTGTCAAGTTTGCTTCCTGTTTAATCCCCACATCTGGGCATTTTGAGAAGAGAACAAACACCTATGTGGAAGGTGAAGGACCCCACCTCCGCCACTTCCATGGTGTCCTAAAGCAATTCTGAGCTCCTCCTTTGCTTTCTACTCATCTTCAAAATTCCCCAAGGCAGGTTCTTTTTTCCTCTACAGATTATGAGCTCCATCAACTCTCTCCCCAAGAGTTTTGAGTAATTCTTGGTAGAAAATCATCTCTGTTGAAGGATGTGAAGAATAAGCTTCCTATGTCAAGAAGTAGCTAATTATATCACAACCTAGAAAGTATCTAGGTTAGGAAGCAAGACTTTGCCTCTGTCTCCCTGAACCACAACTGGTTAAAAACACAGGATATCATATGTGGAGCGAGAGATCACCAGATCCTCATTCTTTCTTTTAGCTGGCTGTGTCATTCTAAGGGGGAACCACTTCAACCACATTCCTCTTCAGCTGTAAAATACAGTATTGTTTTAAGTGATCCCCAAGATCTTTAATCTCCAAGAGTCTGCAAACCCATGAACCTACAGAAAAAACCCAAAGGAAACGCCCTCCTTTCCAACCTACTCTTGGCACAAGTGGTGGTTTTTCTGTAGGAAAATGAAGCCTCGTGATGTGTGAGTCACAGAGAGATGATGAGCCAATAAAAGGTCAGGGAAAAGAAATAGAGGATGGAAAGGGAAGATACAATGTGCCATCAAAGGAGAAAGTGTTTGGGCTTCTTTTCTCCCTATGAAGTCCACAGAGAAAAAAGCAACAAAATCCACCACTGGGTTAGCCAAAAATAATATCAGTCAGGAATCACTTAGTCCATTTTCATATTTCATTTCTACAGTAGCAAAAGAAAGTAGCCAGCTTCTTTGCAGGAGTACGTGGGTAGGTAGCATCCATTAGCTCACAGAGACACACCCACCCTTCAAACTCAATTTGGCTAAAATGACTTTTTTTTATAAGGACTCATGAGAAAATGGTTGACTTCCAGCCCTTATGTTATCAGAATTGTTTGACGTTGAATTACATGGGCCTGGACTATAAATCTTGACTTTAGCCTCAAATGCAAGGCATTTGATGTGTCTGGGAACCTGCTGTAAGAAAGAAATTAGCTGTAAAACAAAGTAAAATGCCTGTTCCCATGGGAAGAACCGGCAGGACTGCTAATAGATCATGTGCTCGTTTGGAAGACACTTGTTCCTTTGGTCAAACAGCAACTAATATTTTCACTTTCCACTGCCTTGAACAGGAAATGTGGTACTAAGGACCAATAGACAGGGCAAGGTATCATATTAATTACATGGTCAGTAAACATTTGCTCACCCGTGTTTCCTAACGTCTGAACACTTCCTGGTTGGAGCTCAGCGATGCTACTGGCCTCTGTTAACTCATTTTACTCTTGTATAAATGTCTGGGAAGATAAAGTGCATTTTCAGAAAGCCCCAGATGAAGAGGAGGATGGGGCTGCAGGGAAAAACAGGCCGTCTTCCAGCTAAAAATGTTGAGAGCAGCCCTTGTTTGCAGCCTGTTCTGCAGCTGCCATTGCCTACGGCCCCCATAAGGATAGGGCGTCTGTGAACCTGAAGGGAGGTTGACATTGTGAGGTGATTTGATAGCCTTTAGAATTTCTCTTTCTACTTTTTGGGGAGTATATGTCAAACAGAGGTTTCAGGTTCATTCTAAAGAAAGGAAAAAGAAAAGCAAGACATCTTAGGAAAGATAGGTAAGTGGCAATCACATTGGAACACCTGCCATTGAAACTGCTCTACCTGGAATTCTCTTCTTTGGGGTAATGGCAAAGGATGGACAAAGGCCACACCCACCTCCAGCTGCTCCTTAGAGCGATAGTTCTCAAAGTACAGTTCCCTGGGCTAGCAGCATGGGCATCCTCCTTGGAACATGTTAGAAAGGTACAATCTGAGGCCCTACCCTGGCTCACTAGGTTAGAAACCTTTGGGGTAGGGCCAGCAATCTGAGCTGTAACAAGTTCTCCAAGTGATTCCAGTACCCACTAAAGTCTGAGAATTCCTACTATGTTGAAATGTTTATATACCTGCTGTACGCATGCTATCCAGGCCTGAGATCAAGCTCTGTGCTATGATCTACAAGGCCTTCATGACCTGGCTGCAACATACAAGCTCCAGTACCTAACTCTGCTAGGCCCAGTTTATGCCCTCCTTGAGGACTTTTCCTGGAACCTACTCATGCTTTGCTCTTTAGCTTGTTCAGTTTTTTGTTCAGATGTCAAACCATTTGTAAAATAGCTTCCACCACAGACACCCTTTAAATATCTGCCAATAGATACTGTCTAGGATTGTTCTTACAGCAGCTTTCCAAGATGAGCGATAATATTTCTCACGAGTTTGTTTGTACATTTACGGCCCATACTCCTCATATAAAGCTCTAGTAGAATAGGCACCAAGTGTTTTATACCTACTCTTCCAATATATGCACCTCCCATGTCCAAAACGTTCAGCGTAGGCCGGGCACGGTGGCTCATGCCTGTAATCCCAGCACTCTGAGAGGCCGAGGCGGGTGGGTTGCTTGAGTCCAGTAGTTCAAGACCAGCCTGGGCAAAATAGAAAACCCCATCTCTACTAAAAACACAAAAAGTTAGCTGGGCATGGTGGCATGTGCCTGTAATCCCTGCTACTCAGGAGGCTGAGGTGGTAGGACCACCTGAGACTGGGAGGTCAAGGCTGTAGTGAGGCAAGATTGCACCACTGCACTCCAGCTTGGACAACCAGATTAAGACCCTGTCTCAAAAAAAAAAAAATGTTCAGCATACATACTTTCTTCTCCCACCCCTTCTCAGAACCTAGTCTCACTCACATTGTTATAAATAAATGCAAATGTAGAGAAGAGAAAATATTTACATTAGGAATTTTTTAAATTCAAATTTCAGGCATCTTTCAATAAGTGCTATCTAGCCTTATAAATGTTTGGCAAGGTCAAGTGGGGCCCCTAAAATACTATCCCTCAGGCATCTCACAAGGGGCCTATAATGTTTTCCAATAGAGGAGCTCTGATTTAGTCATAGAGCAAATTTGTTCTTATAGAACAAATGTTTCCATTACCACAAGCAGAAGATTGCCTTTGCTCTAAGAAACTGTGTCTGTTAAGAGCTAGGTAGGCAAGTCATAATCAAAATTCAGAACCTATACTAACTACATATCTAATTATGGAACATGTATTTGTACTTTCTCTCTCCATTTTATCTTCATATGTGTTTCTTAAAGCTCAACTTCGAGACAGAAATGTGAATTCAAAGAGGTGTGACTGAGGATTCTGGGGCTCAGCCACAATACGGCAGGTTATTTTATTGGTCTTTCAACAAAATATGCTTGAATGGCGTTAATTTTGCTTCCGTAATGGCTTAAATGCATCCAAGAGGCATTAGAGTCACTCACTCTTAGCAAAGATGGAAGAATAACACAGATGACAGTGCGTTTAGAAAGAGGCAGACAGTGCCCATGCTGGCTCCAGTCCTCTGTCATCAGAGATATGAGCTCTAGGTTGGCCGCTGAGCATTAGCCCATGTAGCCTGAGATGAGTTCATGGGGCTGGAATTCAAAACACTAACCAGCTGTGGGAACCCAGTGAGAAGCCTGTCACACTGAATGGTATCCAGATTAGAGCTGTGAGAATTTGGGAAAACCCTTCTCGCTAAATAAGTGTACTTCTTCATCTTCTTTCTTTCTTTCCTTTTTAAGTTTGCACTGTTTGACACAACCCTGAACCTATAGCCATGCATATTAACAATGGAGAAAAGGCAACTCTAAAAATGTTTGTTGAAGCAATGAGGGGACACCGTAAGACCGAGTGGATGTTGGATGACCTTGTAATTGTAATTTTTAGGTGTGATAATAGCATTAGGTTTATGCAGCAAAATGTCCATAACCCTTTAGAGATGTGTAATGTGGAATGTAGGGGTGAAATAAAAAATATTACTTGGAATTTGCTTTTAAATAATTCAGAAAAAAATAGAGAGGAAAAGGAATAGATTAAGCAAGCGTTGCAAGCCCTCAGTAATTGTTGAATCTGAAGTGGATTGTGGGGGATTAAAAGAATATTCTCTCTCCTTGTAAAAGTAGGTTTCAAAATAAACACAATAAAATTTATTATAAAAAAGGAAAGATAAATAATGCTAGACCAAAGGAAAAGTTATTTTCTCAGGAATGTAAAAATGCCTTTTCAGCTAAGGATTTTTCTCAAGGCCAGCCACTGTCAAATAAATAATCCACAAATTCAAAAAATGATGAACTTGTGTTCTTGGATTTTGGAGTCTTAAGGACTCCCTTCCATGATTTATGCATTGATAGTCGTAGGCAGAAAAACTTCAATAAATGAACCAGAAAGTGGAAATGGCACATTACTTTATTTGCTACTAGATTGTCAAATGCTGATTACAGCATTGGTTGTAATGGGAATAGCACAAGATAGAGATTTGGGGTCCCATGTCTGCTTCTGTAATTTTTCCCATGAGTCGCTGTCTGACTTCCGTGAACATCTTTACACTTTAGTTTCCACAGCTGTAAAATCACAAGTTTCTACAACGTTAGAGCTAAGATTTCTTTCAGGCCTGAAAGTACAAATTCCAGATTATATTAGTAAATCTGCTTCAGTAACATGGAAGATAAAAAAGGTCAAGTTCTAGATATGAACTGGCAAATCAGGAGACAGCAAATTTATTCAGCCCTATTGAATTCTCAACACAGGAAACCCAAGTGTAACGACCTTTGCTCTTAAGAAAGTTTGGCTGGCAAAATAAATAATATGGAAAATAAACAGGTTTCAAAAGAGATCCTAGCCTCAGCATAATTCTATTAAGAAAAAAAAATATATTGCCAACTAAAATATTTTGTGCCTTTCTAACACTGAGAATAATGGATATAAATGGTCATTATTTATGTTTCCAAAAAGTTCAAAAATAATTTTTATTTCCTTCCCAGTGATTGAAAACCACATGAAAACATGTACTTCTAGTGATATTAAACTGTTTGAGATAGGAGAGATGGGAGGGAAGAATGAGATTTCCAAGACCAACCAAATCATTTTCTATTAGTCTCTGAAAATGTTAGCAGATGTTGGCTCTGGAAATACATGACTACTTTCACAAAGATGCCCCACGTGGGAGCAGCATTTGGTATACAAAGCTATGGCCCATTTTATTCTGGGGTCTTGCTTTCTGTCACGTGGTGCCTTCCATAGTTTGCCACTTCTGGCTCTGGGTTTGAAATTTGAGGTTAATAAGCCACACTTGACCAAGCATGCAGGACTACCATCGCTGTTCAGAGACACTGGGACTGTCCCCTGGGGAGAGTTCATTAGGCAAATTTTTTAAGAAAACACACAAAACATTGATTATGTTACAAAAAGATTTATGTAAAACAATTCATAAGTGCCCTAGATCTCATATTTCCAAAAATACATGTCTCTTAAATTTACCTCTTCACTTAGAATCTGGTCCGTCTTTTTTCATTCAGATCCACCCTATTTCTTTCTAAGAGCAGCCATGCAACACTGGGGAATGGTGCCCGAGCAAGGGGGAAAAATGCTTGTTATTTCAAGGTTATGAGAAACCTTGCAAGGCGGAAAGAGAATTTTTCCCATCTCAGTGTGCTCTAGTACCTTAACTGTCATGTATTGCAGAACATAAAAACACAAAATGATGCCGTCTATAATGTGACTTACAGCAAGTATTTTCTGGTCCCAGAAAATGATCACTTTTCTTCTTAGAAGGTTCTTAAGAAATTTTTCTTAATTGCTAAATTCTAAATTGCTACTTTCTAATCTCCTGAGACCAGTTCTTTTACCTAGTTAGAAATGTTTCTCCAATTTGTAAATGAATGTTACTGAAGGTAGTAAGATGCAGTATACACACATGCATTCATTCTAAAGTAACCCTGTGACAATGAGCACAGTTCCATGTGGTTGGTCATAATTGTATTCAAGTCCATCTCAGTTCTGTATTAGCGACATTTCATAAAAGTTTCAAGCTCCAGAATAAGTATTTTCTGCCGCCTGATAGAAGCTATTTCTTGAGTCTCTATAGTTTTACCGTCAAGTCTACAATAAGGAAACACAGTCTGTTTTCTGAGTTATCTAAGTCAGAAGTTCTCAGTCTTGAGCCTGCATCAGAATCACCTGGAGGATTTGTTAAAATACAGATTCCATAAAAAAAATTTAAAAATAAAAATACAGATTCCTGGTGCCCCCCTCCAGAGTTTCTGATTCAAAAGTTGTGGGTTGAGCCAGATGTGGTGGCTCACGCCTGTAATCCCAGTGCTTTGGGAGGCTAAGGTGGGCAGATCACCTGAGGTCAGGAGTTAGAGACCAGCCTGGTCAACGTGACGAAACCCCATCTCTACTAAAAATACAAAAATTAGCCACGTGTGGTGGCGCACTTCTGTAATCCCAGCTATTTGGGAGGCTGAGGCATGAGAATCGCTTGAACCCAGGAGGTGGAGGTTGCAGTAAGCTGAGATAGAGCCACTGCACTCTAGCCTGGGTGACAGAGTGACTCCATCTCAAAAAATAAATGAATAAATAAAAGTTGTGGGTTGGAACCTTAGACATTGTATTTCAAATGGGTTTCCAGGTGAACACTGATACTGATGTTGCTGGTCTGGATAGCACACCTTAAGAACCACTCATCTAAATATATGTGGAATAGATGTTTCAGTAACAGAAAAGGACAATTACTCCATCCACAGCAATATAAACATTTGGAGCAGCCCAGTAGGTAGGAAAGGAGCCTTCCCTACCCATTTTGGAAGTCAAATCTTGAACAAGCCTTGGTATAAAGAGAATCACTTCAGGTTTGAGCTCAGCAATCGCAGAGTGCAATCAACTCAAAATTAGGGGAGATCTTGCTTAATATTCAGTCTAAAAAATCTTATTTGGTCATCAGGTAATTCTGGTTTACATAGGTGAACAAAGCATCAAGAATTTATGGGGAGAATGGGGAAGAGTGCTGTAGTTTTCACACCCCACACACACCCACCCATCAAGACTGTCATTAGCAACATGACAAAGGGCCTAAAACTCTCTGAAGTTTCCGGGTTGATGTGAAGTCCCATTGATGTGGCCCTGGAAAGTGAGGTTCATCACCTCGGCTGTGACCGCTGACCTCCGTGGATAATCAGTTTCATCTCTATTACCTCTGGGTCCTTGGACATCCTCGCTGGTCCAGGCCTCCTCTTTCGTCACTGGGCCCTCTGGTTGTCCCTCATACTAAGGTGATGATGACACCAAGAATAAAGGAGTCTTTCAATAGTGATTTCCTGTATCTCGCTTATCCCAGCTCAGAAAAATCTTGCCATTCAAATGAACTGGCGTCATGGATGGAGTGGAAGAAGGGAGGGAGGTGAGAGGGGAGACGGGGCAGGGGGAGGGGAATCACTTTCAAAGCTCTCCCTGTGAGCAGAGGAGGCTGGAGCAGGAAGAGGAGGAGCCCAAGGCTGGCTATTTTTAAGTTGTAATGGGAGCCTTTGGTCCCCTCTCCTCTTTCTCTCAAGCCCTTGAACAACTTGCCAAAGGCATAAATCGCCCAGGCAATTCATTCTGGCTGCACTTCCTCCCTACTCAAATTGGCAAGCAAGTGCATGCAAAGCCATGCACAGGGCAATTTGAGCCTTTCCCTCAAAATCTGCAACCTGCTTTCACAAAGTTGTCTTCCATCAGGATCAAAGCATTGCATCCCAAATTATGTTGCTCAAGGAGGGATGTTGGGGAAAGAAAACACCACAGCTTGGGGTGGAAGCTAAGTCTTCAAACACAAGAGACCAACACAGCTCCTACTCTACCCATGACCACAGGGGAAGGGACCGAGTAGCCACTGTGGCTCCAGTCATGAAGTAGCAAGTTCATTAAGCACACAGATGGGCATGTTGGCACCTCTCCTGGTCTCACTCTGGAGGTCAAGGGAGGGAATCACAGCAATGATTATGCCAAGTCAATTGGAGGAAAGAGAAAATTAGTCCTGGCTTGACACAGAAAAGTCTCAGACAGGAGAAAAGCAACGCTCAATTTACCCTTCTGGGCTACTTACTCTTGGCGTTAAAAGGGATGTTATCTGTTCCAGGAAAGACAACTAATGCCTGAGTTAACACTTGTTGCCTCTGTATTATTTTTAGGGTCTTCCATCAGACAAAGGAGAGCAGGGCCTGTCACACTTCAGGCTTCAGACTGCACTCAGTTTTCTCAGGTTCCCCTGCACACAAAGGCCCTAAATAACTTTCCGTAGAGACCTGGCAAGGCCGTGTAGCCAGATCTCAGGGTGGCCACTGAACCTGGGCATGTGAGCTCAGTTATCTATCCCCAGCAGGATCTGTATTATTACCCCATTTGATTTTCCCATCCAGTTGGTGGTCTATTCCTGCTGAAGCAATACTTAACCGTAAGAAAACATATATATATATATAATCAGCATGGTGTGGCCAATCTAAGAAAAAATGAATAGTTCCAAGGCCCAATCATTGTCTCTGGTAAAAAATGTCAGTGCATTAGCTGGATATCAGCATTAAGAGGCCAGCACTGGGGACTTCCTGGGATATATTCACCTGTGTCTTCTTAATTTTTGTAGAGAAAATGCAGTTGTCACCTGCGACACCTGGGAAGTCTGAAAAGGCCCTTGGCAATCAGTCTGATCTACTCCAAGAAGAGGCTTCCAGTTGTGCTTGTCAAGGGCAAGGCCATCAGACTGCCCAGAATTATAGGAAGGTGATGCACCCAAAGACACTTGAGCCCACTCCTGCCCCAACAGCCTCCCCTCCCCTGCCAGTTCCAGACCACCTCCAGGATTGTTTGCCATAGCTGTACTCTTTAATATTCCTTCACATCAATTTCTTTTTGCTTAAATCAAGTCAACAAAAAAGAGAACAATAAATCTTCGTAGGTCAAAGTGGAAATCGAAATTTGGAAACTGAAGTATATGAGAAGCTCCAATAGAACATAACAGAAAATAATCAGAAACTCTTCCTGCCCTAGACTCCAAGGCTGAGGCCTGCTCTCTCCCTTTAAAACGGAGACTCACAGGAGTTAGGGAGGCAATGGAGACGCATTAGCAGCAAATGGAGATTGTCTGTCTAACCAGAAGAAAGGAAAGAGGTGGAAAAGGATCAAAAAGGCATCTCACAACTGGGAGTCAATGTTATTTAGCTCTGCTCTGGGTCAGCATCCCAAATAAATCATTTCAAGAAATAACTAAGGCTATACTTTTCAAACTCTTTTTTAGCCATGACCCACTGAAAAAAATGGATTTTATTTTACAGATTACACACACACACACACACTTTACAAATTGTAATGCACTCTGATATTTCTTGTTCTATCCTATTTGTTTTTCTAAAAAACACTAGTTGTTACCCATATTAGTGTTATCAGCCACAGTTTTTAAAACACTGCCTTCAACCTTGAGAGACATTGGTTATACTCACATCCCTAACCCCCATTCAGTGTAAAAATCCCTTGACACCATTCTCAGTTATCCTATCATGGCTTGTTCAGCACACTCAATCCCCTTTATTCGGACGCTCTTCAGCTTCCTTTCTTTACCACTGAAATGTATTATCTTTCTCCCCAGAGCTAAATAGTGTCAATTCTTTTAGCTCATGAGAAAATCAGATGTCCCTTATATTTTATTGTGAAAAATGCAACGTAAATGCAAAATTGACTAAATTTAATCTTGACAAAGCTGGGTATCTGGAAATTTAAATACCTTTTTCCTACTGCTTTGGTCCTCACAAATAAATAGGATACTGTAACCAAGCATATCTGTCACTGATGTCGGTGATGGGCACAAAAGAAGAAATAGTGATTTTTCCTTCCTTCTGATGGACTACCTCCAAGTGCGTACAAGTAAAACTTGTCCAACATGGAAATCGGTATGCCTCAAAAGTGAGGTACACAAAAGACACATTGAGCTGGATGAGCCATTTTTGTGCAGCCATACTCTGATCATGTAGCCACCCTGGGAGAAATAACACCATGCAACATTGCATCATCGGGCTTGCCAACAGCAGGACTGAAACTGAGGCGTATCCTGGAAAACAACAACTTTCTTCTGACATAAAATCCTGAAATAAGATCATATCCCAGGGTCTTGCAGTTTCATCACTTAGAGAACAATGTCAGAGACTTTCATCCATGGATTCTGGTTTTCTGTTTTGTAGAATAACAAATGTAGTTGGATCTTATTTTTAGATTCTTTTAATTGTATACCATTGTTCTCAATTAAAAACTCCAGGCATAAAATTATATCATATAAATGGCAAGACAATGAAATTGATTGTAATCCTGCATTTTATACCCAAAATAACTTCAATAACAATAGCTAACATTTCAAAATCGAATTATGTGCCATGGGCCTTCCTAAGTATTTTCTTGGCATTTAGCTCAATTAATCCTAACATTAACCCTATGAGGTAGTGCAATGGACTGAATGTTTTGCATCCTCCTCAAAATTCATATGCTGAAATTCCAGCTCCCAAGGTAGAACCTTTGGGAGGTGATGAGGTCATGAGGGCTGAGTCCTCATGAATGAGATCAGTGGCGTTATAAAAGAAACCTGAGAGAACTAACTCATCCCTTCCACCATGTGAAGACACAGCAAGCAGGTGCTGGCTATGAGAAAGTGGACCCTTGCCACACACAGAATCTGCTGGCACCTTGATCTTGGACTTCCCAGCCTCCAAAACTGTGAGAAATAAATTTGTGTTTGTAAACCACCCCATTTAAGATATTTTGGTTAGAGCAGCATAAATAGATTAAGATAGGTATTCCTGTTATTGCCAAGTTACAAAAGAGGAAACTGAGGCCTAGAGATATGAGATGAATTTCCCAAGGTCATGCAACTCATTGACAATTTCCCAAGGTCATGCAACTCATTGACAGAACCACCGCCAAACTTAAAACCAATATTCTTAACCACCTTTCTGTATTGTTGAATTCTCTCACAAGTAATTCAACAAAGACTCTAGTATGAGGATGGAAGAATAACAAGGCTTTCAGAGGAGGACTCAAACAGGTGGTAACATTATTTAATAAGCACAACAGTGTAACGATTAAGTGGATGAAAGAGCTTTGACAAAAATCTCTATTTTCTGTAGGTTCCCAGAGGACACCTCCATCAGATTCTGTCCCTCATCCTCCTTCCCCACTAACAGACATGGACACGGCTGTTTTCAAGTGTTTTAGGAAAGTGGTACTCAAAGTGTGTCCCCAAGATGAGCAGCATCAGCATCACCTAGGAACATGTTAGAAATGCAAACTCTTATATCTCACTTGTTTTAATACAGGTTTTATTGTTGTTTTGGTAAGGTGGGGCCAACAGATCAGGAGACCACTGCCACTGAAAAGACAGTATATTCTGCACAGTTTCCAAGAGAAGGGGCCACTCCACACCATGGGCAGGGCCACATGGGAAAGATCTGAGTGACTCAGAAGGCAGAGGGAAATGGGAGAAATGTGGACGAGAGCCTTCTCTGTGGTTCCCATGGGAAGGAACTGCCAGGAAGGGTACGCAGGCTTAGGATTGAATAATTCCCGCAGAATTTAGGGTAGAAGAGTTATCCCTAATTGTTTGGACCCTGACCCTGGGATAGTGGCCTGGAGCGTGAGAACCAGACAAAGGAAGTAGGCGGGATGGGGGCTCTGAATTAATTGGTTTGCATTTGAAAGGCGTGCAACAGGTAAGTTGTTCACTGTCCCTTGGAA
Source organism: Macaca fascicularis (assembly GCF_037993035.2). Classification (NCBI taxonomy): domain Eukaryota; kingdom Metazoa; phylum Chordata; class Mammalia; order Primates; family Cercopithecidae; genus Macaca; species Macaca fascicularis. The sequence goes on from NC_088384.1 coordinate 76,380,732, forward strand.
TTGACAAACCCTTGGAAGGGTAATGACCCCAGGATCAGCAAGGCCCCAAATGTCAAAGCATCAGAACCCCAAAAATAAAAGATGCGGCTAGTACATCACTCTAGATTGCTAATTACAGCTTGTGATCCACAGTTTTAAAATTTACTTTCCCACATGTAACATAGCACAAGGAGCTACATGTATTTTGTACATACCTGAATTTTTCCTTTCCTCAAGAATTAACAACTTTAAAGAAGCTTTCTTTAAAGACATTAAATACACATGAAGACTTCGAATAATACTATGTATTTCTTTATGTCCCCCAGACTGCTGTGTATCTAAATGAGAATTAAAACAGCCAACTTTTTCAATAATAAATAGTACACAGAGACATTCCAGTATACCCTTCAAAACCTGATGCTTAGCACTATTCACAATAGCAAAGACATGGAATCAATCCAGGGACCCATCAAGAGTGCACTGGTTAATGAAAATGTGGTACATGTACACCATGGAATACTACACAGCCATAAAAAAGAAAATCATGTCCTTTGCAGCAATATGTATGCAGCTGGAGGCTATTATCCTAAGCAAATAAACACAGAAACAGAAAACCAAATACCATATATTCTCACTTATAAGGGGGAGTTAAATATGGCGTACTCGTGGACATAAAGATGGCAACAGTAGACACTAGGGACTACTAAAGAAGGGAGGCAGGCAGGAAGAAAGGGTTGAAAAACTAACTCCTGAGTATCACGCTGAGTGCCTGGGTAAAAATCAATCGTATCCCAAATCTCAGCATCACACAATATATCCAGGTAACAAACCTGTACATGTACTCCTGAATCCAAAATAAGAGTTGAAATTATTTTTTTCAAAAAGAGGAAAATAACATCACGTAAAACCTAAGGCAATATGAAGAAGCTATGCATTTTAATTAATAAGAATGTATCAATATAGTTCACTAATTGTAACAAATATACCACACTAATGTAATATCGCAATAGAGGAGGAAACTGGGTGAAGAGGTATATGGGAACTCTTTGTACTATATTTTAAATTTTCCTGTAATTCTAAAACTTTTTTAAAAAGTCTATTTAAAAAAATTATTTTTAAAAACTTAATGCTTAGTTGTCAGAATGATCAGAAAGCTTTGGGGCCAAGGGCACTAGATAGCCTTTTTGGAGTTTGACCTCAGAAAACTTCATTCCATTTGTTTTTCTGGAATTTTCCATTAATTTCTGAAGGACCTGCTTCTAAGCTTGGTCAACAACAAGAACTGCTGTTTCATGTATATTGGGAAAATTATAGAACTTAACTTTTTATGACCAAAATTTTTATTTTGAATCCATGATTTGAAAATAGATTGATGTTAAAGATGGAAAATGATGACAGATTTGGAACCCAGTCCTAGTTGTGCCTTAATTAGTTGTATGATCTTGGGCAAGTGAATAAGTCCCTATAGGATTTGAGTTCTCTCTGTGTGGTGCCATGGTGTTGGATAAGAAGATATCTCAAAGCAAATGTGCCTCATCTATATCTAAAGGCTTCTCACTGAAAAATTTCTTGAAGAGGACAATGCTTTTACTATAGTCAAATACAAATGAATTTTTCTACCCGCTTTAAGTTCCAAAATCCTAAGTGCAATTGTTACTTAAGACACCCTGGTCTACATGTCTGTGTATCACAGGAGTTCTCAATCTTGGCTGTGCATCAGAACTGTCTGGGGAAGTTTTTAAAATGTCAGTATCTGGAATTGATTCCCAGAGATTGTTCTTGGATTCATCTCAGGCATAGGAATTTTTTAAAGCTCCCTGGGTGACTCTAATGTGCATTTGGCACTGAGATGCACTGACCTGTAGTAAGTGCTGGAGCATTCTTTAAATCAGGAGAGAACGCAGGTTTGGTTAGTTCTATAGGTATTGGAATACACGGTGGGTGAGTGGGGAGGATACTATGAGTTTGGCCTCACCCATGAAAAGAGAGGAGTTGATGAGCAGATAATGATTCATACATTATTCTATGAGATGAGGAGTAGGACACAGTGGGAGTAAGATCAATATTCTCCCCTCTTCCAGTAGGAAACAGAAAGGGTATTTAGCTTCTAAAGTCCTGGCAAAAGCACATCTGCCAGACATTAATGTTTTCAGGAAAGGTAGCAGAGGGAGCTCAGGAAAGTTCCTATCTATATGAGAGTTTGCAGGCAGCAGAGAGCCTGGAAGGGATGCCACAGCAGGGGAAACACCCAGGATTGTGAGCACGTGTGAGACACCAAATGGAACCCTTGGTTCTTCCAGAAATGCTTGCCAGAGGAAGAGGGGGATGAGATTTAGGTAGGCTGAATTTTTGGATTAGGCAGTTGAAGTGTTCATGGCCTGAATTCCTCACCTTTCCTCTATCCACAATCTTTACTGTGTAACCTTGCAGTGTTTGCCCACTCTGTCTCTGAACCATGTGAGGTAGTTTGGCAAATGGGATGTTATCAGATGGGATGCAAGCAGAGAGCTGAAAAATCACCTCTCCCTTTCTCCTCTCACTCTTGCCATCTCTATGTTTGCATGTGAACATGCTTTCCTACACATGCAGTCAGTTCACTGATCTCAAGACGTGTAAGCAAGCCCAGCTGAAGCAGATAGACCCAAAGGTGACTCCCAGTGATTCCTACTTCCTGGTGTTCATCAGTTTGTGCAATTTTCTCCTCTTGAATGTTGGTGAGACCTGTGACTTGTTTCTAATCACCAGAATATGGCAAAGGTGACAGGATGTCACTCAAGTGGTTAGATTATTTATACAAGACCATCTCACTAGAGTGGTTCTTATGCTCCAGCTAGCCTCAAAGAAAGAAGAAGCCACATATGAAATGTGGAGAGGCCCATGTGGCAGAAGGAAAAACAATGTGGAAGGTTTTAGGAACTTAGAGCCTCAGGTCTACAGCTGTAGGAAACTGAATTCTGCCAACAACCAGAGTGAGTTTGAAGCAGACCTTTCCCCAGTTGAAACTCCAGGTAAAAGCACAGCTTAGTCAGTACTGATTGGAGCCTGCTAAGACACAGAAGCACAAAACCCAGCTGTTACCCAGATTCCTAACTCACAGAAAGTGTGAGATATAAATGTGTATTGTTTTAAGGCACTAAGTTTGTGTAATTTGCTATGCAGCAATAGATGATTAATACACCAGCCAAGATCAGAAGAACCACCCAGCTGACCCACAGCTTTATGAAGTAAATAAATGCTTATTGTTGTATGCCACTGAGTTTTAGGGTGGCGCCAAGTTGCTCCCAATTATGTCAGCTATGGCCATCCTAGATGAGCCAACCTCCAGATATATGAGCAATCCAGCCAAGAGCATCAGAGTGACTTACCTAAGCCAAATATGACCACAGACACGTAAGTCCAGCCAAAATCTGCCAAGTCCAGCAGAGATCAGCCGAACCCCACAAACTCATAACCTAACTGTAAATGCTCATTTCTGTATGTGACTGAGGTTTTGTGAATGTTGCACAGCATAGTTGTAGCAATAGACAGCTGATACAGTGACAGTGAAATTCAGTTGTTTTTCCTTTAGTACCCAAAAGACACATGAGGATTCTGGAAATTGGAAACTTATTGTAATATAACATGATAAAAATAGCATTAATTGTAACTTATGTCAGTGGAGAATTCTTGAACGCTTTCGTCAGTCATACCTAAGACAAATATCCTTGTCCTGGGACAACCTGAATACCATTTTCTTCATTATTTTTTAATTTGTTCGTTCTGTTTCTCCCACACCTGTCCCACTAGAGTGATCAATTTCTTGTATCCAGTTCTTAATACTAATTACAGAGAAATAGCTACTTTTAATTCTCAAAGTAAATTCTTTATGTATATACATATACTCACACAAACACACACACACCACTGATTGAGCATCCAGGGTTCTTGCTACTGCTCCTTGTAAACAATCAATGCCGTAATTTGGGGATTTTGCTTTTTCAGTACTCACAGTAAATTTTGATCTACTAGCACTAAGTATGAGGAAATGTCAGATACTACAAGGTTACAGACTCTGTTTTGTGACCTCTGTAGTCTCTGGATCTTTCTCTCTCTCAAATGCATGTGCACATTCTTCATTATGGCAGTTGAAGAGAGTGATACTCTCTGAACTCAGTGGATGAAGAAGAATTTCCAGGTTGAGTCTGCCCTGAAAAAGAACTTTATGATATGGAGCAATGACAAACCTAGACTGCTTCCTGTAGTGAAATGTTTAATCTTTACCCTGATGCAGCTGCCCTGTGAGTCATTTTAAATTGTTTTAAGTCATTTATAGATATGGACTAAACTATCCATCCTGTGGTGATTACTCCCATAAGAGAACAGTTTCCTTAATATAAAATGAAACATCAGTACTGGGGCAAGGGGACTTCTGTGCTGATTTTAATGGTATTTTTGGTTTGCCTTACCCACCAAAATGGCTACAATAAAACCCCAGTCAATATTAAGTTTGGACAAGAATGTGGAGGAAACTGAAACTCTGATTTACAGCTGCTTGGCACGTAAATGGTACGACCACTTTGGAAAGCCGTTTGGCAGCATCCAGTAAAGATAAAAATGTATGTACAACTTAAAACGCAGCAGTTACACTCCAACAAAATGTATGGATATATTCACCACAGACTTGTGCAGAAATGCTCACAGCAGCACTATTTCTAATAACCAAAACTAAGTATAACAAAAATGGCCATGACACTCTAATGGGTAAATAAATGTGGTTTATTGATACAATGAATTACTATCAAGCTATTACAATGAATGGATTGCAACCAATACAAAATGACATGAATGTACTTTACAAACATGCTAAATGCATGTAGCCAGACACTGAAGATAACATTCTATGCCATTTAATTTATGTCAGATTAAAAAACATAGGCAAAATTAGTTTATGGTACTAGAAGTCAGAACAGTGGTTACCTATGGGGGAAAGGGGTAGTAGTGACTGGAGGACAGCATACTGAGGGGTGGGGTCCCGGTGATGATATTGTTTCTTGGTCTGAGTGTTGGTTGCATGAGTGCATTGAGTTTTGAAAATTCATCAAGCTATATACTTAGGTTGTGTGTGTCTTTTCTCTGAGTTACATTTTAATACAAATTTTATATTTTTTAAATTGTGTATTACTACCAGAATGCATCTGATTCAGTATAATCTGCTATAATTCTCCTTTGCTAACTTCAAATTCATCTAGTAAGCTACTAACAAAGATCCTACAAAGAAATAGAAAAAAATGTAATTATACTTCTTTTACCTAAATCTGCTTCTGTACCAAAATCAAGACTTCTGCCCTTGATGGAGATTTTGATAGCTCACCCGTCATGCATGTCAACCAACATGATGAAATCAACAGCCTTAATACAGCTTCAAAGGATAAAGGGAGATGTCCCTATGACATGATAATACCTTACCTTGTAAAGATCCCCAGGGAAGGAGATTTTCCATTCTACGTTGCACAGCATCTGTCACTGCCTCCAAAATGGAGACAGCAGCATCTCAGTCCAGAGTAACACAGCAGAAAAAGAAGACAAACCTGAACCTAATGAGAAGCAACCAATGAATCCATCATAATTTACATATTTAGCAGCCTTGAACCTCCCAGCAACTCCATGTGTCTGGGAAATGGTCATTTTTCCCATTTCACAATTGAGGTAACAAAATCCTAGGTTTTGCCAAAAAGTCACAAGCTGAAGAGTGGCATAACTCAGTGCAAAGCCAGCAACCAATGATCCACTTCTCCTTCTCTTGCCAGGGCTTCTCATATAAGCCAAAACAGAAATCATATTCACACTGTTGGGATTACTCTTGAGCACCAGAGATCTTTACAATACTGATGTGATAAATTTAGTGTACCTGTCCAAGCCACACTCTCATGTTTCTATTTTAGAACTCAGAAGTTGGGAACATGGAAGCATTTCCTCTCTGTTTACCTAGGCCACGGCCTACATGAGAACAGAACCATTCATTGAAAGGGTCCCACAAATATTTTGGAATATAAACTTCCTGCATAAGAAATGCACAAAATCCCACGGATTTACCATATTAGATTCTATTAAAATGTTCTGTAATAACTATATTCTGTAAGAAGAGAGACAACCCAACACAGGAAAATAGAGGCCCAAGGGAGGAAATATTCAACAATATTATTGAAACGTTAAAGAAGTGGTTCCTCCTGAACCAGCAGTATCAGCATTTGCTCAAATAGGAGGTTATTGGACCACATCCCACAGACTAGAAACAGAATCGGAAGCTCTGGAGGTGGGGCTCAGTCATATGTGTTTTAACAAGCTGCCCAGGTAATTCTGATGCAGTTAAAACTTGAAAATAACTATGACAAAATAAATAAAGCATCAGGTAAAACATTAGAAGCGCTTAACAAATAGTACAACATGTCATCCCAAGTCGAAAAAATAAAAGAGAGCTTACCATTCCATCAGAAGAAAAACACAACGAAACAAAAATAATACATGTAAGCAATAATTTATAAGTAAGAAGAAACAAATTCCAGAACAATAAAGGCAAGTTTGGGAGGTGTTTTAAAAACAGATTTTTACTCACATTTTTATAATTTCTGGTTGTACACACTTCATAAAGTCCTTTACAGGGACGAAATTATTTGGCAGGAGGTGCCTTAAACAGTAACTTCAGTGGACATTAGTAGCTATACACTACTTCTCATTACATTTCATTCCAGTCTTTTTCATTTTCACATCTTTTAATCCTCTTCCTCTTACTTACTCTTTCCTTTTTCCTCTCCTTAGTGAGGACTTTTGCCTACCAATAGCAAGCTTAGCGTAGTTGACTGCCTTCTGGAGGTCCTCGGGTTAAACATGTTGACATTCTGCATCGTCCCTCAGATCCCCTAAGTAGAAAACTAATATCTACCCACCTCAACTGCAAGTGTAGCCATTAGGAAAAGCCCATCTGACTTTATTACAGTATTTTAAGTAATAATTTTCAACTCAACAGAGCATTGCAAAGTGTAGGCTGCTTTCACATATAGATTCTCTTTAAGAAGTTGCAATCATGTCAAAGACAAGAATGCTGTCTTTATATTTCTAATAGGAGACCTAGTACATAGGTGAACTCAATAAATAAATTCTTATTCAATTAATATAGATGATTTCTCCAACTACCCTACAAGGGAAGCAAAGCAAGTATGCTAATTTTAAAGATGAGAAACAGGGTCAGAGAGGATACAGACCTTACCTTATGCACCAAAGGAATACTAAATCCAAGCATCTATGACTCAGGCCTATGCTCATTACACCACCAGTTATAGCTACAAAAATAAAATCGTTTACAACAGCATTGAAGGAAATGCAAAGCAATTGGCTTCAAATGCCCGAAATGGCTTCCCAAGGCCATGAGCAGCATGCTATGCAGTCCAGCTGGGAAGTCTATCTCACTGACCTCTTGCACCAAGGAATTCCTCTGGTTTCTATTTCTAACTTTTTGAATTGTGCAACTCTGTTCCTGGGATGGGAGATCTGTTAAAATGCTTGAGAATGTGTTGCCCTTCTCTTGAGTTAAACCATCAATCTTTGGAAAAGAGACATTTCTCATCAGTAGTCTAAGTCCTGGGCAGAACCTTTGGGCGGATATTAAACAGGCCAATAGACTAGAACTTCATAAGAACAGGATCTCCCATCATTTAAAGAGAGAAAAGAAACAAAGCTTGCTCAGAGAGTGATTGTCCCAATTTTAAATAGAAAAAAAAATTATAAACACCAATCTCGGTAACATAGAAATAAGCAAACCAGTGGACCCCATAATAAGGAAAATGCATTCAGGAGACCTGATGTGATGCCCAGAAATTGGCATGTTGAACTACCAGCACAACTGTTTCTAATGCAGGACTCCATGACTACCCTTGAGAAAAACCGAGGAACTGAGGTGTATTAATAGTCTACATCTAGGTCCAGACTAAAAACCAAGCCAAAATCCTTAACATGCATGGCAAACATAAAGAGGACCTTTGATAGCTCAAATTCTTCAATGTCACCTACTTAGTTGACCGTAATAGTTTTCCTTCTTCCTCTCCGCCCTGTGACCATCACTTCATTGTTCTCATGACCTTCTTGGCCCCATCTCCTAATCTGCTCTGCACACCATGGAGGTGGGGCCTGCAGCCTCTGTTCTCCAGGCTCCTGTACCAGCTGACTTCCACCCAGGTTCACCCAGTGAGAGATGCTGGCAGGAGGTTAAAAAGCAGAAAGAAAAGAGAGTCCAGGGCATATCCCCCATCCTTCTCTGTCATAGGCAATGTCTCAGGTAGCAACTGTGCCTTCTCCATAGCTCTGGTTCCCGTCAGAGAGGCTGGTAAGGCTCCTGCTTTTACTAGATGGGCTTAGCTCCCAGCTTCAGAGACACTACCTCCTTCTTTGTGCATCTAACCTCAGGAAAGATAATGGCATCCTGCTTTTGCAAATCTTCGCGTTTCTTTTGCAGCTTCTATTTGGCGTCGCAGATGTTCCAGCAACTATGTGTTCAACTCTCTGTTTTAAATTTTTCTGGTTTCAGATAAGATCAGTTTCTGTTCTCCTAAATGACTCCTAACTGATACCTAGAGGAGCTTTATTTCAGCCAACTTAGGCATCAACCTTGGACTGCCCACCACAGCATTCCACAAAGATGTGATGGAACTCTCATTCTAACATTCATCACCTACTATTCACCAGTTGAATCTGGCAATGTGGTTGGCCAGGTAGGTTATCTCCTTCTCTTAGCATCCCATTCTTATCTCTCCTAAAGCTCTGAAATCAGAGACAAAACACACCACTGAGTTTCAGCCTGTCTTCTTTGACTGATTCTTCCTGTGCCTCATATCCCAGAATCCGATGTCTAGGAATCAATTGCTAAATTCAAAGTGTATAATGACTGACACTTTTGCATTTTACTAGGGGCCTTCACCATTAATTCCAGAATGTAGTTAAAAAGAAAATTTCAACAAGGACAAAAGGATAAATATTTTAGTACAAGAGACATCTTTCTGAGGCATCTCAAATTACACTTTGTGGGGAGCTACCTGTTATAGTTAGCAAAGAAAGGGATAAACCTAGCCTGGGTTGGGAGAAGGAAGAGTGGTTGGTGGGAGGAGGAAAGAGAGAAACTGTCCAGCCACTAAACATCAGCTGACCTTAATCGAGTACTTGCCGTGTTCAAGACACTGTCTTAAGTGCTGTAGGTATATTATCTCATTTAATTCTGACATCACCATGAGGTATGTATTAATACTTTTTCAGCAAATAGGGGAATACAGCATAAAAAGTTAGTTATTTGCTCAAGATAGTATCCTTGGTAAACAGAAGAGCCAGGTTTCAAGATAAAACCACAGGGCCTGCACACTACATCACCTCCCGAAAGTGAGTCAAACCAAGAAGAAATAATGTTAGAAGTAATCAAAGCTATCATGTTATTACTAGTAGAACATAAAACACACCTCCCTTTTCTCTTTCCTTTTTTTTCTGAGGTTTTCCTGATTGTCTACATGTATAGCACATGTTGTGGTGTGTTTGTTTCAGGAAAAGCCAATCACTCAGTGATGAGGACACTACAGAGGTGAGTGGCTTCAGCAGGGAGAAAGCATAATTCGCAGCATGGGAGGGATCTGTCCTGTTATCACAGCCTGGTGGTGATGTTTTCAGTCTTGATGACTTTGCAAGGCTGGAGACATGCTTCCTCAGGAAGAGGGAGAGTGACAGAAACATTTCCTCTCTCTGGAGACAGGATTCAGCCAAAGCATGGTAATGAGGGAGGGACTTCACTGATGCACAATTTAACCCCTGGCTCTAACAATTATAAATTAATAACCTAAAGTATAACAGGCGTGTTCTATTCACAGAAAAAAAATAATGATTAATTGGGTAATTTATGCAGCATTTACTTTATAGGAAAATACCAAGGAAGACACCAAGAAAATTAGTATTTGATAGTAAAAACAAAGAAAGATATACTAGAAAACACTGCTATATTTCTAATTTATGCTCTTCTCTAAAATACAGATGTGGGTGTGCGTTTGAGGGAGATGCATTTGTCTAAACCCTTCTGGCAAATTAACAGCAAACCCAATTCAACAGGCATTTAAAAAAGTGGCAGGCAGTGGGGGGACTTTTATTGTCTCAACAGCCAATATCTTGTTTCAGGAACCAGTACCTCCAGAAACTCAGATGATGTCTTCAGAACATCTTGGAATCATGGACTTTCTTGGTGAACTCCTTTCAAAAAGTACCTCAGCACCACAACTCAAGGTGAAAAGATGACACACCACAGCCCCAGACCCATTTCTTCTCCTTTTAGCAATGCTAGTGGACAGACAAGACCTCTTATACCACCTTCATCCTTGACTTTCTTCCATACTTCCTACACTGCCAGCAAAAGTACTGAGATTCACTGTAATTGGACAGGTGTGGGTCACATGTTCATCTAGTGAGCCTGGGCCACTACATAACCACCCTGAAACATGGGGGCAGGTCAGCTGTAATCAAATCACATGACCTGATTGTGAAGGAAGAAAGGTCTTCAAGAAACAATATTTTTAATAGAAGAGAGAAGAGATTCTGGACAGAAAGCAACAGCAAATGTCCAGTCCACCAAATGGGCAAAGGTTAACAAAATATTTTTTAAATGGGTGGGAGAAGAAGCTATAGTAGTTGACAATTATTTTTGAAGGGAGGAACACAGAAAGAAAGATGGGAAAAGAGATTTAATGGCAAAGAAATCAAGTAGTAATTAATTTATTCATTTATTTACTAATGTGATAATCATTTGAGTCTCTAGCAAGACCTAACTCCTTCTATGCATAAATTGTTTTTACCTTTTCAACTAATTCCAGGGGATGCTTCCAACACAAGGTTTACACATAATAAAATAAACAATTTCAAGTTAAAACGTTTAATAACATGTTAAAAAGGAATGTTCTGGTGAAATATTAAGTGATTTCAGTTCTCCTCAAATGCCCTGCTCATTCCTTCTGCATTTCCTTCCCATACTTAATAGTATTTAAAAATAGTATTTAATAGTATTTAACAATAGTATTTAATAGTGTTTTTTTCAAGAACCATCCACAAAATTAAGTTGAATTAGTTTTCTGGCAAGAACTAAAATTCTAAATTTGTAGAATTGTTTAAGCATTTTTGTGAGAATTACTGAAACGTCTAAATCTTCTCAATGTTTTTAAGTTATTCAGACATGAAGGTATATATTTCATGCATGTTTTCTTCATTGAGTCAAAGAGTGTGGAGTAAACAGAAAAAGAAAGGGGACACAGGGGAAATACACCTCCTCCATTCTGCATTTGTTCTACATTTCTCTTTTGTACAATATCATTTGCGTCTGTAAACCCCAAGCAACTTAGGGCAGTACTGTGTCTGTTTGTTTTGGCACTGCCAGAGTTATTGTATGAGCCACTTTTGTTTGCTGAGTTCAAGGAACAATAAATAATAATAATGAGAAAGGGCAGTCTGATGGCATGACTCCGTGGAAGTGGGGAGGTCGTGTGGCAGTTTCCCTCCAACTGTAAAACTCAGGTTTCACACCAGTTACAGGACTGGAGGTAGATTAGGCAAGAAGGGAGTAGACTCCACTTTCTTATTTCCAATAACACAATAATGTTGTGATGTCTTGAAAGATAAATTGATGTCCACGAACACGGTGTTCAAGTATTTCTCTGCCTGGCCACAGCATGGGAGTGGCAGCGCAGCAAAGTGAGGGTAATAGCACCCACATAGACGTCAATTTCTGTTGGCAGAAAATTTTCCAGCCAGGATCAATCATAGAGAATCATGTTCACTGAAAGTATTTCCCCTGTCATATTACCTTAACATTCTTCTGATTCACAGACAGCTAATTTTACCAGCAATACAGAATTTGGAATGACTCTTGTCTGATTAAAAAACTCTCTATCCTGAGCTAGATTTATTAATTTCTTAAGCTGCTCTCATGGTACAATCTTATGCAATATCCAGTAACAACCTCACGCCGTCAAAACGAAGCATCAAGAGTAACCAGGATTTTTTTAATAACCCCTTTCAGACTGGCAGGATGCTTCCACCCTCTCTTCAATAGATTTCTTTAATGAGGATCTCTAATGACCAGTGAAAATGTTCATTGTACAAACTGCCAAGGATTTGGGGATCTTTCAATATGTGATACAGGTGATCAGTGTATCTTCGTTATGTGGATGGTGGGGGTAGACCTGAAGAAGACACACATTCAGAGTGCACTCCTCTTCTGGCTAAAGAGGAATAATTCACTCCTCTTTGCAATAAGCCTTTAAAAATTATCACTTTAAAACTTCATTTTGTACCCATCACACGGTGGGATACAAAGTGCTTTGACTTTGGCATTTTGTCCTGGTAGAAATGGGGCAAGAGAGAAGCTTCGCTTCCATAAGCCCTCTATATATTCTTTATATTGGTTCTGCAAGTCCATCTTAGATATGTTTCTGATTTCCTCGGCTCTTCCAGATTATTTTATATGAGCTCAGGATCGAAAGGTGTCTAATGACTCTTTCTTGAAGATGTGGGTACTATGCTTAGGTAAAGGAACAGTTTGATTTAGTCATTCATTAGAGTGGAAAATTCTTAGAGATAGTTTGATCAAAGGGAGAAGGCTATTGGGGAATTAGAAAGGTTATTGCAAAGCTAACTAGAGTTAGTCAGGAAGCCTTCTTTCTATAAATTAGGCTGAGGCTTAGCGTCACAAATGTCCCCGCTACACCTGATGCAGTCAACACAGCACATTAATTAGTCTCCTCTCAGCCAAGCACTTGGCTTCATGTGCCATATGATAACCTCTTAAAATCAAAACTGACAGAAACTGCTATGTTTCAACAAAACCATTTCCTCTACCTCCTGGGCATACAGATAAACTATATTTCCCAGCCTCCCTTGCAGTAAGAATAGCCACATGACTGAGTCTAGCCAATGGAATAGAAGCACAGGCACTATTTGCCATTTCCAGCCTGGCCATAAGAATCTCCCAAGCAGTTCTCCAAATTCCTTCTTTACTCTTCTGCCATCCAAATGTGGAGAGTCCGGCAAGGTCCTAGGAGCCGGGGAGCCACAATATAATAAGCCTGGGTCTTTGAATGACCATGTCAAAGATCTCCCCTGGTAGGGAACATTTACATTATACTTTCCATGAACAACAACAACAACAACAAAAAAAAAACTTTTATTGTTTTAAGCTACTGAGACTAGGGTATTGGTAGTATTTGTTATAGCAAGCTAGTGTTACTTACTCCAACAATCCTCCCACCAAAAAAAGAAAAAAGATTTAGAAAATAGAGCAAAAAAGAGGTCTATACAAAGATATTTGTAAGTGGCAGTAAACCAAACTAGCCTGTGGACACAACAATTAATCTATTTCAAAGTGTTTTAAGGAAGTGTTTGCAAAATTATAGGGTGCTAAACAAATGTTAGTAATTGCTACTATTATATCTAGCAGCCAATTAAAGTTAAAACCACCTCCTAAATTATAAAGATATGGTATAGCGTGATAGAATTGTCTTAATAATTCCTCTGAGTTCATAGTTTCTCCCAAAGCAACCCTGGTCTCATCTAGTAATTAGAGTCTAGCATTAGGACTACATAAAATAGAATCTATGGGTTCACAGCTGACAATAGGAATTTACCAACTCTAGTTTACGCTCCTGAAAAATTCATGCTCATCATTAAGAGACAAGATTAGAGATCTAGTCACTCACCATTTGACCATCACCATACTAATAACTGTTAGAATCAAGAATCATCAGTGGATGCTAAAAATAATGAGTGAAAATTTTTTGAGAAACAGTATTATCAGGCAAAATCACCATTAATCAATGACCACAGTAATAATTGTTGCAGGTAATATCCATCAATAGATGCTATAATTGATGGTGAAAGTTTCAGGAGAAATAATATATTTGCATAGTCTCAAAGTATCTCCCCTAGGATATTGATCAGTTCCAAAAGGAGAAAATAGTGACTTTATAATGGAGAAACCCAGCAGACACTACTCAGCAAAATGAGCAAGGTTAACATCACCAGCAATAAGCTATATGAGCATGATGTTTCCCCAGTATCACACACTGAGAACACAATGCCACTTCTGTGGCATTCCCGCCACAAATGCATAACCTCAATCTAATCAAGAGAATACAGAATACAAACCCTAATTGAGAGAAAGTCTACACAACAAATAACCCGCACTCATTAAAGGGTTCATCATCATGAAAGACAAGAAATGACAGGGATAACAGTCACAGGTTGGAGGAGACTAAGAAGACACAACCATAAAAAAAGCAATCTGGGATCCTGGAATAGAAAAAAGTACTAGGGGGAAAACTGATGAAATTGCAGTAAGGTCTGTAGTTTTGTTAAAAGTATTATACCAATGTTAATTTTCTCATTTTGATCATCGCACTTTGTTTTTATGAATTGCTAACGTAGGGGAAGCTAGATACAAGGTATATTGAAACTTGGTATGACTTTCACAACTTTTCTGTTAAGTCTAAAATTATTTCAAAAACAAGTGAGGGGAGATATTTATCTACTCTCAACATATCTCCTATGAGATATTTAACTACAAAGAGGAAAATAGTACCTTTACAATGGAGAAGCCCAGCAATCACTACTTAAGCAAATGACCAAAGATAATATCACCACTAATGGGACAAATGGAAATCAAATGTCTCCTGATATGACACCCTGAGACGAATTTAACATCACTTCTGTGATATGCTTGCCAAAAAAAAAATGTATAACTTGAATATAATCACGAGGTAGCACAGACTAATCCAAATTGAATGACATTCTACAAAATGCCTGGCATGTACTCTCTAAAAATGTCAAGATGTGCAAGGCAAGAAAAACTGAGGACTCTTTCCAGATTAAACAAGACATAAGCGATATGGCCACTAAATGCATCAAGTGACCTGGATTGGATCCTGGACATGATTTCTTACTCTTTTGTTATAAGGGAAATGAGTGGGACAATTGGGGAAATTGCAATAACATCTGTAGTGTAACTCTTAAAGTTCTTCAGTCTTAAGATTATTATTTTCATTATTGCATAATACTATGGTTATGTAAGAGAAAGTCCTTTTATTCAGTGAAATATTTAGGAATGAGACATTGTGTCTGCAACTTGCAAACAGATCAGATATCTTAACCATCCACAATCACACACATTTATATATAAGGGAAAGAAGTAGAGCACGAAGCTCCCGGGTGAGAACAACACCCTGGGAGAGAAGTAATGAGAATGCCCATGTAAGTTCTCTAGACAAAAAACGGGTCAGGTTAACTAGATTCACCATGTGTTTAGAGAAGTTGGAGATAACATTTGTCTTATATTATGGAAGATAACATTTCCAAAGTCATTCGGATGAATTTATGAAGAATCTCAGCTTCTAGATTTCTTTAACCATAGGAAATAAGGAATCAATGAAAGTATTTTTGAGTTGATATGCAATGCACCAATTACACTATAGCTAATACACCTGTTGAAGATTGGATTCAAGTGGGGAAGAGTCTGAAGGTAAAACAAACTATAGGCATATTTCCACTATTATAAGGCAGTGATGGAGACAATAGATTCCTGGACATGGAAAAGTACATGGAATTAGCATATGTAAGGTACCTAATAACCTACGGAAATGTGTGACCAGCAGAGCTATTTATATCCTGTCATCAACATACAAAATTAAGTGTTTAATTACCTTTATTTTCACAATGTTCTTAATTATTTTTCAAATCGTGGAAAAGACAGACCTGGAGTTATAAGCACACATTCATTTGGAGCTCACTTCCTGGAACTGCCAAAACATTCAGATGTATTTTAAACCATTAAAATAAATACTATTTGTCCTTGGGAAATAATTAAAGACTTTAACAGAAGGAGGGATAAACAACAACAAAGAAATCATTTGACATGTTCATTGACATTGACTGATGGCTAAGAGTAATGTCTGATGATTGAAACTATGAAGAGTTCATGGTGTTCAGTGAGGTATGCCACAGTGGAAAACAACCAAAGGCAAGGTGATGGGTGTTCTCCACTGGGGATAACGCTGTGGGAATGGGGAAAAGGGCAAGGCATTGCTGTAAGATTAAGGATAAAGCACACATTCTGAGAATTGGACTCATATGGTTCTAGTCAAAACTATGGGAAAAAGAATGAGTTTTGTGAAGAAGGAAGTGTACACAAAGGAACAGATTTTAGGAAGTTTCTTAGGGGATGTTCTTGTTTAGAAAAGAGAAACAGCCTAAAAGGCCACAGGCGCCATGCATAGAAGCCAGGAAAAGTTCAATATTTCAAAGAGAAGCCGATCAAACTTAATTCATCTCTAGAATAGGAAAACTATACTCACAACCTTGAAGATGCTAACGAGAAAATAGCTAATAACAAAATATGTTTAAGTGTCCTATATAGTGCTACACAAAAAGCAATTTGGTTCAACTTATGTGCATCTCATATTCAGTTACCTTTTTTCTTTTGAACTTTTTGGAACTATTTAAGTGTTCATAGATAAGAAGGCCAGAAAATCTATTTATGATTTTAAAAATTATTTCTGAGGACACGTAATTTTTCCTGAAATGTTTGAGTACCTTTTTTTTCAATATTTAATTTTCATTAATATATTTTAAACAGAGCATCTCTTTCAGACTCTGGAAGATCTCTTGTCATATGAGATGTGATGAACATAAATATATTGATCACAGTTCTTCAAATTGCAAAACATGTCATCATGATCTAAGTAAACAATGTCAGGATTTTCATATTGTGGGTCAAGGTACTGAATCTCTAGACCAAAAACTAGATCTGTAACTAAAACCAGGAATCTTCTAATCATGGTCATCCTTCTCTGAAACAAATCTAATCTACAGGCGTGTTTTGTTGGGCCTGTGCATTGTTCTTCATAAACTAAGTTTAAACATTTAAAAAATATAAGAGATTTTCTACATTATTAGAAAAAAATGGGAAATGCATAAAGGCTATGCTGTTAGGGTAGAATACAAATTTTCCATCTGAGAATAGTCTCCACCATTTGTTAGTCTTGTTCCAGCCTTTTCACTCAGTTGTTTTACTGGCCTAGCCCCTGAAAACAGTTAAATTTGCAGCTCCTGTGTAGACTCTGCCAAGGAGGGTGGGGGAAATTACCACTCCTAGGTATTTAGAAAACAGTAAAAATTGTTGGCATTTCCCTTGGTAAATAAAACCAAATTACATCTTCCCACATTTGTTTTTTCGTCAAGAAAGATGTAAAAGAATTATCTTCCTTTATCCCTCTAACCCCTGGTGTTATACCAGAGATCAAAAACTGTCCAGGGATGATTTTAAAGCAGAATGCTTGAGTAGCTTCCCAGATCATTTTACCACCACCAACTGCCTTCCCCAACTAGAAGAAGAAAAAAAAAGACAACAGACTGGCTTACTATCTAAAATCCCAACCTAGGCCATAAT
This sequence comes from Macaca fascicularis, assembly GCF_037993035.2. Lineage (NCBI taxonomy): Eukaryota > Metazoa > Chordata > Mammalia > Primates > Cercopithecidae > Macaca > Macaca fascicularis. The sequence continues at coordinate 76,398,196 of NC_088384.1, forward strand.
AATTAAAGTTTGAGGTACACTTTCATAACAACGATAGTCTTTTTTAAAATATTTATCTTTTTATCATCAAACACTGATGATTTATTTTAAAGTTTTCTAATTATCCAGGATGTTTCACAACTGCCACACAAGTTTCTAGCTGTTCTGCATTTGATCATTATTTTGGTCATCCTGCAATAAATATCATCTGTGAAATATGTGGTTCTATATAAGACACATCAAAGACATTTTTAAAGCCTTCATCTCTAGAAGTTCACTCCAAATCACAGCAGCAGAAATGGAAAGTCTCCACAGGAAGCACTCAACAAAACCAGAAGGGACTCCAGATACAAATTTAGCCTTAAACATTTACAAAACCACAAGAAAAATTATCTCTTGGTTCCTCATGCTATGAGCACTCAAAAACAACAAATTCAAATGATTTGTGCTTTTCAAGTTTTCTGCTCCTGTTTGCCTGACAATAAATATTCCTGCTCTACATGGAACTGAGAGAGGTTAACATAAGAAGACCATTCCGTAGAGTCTTGCTACTCAAAGTGAGGTCCATGGACTGGCAGCATCAGCATCACCAGGGAGTTTAACAGAATTCAGATTCTCAGGCCCCACCCAGACTTCCTGAATAGAATGTTCATTGTAAGATTCCCAGTTGATTCTACATGCATATTAGAGTTTATATGGTTCTCTAAGATGCAAAGATCCTTTCTCTTGTAGAGTATTTATGCACTTGAATAAGACATACACATAGACCTCAAAGGGCCCAAGAGAAGATATATTCACCTTCCTCATTTTACCAGTGACAAAATGGAGGCTCCCAAAAGGATGGTGCCTTGGCCACATTCACCCATTAAATGGTTGGCAGAGCTCTGGCAAGAAGTCAGGTTTCTTGACTCTCTTCTTCATATTCTTTATACTCTGCAACTCCTTTGCATCTGCAAAGAAATCTCAGAAGTAAACATCCGGAACTAGTGGCTTAAGAATCAAAATATCTCCTCTGTTTGCAAGTTTCACTCCATTATTCGGCAGTTGATGTGCCAGGAATTCTTGTAGTCAGAGCCAGGCCAGCTTGGGGTTTCCCTGCTGACTATTCCAGGTGGAATGTGTTAGCTAACAAGTCAACACTCGTGTTAAGCAGGTAAAGGCCCACATTTGGTGGATCAAGGACTTGCAGTCATTCATTAAGTAATTTGTTTCCTTTGTACCAGGACCAAATCTCAGGCTACAGCCCAGCTCTACTTGTCAGGTCCTTGCTTTGCAAAGACCCTCATTATTGGTAAGGTCACATCACTAAGCAGCTGAGCCCAGCCCAGTGTAAGTTCTATGACAGGCATTGATGAGCAGAGAGAGTCTGACACAAACCCTTCATGTGGCCCCTATTCTACAGGTAGAGTATGAAAAGTACTGGTCAGGAAGTTTCTTTCTCTGCTAAGATGCCCTTGGGGTAGAGGGAATGGAGGAGTAGAAATTTGGTTGAGCACAAAAGGGTAAATAGAGGGTATCCCAGTACTTCTTAAGGGTTTTCGCCTCTAATGGGGTGCTAGGCCTGCTTAGTCCTAAGAATAAACTACCTGCAAATGAGGAATTCTAAAGCCACCCACTTTTTGGACTAAAAGATAAAAATTAATCTACCTTTCACAGTAACTCAAGGATAATTAAAAGTTTGTGAACATAAGATGACTTTAAAAATAATATGGGCCACTGTGTTTTCAAAGCTACATCAGTTTTCTTTAGACCAACCCAAATCTTACTGGCTTAAAACAACAACCATTTATTTTGCTTATTATTCTGCGGGTCGTCTGGGCAGATCAGGTCTGGGAAAGCCTGAATGACGTACTGGGCTCTCGGGTGCCTGTGCCTGTGCCTGTGGTCAACTGGTGATTGGTTTATTTGAGATAACTTCACTCACATGTTTGGTGATTGGGCCAAGTGTCTCATCCTCTAGCAGACAAGCTCAGGCTCCTTCACTTGGTGGTCTCAAGGTGCAAAGAGCAGTAAGAAAGACCCAGCCCCAATGCTGAAACACATTTCAAGTCTCTGCTTGAATCATACTTTCTATTGTTCTTTAGCCAGAGAAAGTCACTCAGCTTATTCAAGTCAGAGACAGTTCCAAAAGACTATTAACCCTGCCCAGACATCTTCCCTACTTCTTTGTTCTAGGATACTTGAGTGGTATGGGTTCTGCAGTGCTGTCAGCAAAGCAGTTACAACTTCCGATTGCATGATGGTAAAGCGACCATTCTGGGATGGAGGCAGAGACAGAGAGTCATACCTTACTTAGGTCTTTGATCCTTGGAAATTGAACCAATTCTCAAAAACACCCCTCCAAACCCATACTCTGAACAAGAATAGAAGTAATAGAACACATAGAAAAATCAAAAGCTTAAGCTCTTTTTTAAGTAGTAAAAAGGTTTTAAAAACTTCAGTCAATTATGAACCCCACAATGAAGGAAGTCAGTTAGGATGTTAATGTAACTGCATTGTAAAAGTTATATGGCTTTTTCTAGTTCTGTGGCCTCCGTGTCTCCTGTTGACCTGTTTTTTAGGCATACATGTGATAGAGAACTGTTTAATACCACTGAAATAGCTTATAATAGTTTTCTACAATATTGCTCACATGTTTATTTTATCTTATTTTTTGCCCAGGTGACCAATAAAAAAGTTCTTTAAAAATTCTAAGGTAGTTCTAAGGAATAGAAAACTGGTGCCTATTTTCTTTTCCTGTATTTACTATTGGATCTTAAGTAGAATGCAACCTGCTGGATACAACTGTCGTTATCTCCTTTAAAAATCTCCACAATTCACTCCTTGTGTTAGGTGTGCATACGACACAGCTGGGGAGGTAAGCTATCCTCATTTCAACTCTAAGACGCAAGGTGTGTATTTTACCGGTTTTGTTTATATGCAGCACAATGCTGGTCATGTTAATTGGAAATGCTGTGGCTAATTTGCTTTGGGCTGATATGAAATGTAGCAGTAGCTGACAAGCTGCAAGAATATAGATAGTTTGCTGAAATCAGGGAACAACCTCATTACTTGAGCAATGGAAACTGAAATCATGGCAAACCAGAAATATGGGACAGCTCTCATGTTGACTTTGTCTCAACATTACATACCCTTGGGAGCTAAACTCCTGAAACTCACGTCAAGGGGAGGGGAAGTGGATTCAAGCTGCCTGCATCCTTAGCCCATTTCACCAAAAGAAAAGCCAGAGGAAGAATTTTCCCTCTTTTTCCTTATAAATCTAATAAAGTCAGTGGAGGACTCTTCTGCAGTGGATCTTCGAATGTTCGACGCAAACCTCCCACTTCTCTACCCTAAAGACAGTCCTCGTTTTCAACTCACTCCCTAGCACGAAGGTAAAGCCAAATCCCATGGATTAGGTACTAGGGTTTACACAATTGGGGCTGAATGTTGTCCCAGAGTAGATAGTTTTGTACAGAGTAGGAATTCAGCACTCTGGAAAGACTTCAGCTATGCCATAAGTCTTTTTAATACTCACAAGTGAACGAAGTATATCCACATGTAATAGATGTAATCATATTTGAAACCCATGTTTGTGATTCACAGAAACATGATTATGTAAGCATAATCCTGAGGCTAGAAGTTAAATATATGCATATACACATACCTGCACACACATATAATCACATATCACAATGCTTGTAATGGACATTCTGGGCTCCCCGCTCTAGTTTTGTTTAACCGGCTACTCTGCCCATTCTCCAGCTGCTGTGGGTATTTTACAGTTGCCCCCTTATTTGGATAATGGCCCTTGGCCGAACCAGAGCCACTTTGCTTGAAAGGTTACACTTTCCTGTTCCTGATGGGGACTATGGAGAGATATCCAATAATTAACTGACAGTGAATTTAATAAATAAATATAAACCGTTTTCTGACCTCAAGGTAAGATCAACTGTAGAGCTCCCCATGAGATGAAGCTGAAACTCAACTCCAGCTAAGCCTATGCATCTGCTCAACATCTTTCCTGACCCATCCTACTTCCCTCACTCTCTTTCTCCTCGAAGGACTTCAATAAATCATGTGCACTAAATCGTTGTCTCAAACTCTGCATCTAGGGAACCCAACATAAGACAACACTTCATTACTGATTCTAAAAATTTTCAACAGCCAGTGCCTTAAAGTGGATGCCTTTTTTGGTCCGGACTCCACCTTGTAGCTTCTGAAGTCACTTACCACTGAGCATTTTCACTTTGAAAGCATTTGCTATTGACTATACACTTGATGAGATTTCCCCTTCCTTCTCCACCTCAGCCTCTGTCACTCACATCATGTATGCAGCAAATCTTCACCTGGTTCCTGTTGCTTGAGCTGCCTGATTGCTACAGCAACCCGAAGCCCATGTGCCCATTTTTACAACAATGTATAGATTAAATTACCTACCCCCTGCCATTTAAAAATGTCTTTTAAAATGATGCTTTGGAGACAGTAATCTCTCTTGAACTTGAAACTCCACAAACAACTGTCACAGGACTGGTTGTCCCTGGAAAATGTCCCCATAACAAGACTATTTTGTGAAACCAATGAAGCTGACCCAGACTTTGATAAGCTATCTCTGAAGGGCATAATATATCAAATATTTTCTTATCATCTTTCCCTGTATGCTTTCAGAGTGCATTTGATATTTTCTTCTTCTCCTTCACACAATTTATGTTCTGTCTTTGTATAAAGGTATGCCCCTCTTCTACACACTGGGGATGGAAAAATTTTAAATAGAATAAATTGGAAAACCTGAGTAACCATGCCCCTTCTATATAACTACAGCTAAATGTCTATGCACGAGGTCTGTCTCTTAGAACACAATAAATACCCCCAGTCTCCATGGCTCAATCTCATGCTAAACTTTTCCTCTCTTTTTATCAGATGCAGAAATAAATAACTTAGACATTATGGATGTTGACTTATTTTTTACCAGTGATCAAACTTACAGCAAATGTTTGCTGAACATGGACTGTCGGATTGCTTTGTATCTATTATCCAATGCAGGATACCTACCCAAGATTCCTCTACACATTACCACCCAGTAAAGAGCTGCCCCTTCGCCACTCCTCAGGCTAAAAAGTGCGTATGCCAGTAGTACAATTCACCCTCGGGAGGACAAACTGAGAGAAGAGTCCCGTGCGGGCCCTAAGAAGGACTAAGGGCAGTTTTAGCAGTGGATCCTGGTCAAGGTTACTCCAAGCATATTCTAAAAAGGAGAATGTGGGTTTTAGGTGGGTATGTTCCCTAGCCTTGTGGACTTCTTGCCCCATGAGGAGCAAGATGAATGGGGAGAAATACAGATCTAACAGGCATGGCCTGTTAGAGCACAGGGTACAGTGCAGAGGCCCCAGTGGTCTAACTCTGATTATGGAACTTGCTCCAGAGCCAGGAAATGATTGAGGCAGGGCTTGGCTCCAAATCCCTAGGAGTCCTAATTTTTTGACACCATCATTTCCCGTGGTTTATACCTTGCTTCAGTACAACAATGAATTACTGTTTTTCATGCTTTAGATTAGAATATCTGTGTTCCTTGGAGGATTACACGGGCAAATAAAGCTGGCCTTTCAAAAATTCTAAAGGGTAGTTGATCGATAGGCAATTCTTGGTGGAATTCTTTCCATGCTTAGAATGCTTCTCCCAAGAGTTCAAGGCCCAGGCAAATGATTAACAAGTGTACACATGCCTGCCCACCTGTAAGCAAAGAACAGAGAAGTGCAGGAAACAGAGCTTCAAGGCCTTTGCCTTCAGGTAAATTAAGAGGGTAGGAATAGTTATTGAGAGCTGGCACCTAGAATGTTAGGTACTTGGAGCATATTAGGTGCTCAGTGAATACTTCACAAAGAAATAAAATGATGCAGCATGAATTTGTGAGAAAAAATTTAGTATTTAACTCTTCTGTGGATGAGAATTTGTCTCTTCTTGAAAAGATAAACTTGACTTACCTTATCAATGAAACAAATGCCAACTTGGCTACTCTCTGTCCAACGGAACAAAAATCTCACATTTGTCTTAAAAGAGGTTTGGGTTTGGGGTAAAGCCCTACTACTCTCTGGAACGTTCGGATGCAGACTCTTCTACCTTCTAACTTCTTCAGCTATTTTAAGACTAGCTACCATTGTTACTATGTGAGATGCTACCAAAGTCCCCTTTACCCTCCCCATCACAACCCTCCTATTAGCAACTCAGATCCAGAGATCTGAAGATGCACTTTACTCTCTAAAATGCCAAATGTGAAATATGATGAGCAAAAAGCTGATTGCATGTTCTTAATTTCTATAAAAAACTCATGTTCAAAGCATGTATGTGTGTGTATGTGTGGGAGACAAGAGGGAGAGATTATGTAAACACATGGAAATAAAAATTATATTGATATCATTGATTTATCTTTTTGTTGTTGTTGTTGAGATGGAGTCTCGCTCTGTCACCCAGGCTGGAGTGCAGTGGCATGATCTCAGCTCACTGCAACCTCCGCCTCCCGGGTTCAAGCGATTCTCCTGCCTCAGCCTCCCGAGTAGCTCAGGCTACAAGCTCGTGCCATCATACCCAGCTAACACTTGTATTTTTAGTAGAGATAGGGTTTCACCTTGTTGGCCAGATGGTCTTGATCTCTTGACCTTGTGATCTGCCCGCCTCGGCCTCCCAAAGTGTGGGGATTACAGGCGTGAGCCACCGCGCCCGGCCTCATTGATTTATCGTTAAAACTCAGTAGAAAAACAAAGTTGGGGGAGTGGAATTCATACACACATATCCCTAACTATTAACCCAAAAAGGCAACATTCATTAATTGATCATTTACACCCAATAACTATACGCCATTTAAGAACCATATGGTTATAGACATTATAAATGTATAAGATGATAATAGAAGCCAATTTATTTCCAGATATTTAGATGAGAAAATCCCACTGATATAAAGAGAAACAAACAAAACCCAACATTTTGAAAATCTGTGCATTGTTTCTGTATATCAGATCCAGAATACTTAAAATTTATTCAGTTGAAATCGCTATGTAGAAATTGGAAGAAAATGGAGAACACAAATAATTCATTAAAATGACAAAAAATGACTGAAATGAGGAGTTTCAAATATCCAAAAAGCTAAAACAAAACAAACACACTTGAATTTGATCTGTAAGTTCTAAAACTGTAGTTCTTAACTCTTCTTGTCTTTGTATTTCAATGAATAAAAAGGACTATAAAAATAAACATAGGAATCCACACACCAACAATTGCATTCAGAGATTTCACTGACTACCAAGAAGCTCAACTTTGGGGCTTTAAGTTACTTTACATTACTGATCCTAATTTATATTGAACAACTCTAGGTTAGAGACTGTGGGACACAACTCCAAGGGAATAACTTTCAGAGACTTTGTGAGGTCTTGGGTATAGGCTAGACCTGAGTTCTTACAAATTCTCCCTCATTCATCCCACTCTCTTCCTCCTGTCTTCTTCACCTGCCATCGACCCCATTGCAAAGGACTGTGTCACAGATGTTATCCTTGCTCTATTCAGATCCCGTCTACACTTACCATTTCCATGACTGGTAATAGAGCCAGCCAGCTCCTGAGATTCTTTGCCTGGAGACTCTGTCTCTGGCTGCTGGAGCCCACTCTGGCCATTTACATTGTAAACTGGAAACACACACAAAAAATGGATGTCCAATACCAAAAGGAACACCTCCTCCCCAATGAATGTCAGGAGTTAACACCACAGTTCTTGCCTCATGGGCAGAATAACTCTGAGATACATGTTCTACTCTGCCTCACAGAGTCACCCAGAGAGATGAAGCTCCAATTTTCCACAATTACTTGCTTCATCACACATAATCATGAGCTTCATTCTTACTTTGGCAATCAGGTTACAAGCTCTGGCCTTTACAAATGAAGGCAGCAAAAGATTTGGGCTTCCCTAAGGCCAGTCCTGGTTACAACCTACTAATTAAAACATTCTTCAAAATAGACCGTTCCACCAACATAGAGTCAACCAGGAACCCCTCATTTGTTTTGCTCAGAGGCCAGAATATCTATGTTCTGGCAAGCTTTGAGACAGTTGCCCCCACACTCCAAAGGTCCCTCTGATGGTCCCCCTTGCAGAAACAAGCCCTTTAAAAAAGGCCAACTAAATTTTCCCTTAAGAGCACTGCCCAACCAAACAAAAGTTTGCAATATCCAAGTCCCAGATGATCCAATTCGGAGTCATCTGTGTTTATTCTGAGAAAGTGTGAATGGCATCACCTACCCCAAACAAAGCAACCTATTGTGCCCCTGGACAAAAGCCAACATCCTTCTCATGAATATTTAACTAAGAGCCACAGCTTATCAATATTTGGCACAACTGGATTGATCCTATCTTCCTGTGTTCTGGAATACGTCTTGTGAAGAAGATGATCAGAATATTTTATGTTCCAATTTTCTTTGCCTTCATATCCCAAAACTTTCTACTAAGTAATTCTAAATTCAGATGATTCTCCCCATGTCTCCTTCCCTGAGAATTAAATTCACAGTAGTCCTGCCTGTGAAGACTTTAGAGATTTATCTGACTTATGTTGTCCCAAAATTATTGGTGACAAAAATATCTAACTGGCATTCAGTACAAAGTGAAGCCTCTCATCTTGCCTAGTATGTTGAAGCCTCTCATCTTCCCTAGTATGTTGAAGCCTCTCATCTTCCCTAGTATGTTGAAGCACAATGTTGATTTTGAGAAGGTTCCTTGAGAGTCAAAATAAAAGTGTAACACTGGTGAATACAGGGCACATTCAAAGTAGAGGAAGGAGGATAATGAAGAGAAGGAGGAGAGGAAGAGAAGAAAGAAAGGAAGAAAGGAAAAGAGAGAGAGAAAAAGAAAGAGGGAAAGAGAAAGAGAGGGAGGGAGGGAGGGAAGGGAAGGGAAAGGCAGGGAAGGGAAGGGAAAGGAAGAGAAGGGAAGGGAACGGAAGGGAAGGGAAGGGAAGGGAACGGAAGGGAAGGGAAGGGAAGGGAAGGGAAGGGAAGGGAAGGGAAGGGAAGGGAAGGGAGGTGGCATTTAATTGAACCCTGAGTTGAAGACTGAGACAAAGTGGGGCAGGGAATCAGCAAATATGCATGCCTTTAAGGAATGTTCAAAGGCTTCTCTGTCCCAGAATGTTCATCTTCCAACCCATCAAAAGATGCCTGGAAGATCCACTTTCAATCACTTCCCCGGATTGATTTGTTTCAAAAAGAAGAAGAAAGGAAGGAAGGAAGAAAAAGAAAAAGCTCTGTTAACAAAGTTTGGTGGTTGGTAAGAGCTTGTGTCCCAGTTTGTGTGGATGGCCCTAGTGTCATAATTAATAATGTCCCTTTTCACTCTGAAAAATGTCGCAACTCAGGCAATGAACTATATGGTCACTCTAGGTATAAGTCACTCTAGGGATGGCTCTCCTCTTTTCTAGCTATGCAGATTATGTGAAACTTCCTCTCTCTGGGCTTTAGTTTGTCACCTGTAAAATTAAAATGATGGTAGCAGCTGCCTCTCCGGATTTCTGTGAAGATAAATTGTGATAATAAATTTAAAATGCTGGCCGTGCTACAGATTAAGCACATGATAAATTGAAGCTATTATTATAATATAATAATGCCATCTGGGTGGAAATTTGTCATGTGGGGTTGAACCATGGTCACCACAAATCATTCTGCCCATCTCAGGACACTTTAGGTAAAAAGCCAGTGACCATCCAAAGTGACTCCATTACAATCCCCCACAGTCCACCACGGGAACTACCCAGTGATTAACAAAGTATGTGCTGTTGTGCCCCTCAAAGCCTGGGCCACCAGGAACTCAAGAGATGGGGAAAACGTGCCTTGGGTCCTGTGGTATAGAATACAGGTCAATGGTAGCCCTCCACACAGGTTCAGATTATGTAAAGAATCAAAACTGGGGCAACTGGTCTTCCTTGTTTCTCTTCCACCCCATCTCTTGCAGCTGTGAGGAATCCAACCAAGCCTGATCAAGGGTCATCCCTGAACTGGGGCATTAACCACATGACAGGGGGTTCTAGTCTTGTCCTCAACACATCCTTCACCTTCTGAAGGATTTCCCCAGCTCCATATTTTGCAAGTAAAACCCCCCATTTCTCTCCAGTGGTGAAGAAAAAGGCTCAAATGTGATTTCAATTATGGCAATAACAAATTCATGAGGGCCCAGCGCTTGCCATCTGTCAGAGGAATGTGTCAGGCCCTTCATTGGCCATGAGGAATACCATTTCACTGACCACCTAAACAAATGAGAGTACACCCATGGGTTTTCTAATAAGAGAGAAGATGGAAAAGAAGAATAGAGCTGTCTGAACCCCTAGCACTTTGGCAGTGGTAAAATTTATCAGTTTGCATTCGCATAATTCAGTGAGATTCCTGAGATTCCTCATTTAAAAGCTGATAAAGACAACTCGAAACAGTGTTGATCAGAAACTAGATTGCAGATTTCTAAATTTTAAATGATCTATCAGGAAGTTCCTAAAAAGTAACAATCTCTTCATATTGTGGGGACCTTGGTATTAGCTGGTGACCGTGTGTTTTGTGTGTATGTACATGTAAATAGAAGAGCTAATATGTATTAAAGACATCCCTTAGCCAGGAATTATGCCAAGCACTTTGTTACATTTAATTCTCACAACCACTTTATGAATTATATCCGTTTTATATGTGGGGATTTGAGGCTCAGACTGGGGAAATAATTTGACAGTTGTTATATATCTAGGAAGCCCCCATTATACATTTTAAAACATGTGCCTGATTCATCTGGCTCCAGAATCTGTGATCTGACCACTACCCTACCATGGCCCCTTACACAAAAACATGCACAGTGACTTTCTATTTCCTGTCCTGATGAGAACTGGCTTGTGAGAAATCAACCCCAGAAGAGGCAATGGGCACAGAGAGAGAAGCCAGCAGAGTGTGGACTTGAAGGAAATCTGGGACAAACCAGAGTGAAATAAACAGAAAATCCACCAAAGAGTCAAGCCACTGGACCAGCCGAAAAGTTAAGCTCTGGGGCAGAAATGGGGTGGAAATGAAGAAACTAACCCATGAGATATTATAAATCTTCATAATAATAACACTTATTAAGTGCTTAAGGTATGGCAGAAATTATTCAAAGCAGTTCTGCATGAAATTGCTCATTTATTTCTCAACACTGTTTCTTATGCTCAGTTTACAGAGGAGGAAACTGAAACATGGAGATGTTAAGTGACTGTCCTACCCAAATTATAAGTAAATAAGTTGGTATTTGAATCCAAGAAGTCTATTTTAGGAACACAAACTTATCACCCTTCTCACAGTTATGCCCTATGTTCTCATTTTCCAGGGGAATATATATTTTTTGTTTGAAATTTTGATTGAAATCCAAAAGAAAAATCATCTTAGAATGCAGTCTATGAACTCTCTTGGTGAAAAAGCATTGTCTTTCTCTTTAGAATACAAAGCACTATCTACAACTTTGGGTAAGAACAAGCTGGCCCATAGTGGCCAATTCCCTATATCTGAGATTATGGAAGTCATATTGATTACTGCCAATACCCATGGCAATTAATCATATTCCCAGTCTACTTTCTACTTGACATCTGGAGTGCAAGTGCATTGAAGAGATGTGTGGTATCTCATGGTTATACAGCAACGTAACTCTTCTGAAAAACTGGAAACATTATCCAAAGCATAATAACCCTCATAAATAATCTACCAGCTTGAGGACATTAAATGTAAAGAAAGGGTGACCTCTGACCTTCCATTCCCTTTAATGGGGTTTCATTAGTCTCACAAATGGAGGCAAATTCATAACGGGGGGAATCAATTCTGCCACTTGGAAATAATTAAGACACATACATCAAACAACAGCTTTTTTTATTCTTTCTAATTAAGTGATCCATCCCAGAGGAGTGCTAAACTGGTCAGTACAAATATAAATTACACTGAGCATGAGTGTTTTAAGATCAATGTGGAGGTCTTAATGCTTCCTCCATGCTCTTCCTATACTTCCCAGACATTAAACCACTTTCTGACTATGGTATCAAGAAACTAAAAACCTGGATTCTGTTGTCGACAAGGCACTCAGAGTCCCCCACAAGTTGCCAATCTATCTGCCTGCCCTCTTGAAGAAGTAATAAATTTCTTAATTCTCTATCTGCAGCTCCACCCTTCCCTTGGACTTCAAAATATCAGCAGATGTAATTTCTGGCTTGGGCATCAGTGGTTTAAATTTTGAAGGATGTGTCTTATACCTTTGGCCTGACCCTTCCTGAGATATCAGCCTTGATGTGAAGGGTTTATCAAAAAGCCCATAGATGGCTTTTTGCCATTATCTAAGACCTCAGTTATCAGAAGAATGGGACCTCTGGCTGCTATGAGACTAAATCTGGCTCTTCTTAAACTTTTGTCTAATTGCAAAATCAACTCAGGAATCACGTGCAATATTGACTGATCAAACTCACCATGTACCATGTTTTTCCCAGGAAACCAAATGGGCTGAAAAGCAAACTAAATGTATACAAGACTTTTTTTATGTAGCTTTGCTTATGGGATATAAAAGCTCATATTATTTTACTTTGATATAACTGGAAGATTCAAATAACATATACCTTCAAAACTCTGCAGGAAGGCATATAAGAGCACTTTACATCCACAGACAGAAAGCAGAGAAAAGAACAATGGATTTAGAGACAAGATACTCAATTCAAATCCTGGTTCTGTTACTTTTTAATCATGGGTTTTTATGTGCACAAAGGGAGGAACTTACACCATCCCTTTGCATCTCAGTGCTTAGGACAGCACTCTCACGTAAGTCTATCCGTGTACTCTCAGTGAGAGTATGTGGTATCTGGCTTGGGGCTCAGTGGCTTAAATTTTGAAGGATGTGTCTTACACCTTATAACATCCTCATTGAGAGTATATAGATATACTTATATGGGAGAAATGAGTCAATGAAAGTCTTGTTCTGTGGATATCATATCTCTGAACAAGCTTTGAAGACTAATGTCTCAGGTTGAGTTCTCCAGGAAAGATTTGAGGAGAAGGCATAAGTGATCCTATTAAGAAAGTTCCCCAAGCATTTGGTACACATGGACCTAACAATGGGAACAATAACACTAAGGACAATAGATTGAAGGGGGAGGGTGGAAGGAAGGTAAGGGCTGAATAAGTGCCTGTTGAGTACTAGGCTTACTACCTGGGTGTCGGAAACATTCATACCCCAAATCTCAGGATCATGCAATATGCCCATGTAACAAACCTGTACCTGTGCACCCTAAGTCTAAAACAAAAGTTGAAATTATATTAAAAAATAAATAAATGAATAAATTGAGAAATAAAAATTTAAAAAAGAAGAAAATTCTCCAAAAACAAACAAACAAACAAACAAAAAACTGACAAGCAAGTGGGAGAAACAGGCAGGGGAAAAGACACACCAAGCAAGGATATTATGTCAGGTGATATCCCAGCCTCAGCCAAATCCTTGGTGAGTTCAGGGACAGAAATCACACCTCAGAGCGTGTCCTTCTTTGGGAACAGGAGCTGAGCTTTCATACTCCTTTACCCATCAGTTATCAGAGAAGGCCTGCAATGAGGAGACATAAACTTCTAGTCATCTGTGGGAGCAAGACTCTAAAAAGAACAAGATGCAAAAGTCAAAGCCCAAAGAACCTGAGAATGAGCACACGGAACCATTAATAATGACACAAGGGGATCTGCTCGAGACCCTGGCAAAGTCTTCTACATACGATGTTGTGCTTCTCTGAGCCAATACCAAGTGAGATGACTCTGGGTGCTTTAACTGTGCTAAGGGATTGCTCTCCCATTTCAGCATTTGATTCTCAACACACCACTGTGTGAAAGCTGAAACATGAAGCGTTATTATCCATTTATAACAAATAAGGGATATTGGGTCCAGATGAGAAAAATGACTTGTTTCTGGTAAAACTAAATTAGCGGACATAATATTACCGATTAAAAGGCAGGAGCTAACAGAGAGCCAACTGTTTGTTCAATGTTATAGGCACTGGGAGAGGTTGGAGATTTTAAAGTTTGTTGTACATCTTAGAGAATGAGTATGATATGAATTTGAAGAATTTGTGGGAGATAGAGAAGACATCCTAAATGAGAGGGGCCAGAGGAAGGAAATGCATAGGGTAACAACTGGGACTGCCAAGGAGGCTATGGTGGTGGGGGGGTTCTCATGTGATTGGGATGAGTCAGGCAATGGATCAATATGATGGAAGCCTCAAAAATGCTAGTTAGAGTAATAGAAAAAAAAATTACATGGGAGAAGCAAACAAATTGGTGAGAATGGAGTTCAAAAGTGGTGAAAATCTTCTGCAGTCTGAAGAGAGCAAGATGAATTGTCAATTTCTGTGAATGAGTTGATGATTTGTCCTCAGGCCATAGCAATGGAGAAGAAAATACAGACAAAAGCGATGGGGAAAAAACACCATTATAAGAGCCCAGTAGATGGATGTGAAAGATGAAGCAGAAGGAGGAGTTAAAGAACAAATCAAGATTTTTAACTGGGGGACAAAGTTTCTAGATTCATAAGTTGAATAGTGTCAGATTCACTTTCAAAAAGCCTATGATGTTTTCACTTCCTTTTCCAGCCAGATTAGCCTCAGACTCAGACTGGTTTGTCTAAACCCAAGGTGGCAGGTGACAGAGCACCACAGGGCCAGGGCCAGAATGAGACACAAGGTATTCTGACACCTGGTCCTGCAGGTGCCCCACTCCCTTCACCACAGACCTGGACATTAACTCATACATTGCCATGGATGAAGACACAGCTGACAGCAGCTATCGTGAACATTCTAAGTTCACATCAAACTCTCTGAGTTTGATGTCATTTCCTGGTAGCACACCTGGCACTTTAGAGTTTCAATAAGGAAATGAAATGGGAAAATGAAGGGGAACTTGCTTTATATATTGTAATAGAAAATGAACTTATTATTGTTTGTATTTTAGTAGTGATATTTTACACATACAACTTACAAAACACATTAAAATTACTTCTTTTTCCTCGTTTGTATAGTGATGAGTAAAAAAATTTAAAAAATAAAATTGTTTTTTTTTTAATATGTTTGTTTTTGTAACTTCCTTTCAAAGGTTAATATTTCTTCTTGTACATCTCCCTGTATCATAAATGTCCTTTCAAATTTTGTGTTTATGCACTGTGTTAATATCCATTGTGTGGATATGTAATAATCCAACCATCCTCTTTCTGTAGGACAAATTCTCATATATTCTTATGAACAGTAATATCATAAAGTGTTTCTAGGCATAATTACTTAAAAACATGTTTATAAACATATTCTTATCTAATTTTTACAACCTACCAAGATAGACATCATTGTTATTTCCATTTAGTAAAAGTGTCACTGAGGCTTAGAGAAGTTGATCAGTTTGACCAAGGTCACATGGTCCTCTAACTCATGGTTTGATGCAGTTGCTCTCCCTGTCCTGAAGAAGTCTCCTTGGCTCTACCCTGATTGCCAATGTATGACTTCAGTTCAGCCTGCTCCTCAGTTTGGCAAGACCATTCCGTCGGTCACCAGGCCTCAAAGTGCACATTTCATAGACTCTACGATGCCACGGAAGGTAAGACGCACTATTATATGATGTTACACAAAGAAAAAAAGAAACTGCTGTCCATTAAACTATAACATAATTCTCTGTTCTCACGTAGAAACTACAGGTAGTGCTTATTAAAAGGACTCTTCTAGACCTATTTAGACATAAAAGTAACAACAGTATGAAGAGTAACCAAAATGAAGTTCAGGCACGCAATGACAATCCAATCGCATCTTACTGACATAGGACTGGCAACATTTTGGGATATGTCAAATTGTAAGACTCACTCCAATTCCAGTGATGGTATCATGTAAAATTATATGCATCCTAGAATCAAGGAAATGTGGTATCAACAAACTAAAACTGACTCCTTAATATAATCTGAAGGACTGAGAGATCATTGAAAGGGGAAACTATTGCACAATATGTTATTTATTGAGTTGTCTATGAATCACCTGCAGCCATTTCCCACAGCAGGGGTTCTTAGCCATATTTATTCAACTTTTATCCTCAATAAATGAAAAATAGTTATTGTTCTCATTAAGAAGACAAATCCTTCAAAGAGAAGCTATAGTTACAAGCCTAAACTGTTTCATATTTATATACAAAAGAGCTTATGATCATCTGGTCACACTATTTCACCCAGTCACATACATAAAGAATAGCTGTCATTGGATTTTCTGGTTGAAATATCACTCTTGACAGTCTCTAAGCCTAATCTAGTTGAAGAAAGTTGAGTCACCAAAAAACAGCGTGAGCTCTTCCTTCATTGCAAAGACTTGCCAGAATAATACAGGACAAGCTTAGTGTTATTCCCCTTAAAGAAATACCTATGTCTTTTTATCTTCAAATTCAGGTTCATCCTACCTAATCTTTTGTCGGAATATAATAATTGTTCAATTTTTTAAAAGAACTTTTGATTCCTACCCTGTTTGAAATTGAAACCATTGAATTCTAGGATAATTGGCACCCAGCCTCATTTCTCTTTCCTTTATGAAACACTCAGTGTCCTGTCTCAGGCTTATCCCCTTGACTTTGATCCTTTTGATCGACAAAACTGAGAAGTTACAATGGACCTAAGTGTCTCCTTTCAAGTCAAGTCTGTATAATACAAGGGGAAGGAGTCATTGCACTCTATTCCGAGTTCGAAAGAATTTCTGCCATTTTGAGATTAAAACTATAAATTAGTCTTAACTATATTTTAGCAGAGTAAATCTTTCTTACACTTTTAGAAGACAGTTTTTAAGTTAAAAATCAATAATAAATGATTACTTCCAATTACCTTTTCATATACAGTTCAGATCTGCAGAATGAAGGGAGGACTCAGATTAAGTTGCTGGATGAGGGGTGCTCCTAGAGTGTGTTGCACATCTCACTTCGCAATCAAAGGTAGAAAAGTGAGCCATTGCAGAAGAGCATCTCCTTTACTTACAGACTTGCAGTATTCTAAAGCATCCATGATTTAAATCTGCTGAGGACTGCATAGTGGATCCCGCAGGGAAATGATGGCACACACAAACTGAGTTTAGGGAAGGGACTATTTATAGTGGTTGGGAAGGGTTCCGAAAACCAACAGAAAATGGCAAGAGAGGGAACCTGTTTTTAAACCCTGAACCATGAAGGGGAAGAGTTGGGGGCAGTTACTGGAATGCTGAATGGTAGCTATAGGGGAGGGCTGGCCAAACAGAGCTATGGCATTCCACGGCAGGATCAGCCAATCCATGAATAGGGGGCAGAGAGGAAGCGAGAGAATAAGTGCCCCATCATTTCCTCCAGTACTTCCATCTCCTCATCCCACCTCCCCTTGGCCAACCAGAAGTCAGAGGAGATTTACCAGATCAGAGCAAGGCAGATAATAGTAGCAATGGACCCAAAGGGGCAGATAGAAGATACCCAGTATGCTGTGAAACGTCAGGTTCTGCCTAATGTGGAAGTGAAGTAAATGGTTCTTCTCTGATGCCTCCTAAACTTTTTGATGGTTATCTCTTTTTAGTCCATGGCCAATCCACTTATTGCCTCCATGACTGCCCACAGACCCCACATGGCCCTACACAGGCTTGTCTTCCTTGAGCCACAGCCCATATTTCAGATGGACACAGTCTACAGTTCCACTTTTCATCTTTCTACATCCTCATCCTTTGGTGAAATCTATTCCTTGGTAGGTAGCTAGCCAGCCAATCTAATAAATAATCCCATGCATTAATCTAATATCACTAATTGGATATAATTATAGATCCTGAAGCTAGAAGAACTCTCAGAAGTTTTTTCTGGTACTGTCAGAATATTTGACATACTAGCAAGAATATTTTATATAGGAGGCAACAAAGGCCTAATGAGATAAAATAACACACAAGTTTTACACACTATTCCACTAGGGGCAAAAGATATTATTCTTAATAAAGATCTTCAAGAAACCAAGGAAATACCAAGGTGTAGGATTCACCTTAGTTAGGTGGCAATTACCCAGCATCAAGAACATCGAATCACAAGGTGAGAAAGTGATTCTGTTTTCACTTATCTCAACAATGAGTTACAGAAGAAAGATTTGATTTGGACTTAGGATATCTTAATCCCTCTTTAAACACTTGCTACATTTCCATTTTGACAAAGAAAAGCAATCACCGGGCACAGACTTCAAGTTCAGGCGATGGTGGATAGATTTAATTTAATAATGCTTCATTTTTCTTGAATTTATGTTTTGTGTTACCACCTGTTTCATAATGAATGATAATGGTTGTCAATTTATGTTAATGCCACTAAAGTTTTCTTCTTCATATTTTAAGTTTAAAAAGTAATCAACTTAAAGAAAATATATGTGAACAATGATATGGTTTTTTTCAAGGTTTGGTAAAAATAATGAAGATGTTAAGTAAAGCATTATAGTTTGGGGAACACTAGTTTATTTCAAAGAGTTTTTAATCTATAATTCTGTCATTTACATATACATACATTATATGTAATCTACACATGTGTGGGTCTGTGCATGTGTGTATGTGTATTTATAATGGCAGACAGCATTCTATAATTGCCTGTGATACTTCCTGCTGCACATGCTCTATATAATTCCTTCCCCTTGAGTGTCGCCAAAAACCTGAGGATACCGTGGGACATCTCTCCCATAATTATGTTACATTACATAACAAAAGGGACTTTGAAGATAGAATTAAGGTTTCTATCAGTCGACTTTGAGTCAATCAAAAGGGAGATTATCTTGGATGGTCTGAGCCTAATCAGGTGAACTCACAGAAGAGACAAGCACCAGATGCTTTTGCAGGGCCTAGCAGAAGTGAAGAGCCATGGTGTGAGAGGAAGGGGCCGTGTAGCACACACGTAAGTGCAGCGTCTAGAAGCTGAGAGTAAGCTACAGTCAACAGCTAGCAAGAAAGCAGACTTCAGTCATTCAGCCACAAGGAAATAAATTTTGCCAGCAACCAATGAGCTTGGAAGAGGACCTTGAGTTTCACATGAGAGAGAAGCCCCCACTGACATCTTCATTTCAGCCTGATGAGACCCTGACCAGAGGCCCTAGCTAACTCATATCCAGACTTCTAATCCATGGAAACTGTGAGATAATAAATGTATTTTGTTTTAAGCTGCTAGATTTATTATAATTTGCTACACAGTAGCAGGAGAACTATATATATATACACACATACACACACATTCAAACCCTTACACTGTAAGATAATTCGGGAGAATTAATTGAAGGAAAGGGTTATGGTACTCTTCAGATTATGGAAGGTGTAGAAGGCAGTGTAGAAACTATACTATCTACACTAGATAGCTAGTATTGCATAGCTGTTTAACTACCTACAGAGACTCTTCATTCACATGCCAAGTAGAAATGACTGAACTTTCAAAGAACTATGACGGGTCTTCCAGGTTAGCATTTTTTATACTTCACTGTGCATACAAATCACTAGAATATTTTATGAAAACACAGACTCTGATTCAGCAGGTGTGATATGGGACCTAAGGCCCTGCATGTCCATGAAGCTCTCAGATAATGCCAATACTGCTACTGTGAGTAGTAATTGTCCAAATTCTTCCCCCTTTTCTAATAGAGCTTTATCTAAGCCGCAGCAAAAGGTTTTCTAATTGGCTTTGAAGAATTATCAAGGTGATACTGTCTCCATCTTATTGTCCAACTTTGCCAAATCTCACCTTCTATTTACGGTCTCCTCAAAAAGTTGAAGAGCATTGGGATTTTGCTATCTCAGAATTTAGTTAACCAAGACTGAATTTCACAGGCAACTCCTCTGACACAGGGTGGGTCACCATGTGACCGGAAGCTTTGTTGAAATGTACGCCCAAGATTTGCAGCCTAGTCTAACCTCTATTCAAACTTCTGAGACTGTGAAATTAGGCTGGAAGTCTCCACATTTATTATAAGATTTCTGGTATTTCCTGTTTCCAGTCAGGCTGGCAATATCACAAGCACAGCCTCTCTCACGGTTTTTCGGACTTCCACTTACCATCCTCACTAGAATCAAGAAAGGTAGAGCAACATGTAAAAGATGCAAAGTCCAAAACAGATGTTATGGAAGATTTCACTTTTGTTATCTCCAAGGAGGTGCACTGCAATAGTGGAAGACATTTAGGTATTTCTTCAGTTACATAAAATTATGTATCTGGTTTTCCTTCTCCTCTCTGTTCACCTTCCAATATATTTGATTTCATAATATTGAGTTGATTTCTAAATCCAGAGAACTAGAATTTGAAATTCTAGAGATTAGCTACCTGGTTCTTTTGGGGTAAACCAAGCACCATTGTATGCAAAGGCACTCATGGATTTGACTAGATTTTGGCATAAACTGATACTATCTCCAAAAGGAATGGATAGTCTTATTGAGTACTGAGAAAGAATCCTGGCCCACGCTGACTGAGGAGAAGTGGAAAAAAAGCTGGAAGAGAGGAGATCTGGGCAAAGTCACAAAAGAAGGAAATTGTGGTTAATGAAGAGATTGAAGATTTAGACTACAGAGATAATTGACTTCTCGGGCAGCCAGAAACAAACCCTTGAATCCGGGAGTGGAAATTTATCCAGACCAAAAGAGGGAAAAAAGGAAAAGTTATCTTCGGAGAAGAAAAAGACACACTACATCCTAAAGATTAACAAATCAAATATTTCATTGTCAAGGCCTAAATTATGTGCATTGTTTGTCAATGTCAGGAAAGTTTATCACAACACTTACAAAGACTGGCCTTATTGAACGTGTAGATTTTGTGGCAAAGAGAGAGCCAAGAGGTGAAAAGGAACTAATTTTGGAATCTGTTGATAGACACAGGATAGCATTCTCTTGCCACTCACTGACTGTGGATGGCAGTAGCCAGGGAATTAGATACCAGGGTCCTCCACCAGATTCAACTCTCCCAACCACATCTTCCAGATTTGGGATCAAAGTTTGGGTAGCCTCATGCCAAGATAGGGCTATTCCTTGACACTTCTTTCTGAAAGGTCTCCTTTAGTTCTAAAACACTATACACCAATTCCACTGTTAAGGTCTAGTTTCTAGGCATGGCTCAAGGCAGCAGACCCCAAAAGATCCTGTTGCTGAAGGATGTATGACAGAGAGGGTTTGGGATGAGTGTTCCCCTGAGGTACCCATACTGAGCTTTGTAATAATCCCACTTCTCGTGCAGGAGTAGAAATAAATACACAAAGACAAATTTATACATACACATACATACACTACAAAGAGTTACAGAAGTGTGTATAACACTTCAAAAATACAGTATATACCCTTAGGAGTGTATACTTCTGTGAGACACTTAGACATGGCTGAAGGCCTAGGCGGTACTCATGAGACAGCCAAATGCCTAGGCAGATAAATAGGGGTCTCCGGAGAATTTCCCACTAGCTCCACAAGTGTTTATATCACACGCTTTTGTGCAGATGAGAGAATCTGCCCAGGGCTTGCCTGGGCATGCCAACAGAGGACTGGAGCCCGATATGCGCACCGGGGGAATTGGGTGGAGCCACGGAGAATTTACACCTTACGCAGGAGCGGAGCTTGCGATCTTCAGCTCCTGTGGTGACCCCGGAATCAATCTGGGAGGTGGGGGTGGGTTAGCAGGAACTCTATCTGACTTTGCTGAGTTTTATTTTTCTTTTTTTCCTTTTCGCCCAATAAAGTCCTTCTCTACTCACCCTTCAATGTGTCTGAATGCCTAAATTTTCCTGGTCATGTGACAAGAAGCTGGGTTTTAGCTAAATTAAGGAGCAAAGTTCTACAACACTCAGAGGAAATGGTCTCGGTACTACGAAGAGCCAGACACTGAGACAGGAGACCCAGAGGATAGAGAAAGTGAGTAGGTGGCTCTAGAGGGCAGTTGGAGTAACAGGCGGAAAGTTAGACACTTGAGATTGGTAGTCCAAACTCTTAACTGTAAATTTCCCATGTGACAGTTATAATCATTTGCAGAAATAAAAGCTCTATTAACAATGCCTGCCTCAGAGTCCCCTGAGGAGGGTCTCTGCCTAATCCATCCATTTGCCAATATTCCTGGCTGCAGTGTGCCTTGCCTTTCTCCCTGGAGAAGATGCTCCTTCTGCCAACATCTCATTAGCCAGCACTAACCCAGCTCCCAACCTCCATGCCTGCCTCTGCCTCCACAACACAGGTGAAAAGAGAGAAGAAATAAAACCATTTAGAGAAGCCACAAGCTGAGCATCTACTTAGTTTTGGTTCTTTTTTATATGTGTGTGTGTGCGTGTGTGTGTGTGTGTGTGTACTTTAAGTTCGGGATACATGTGCAGAATGTGGATGTTTGCTACATAGGTATACATGTGACATGGTGGTTTGCTGCACCCATCAACTCATCATCTACATTAGGTATTTCTCCTAATTCTATCCCTCACCTTGACCCCCACCCCTTGGCAGGCCCCAGTGTGTGATGTTCCCCTCCCTATGTGCATGTTTCTCATTGTTCAACTCCCACTTACGAATGAGAACATGCTGTGCTTGGTTTTCTGTTCCTGTGTTAGTTTGCTGAGAAAGATGATTTCCAGCATCATCCATGTCCCTGCAAAAGACACGAACTCATCCTTTTTTATGGCTGCAGAGTATTCCATGGTGTATATGCGCTACATTTTCTTTATCCAGTCTATCATTGATGGGTATTTGGGTTGGTTCCAAGTCTTTGCTATTGTGAACAGTGCTGCAATAAACATATGTGTACATGTGTCTTTACACTAGAATGATTCATAATCATTTGGATATATACCCAGTAGTGGAATTGCTGGGTCAAATGGTATTTCTAGTTCTAGATCCTTGAGGAATTGCCACACTCTTTTCCACAATGGTTGAACTAATTTACACTCCCACAAACAGTGTAAAAGTGTTCCTATTTCTCCACATCCTCTCCAGCATCTGTTGTTTCCTGACTTTTTAATGATCGCCATTCTAACTGGCATGAGATTGTATCTCACTGTGGTAGAGAAATTTGCATTTCTCTAATGACCAATGATGATAAGCTTTTTTTCACATGTTTGTTGACCGCATAAATGTCTTCTTTTGAGAAGTGTCTGTTCATATCCTTTGCCCATTTCTTGATGGGGTTGGGTTTTTTTCTCGTAAATTTAAGTTCCTTGTACATCCTGGATATTAGCCCTTTGTTAGATGGATAGATTGCAAAAATTTTCTCCCATTCTGTAGGTTGTCTGTTCACTCTGACGATAGTTTATTTTGCTCTGCAGAAGCTCTTTAGTTTAATTAGATCCCATTTGTCAATTCTGGCTTTTGTTGCAATTGCTTTTGGTGTTTTAGTGATGAAATCTTTGCCCATGCCTATGTCCTGAATGGTATTGCCTAGGCTTTCTTCTAGGGTTTTTATGGTTTTTAGATCTTATGTTTAAGTCTTTAATTTATCTCAAGTTATTTTTTGTATAAGGTGTAAGGAAGGAGTTCAGTTTCAGTTTTCTGCATATGACTAGCCACTGTTCCCAATACCATTTATTAAATAGGGAATCCTTTCCCCATTGCTTGTTTTTGTCAGGTTCATCAAAGATCAGATGGTTGTAGATGTGTGGTGTTATTTCTGAAGTCTCTGTTCTGTTCCATTAGTCTATATATCTGTTTTGGTACCAGTACCATGCTGTTTTGATTACTGGAGTCTTGTAGTATAGTTTGAAGTTAGGCAGCATGATGCTTCCAGCTTTGTTCCTTTTGCTTAGGATTGTCTTGGATACACGGGCTCTTTCTTGATTCCATATGGACTTTAAAATCTCTTTTCTAATTCTGTGAAGAAAGTCGTGGTAGCTTGATGGGAATTGCATTGCATCTATAAATTACTTTGGGCAGTATGGTCATTTTCATGATATTGATTCTTCCTATCCATAAGCATGGAATGTTTTTCCATTTGTTTGTGTCTTCTCTTATTTCCTTGAGCAGTGGTTTGTAGTTCTCCTTAAAGAGGTCCTTCACATCTCTTGTAAGTTGTATTCCTAGGTATTTTATCCTCTTTGTAGCAATTGTGAATAGGAGTTCACTCATGATTTGGCTCTCTATTATTGGTGTATAGGAAAGCTTGTGATTTTTGCACATTGATTTTGTATCCTAAGACTTTGCTTAAGCTGCTTATCTGCTTAAGGAGTTTTTGGGCTGAGATGATGGGGTTTTCTAAATATACAAGCATGTCATCTGCAAACAGAGACAATTTGACTTCCTCTCTTCCTATTTGAATACTCTTTATTTCTTTCTCTTCCCTGATTGCCCTCTCCAGGACTTAGAAGTGGTGAGAGAGGGCATCCTTGTCTTGTGCCAGTTTTCAAAGGGAATGCTTCCAGCTTTTGCTTATTCCATATGATAATGGCTGTGGGTTTGTCATAAATAGCTCTAATTATTTTGAGAGATGTTCCATCAGTACCTAGTTTATTGAGTGTTTTTAGTATGAGGGGGTGTTGAATTTTATCAAAGGCCTTTTCTGCATCTGTTGAGATAATCACGTGGTTTTTGTCACTGGTTCTGTTTATGTAAAGGATTACGTTTCTTGATTTATGTATGTTGAACTAGCCTTGCATTTCAGGGATAAGCCTAACTTGATCGTGGTGGATAAGCTTTTTGATGTGCTGCTGGATTCGGTTTGCCAGTATTTTATTGAGGATTTTCACATAGATGTTCATCAGGAATATTGGAAAAAGAAATTTTCTTTTTGTGTTGTGTCTTTGCCAAGTTTTGGTATCAGGATGATGCTGACCTCATAAAATGAGTTAGGGAGAAGTGCCTCACTTCTGTTGTTTGGAATAGTTTCAGAAGGAATGGAACCAGCTCCTTTTTGTACCTTTGGTAGAATTCGACTGTGAAGCTATCTGGTCCTGGGCTTTTTTTTTTTTTTTCTTTTTTCTTGGTTTGTAGGCTATTAATTACTGTCTCTATTTCAGAACTTGCTATTGGTCTATTCAGGAATTCATCTTCTTCCTGTTTTAGTCTTGGGAGGGTGTATGTATCCAGGAATTTATTCATTTCTTCTAGGTTTTCTAGTTTATTTGCATACAGGTGTTTATCCTATTCTTTTATGGTAGTTTGTATTTCTGTGGCATCAGTGGTGATATCCCCTTTATCACTTTTTATTGTGTTTATTTTATTCTTCTCTCTTTTCTTCTTTATTAGTCTGGCTAGCAGTCTATCTATTTTGTTAATCTTTTCAAAATACCAACTCCTGGATTTATTGATTTTTGAAGGGTTTTTCGTGTCTCTATCTCCTTCAGTTCTGCTCTGATCTTAGTTATTTCTTGCTTTCTGCTACCTTTTGAATGTGTTTGCTCTTGCTTCTTTAGTTCTTTTAATTGTGATGTTAGGGTGTAATTTTAGATCTTTCCCACTTTCTCGTGTGGGCACTTAGTGCCATAAATTTCCCTCTAAACCCTGCTTTACCTGTGTCCCAGAGATTCTGGTATGTTGTATATTTGTTCTCATGGGTTTCAAAGAACTTATTTATTTCTGCCTTAGTTTCGTTATTTAACCAGTAGTCATTCAGGAGCAGGTTGTTCAGTTTCCATGTAGTTGTGCAGTTTTGAGTGAGTTTCTTAATCTTGAATTCTAATTGGATTGCACTGTGGTCTGAGAGACTGTTATAATTTCTGCTCCTTTGCATTTGCTGAGGAGTGTTTTACTTCTGATTATGTGGTCAATTTTACAGTAAGTGCAATGTGGTAATGAGAAGAATGTATATTCTGTTGATTTGGGGTGGAGAGTTCTGTAGATGTCTACTAGGTCCTCTTGGTCCAGAGTTGAGTTCAAGTCCTGAATATCCTCGCTAATTATCTGTCTTATTGATCTGTCTAATATTGACAGTGTTGTCTTAAAGTGTACCACTCTTATTGTGTGAGAGTCTAAGTCTCTTTGTAGGTCTCTAAGAACTTGCTTTATGAATCTGGGTGCTCCCGTATTGGGTGCATATACATTTAGGATAGTTAGCTCTTCTTGTTGCATTGATCCCTTTACCATTATGTAATGACCTTCTTTGTCTTTTTTTGATCTTTGTTGGTTTAAAGTCTGTATTATCAGAGACTAGGTGGAAAGTCCTAAGATATACAATATTTGACTGTTTTCTCAGAGTTCTACCTCTTACACCCAGAATGTTTCCATGTGAAATATGGGATACCTTCCAGGACATTGCAGAGCCCTGAAAGCCAAAGATGACACTGAGCGTGTAATTAAGTCTCCAAGAAGAAGGAGTGAGAGTAGATACCCCAGAGCTGGAGGCCAACTTCTAGAACCCAGATGGCTCCCATGAAGAGTCCAGTTCATCTATACAAGACAATAACTTTGCTCCTCAAAAGACCATCGGGGAGGTATATAGTCTGCTGTCCCCTAGAATTAGGCCCTCAAGGGCTGGCTCAACTTTCAATACTACTTAGAATTACACAGTACTTTGCATCTTCAAAGAACTATGCAGACTTGAACCAATTATTCTGTTCTTGGCCCAATGCCGGGTTCCACTATCAAGATTTGACAAACTCTTTGTACTCTCTGTAGTTCTGTAGGAGCATAGGTTTGTCTATTTCAATCAAAATTGAAGCCTAGCTGGGACCTTCAGCCCAAGGAAGCCTTGACGATATAATATTTAATACAAACATCCTGTTCTCATAAACCAATGCTCTTTAACAGAAAAAAAAAGTCATTAGAACACAGCTGAGCAAAAAGCGAAAAGGTTATAAACTTTGAAAAGAACAAAATAGTTAATGTTTGGAGATTTAAAGTGTTTTCAACAGATAGTTGTGCAGATGTGGTAACTTGGGAGGTTGTGGAGTAGATTTCACTTCATCTGCTTTCATCTGCCTATGGGTGCCTATTATTAAAGGTTTACATTTTGTTTATGCTGTCTGTGATATGCAGATATTTTCTTTCCCTTTTGAATTTCCTCTTTCTTTTCCTCTGTGACTTCCTTGCCTTTCAAGCACTGAGCTAATGAAGAGCAAGAGAGAAATTAGTCCTACAAAATAAGGCTGTCTGCTTAAAACAAGATACAGCACCATATAGGAAGCTGCAGCCCAAATCGCCCCACCCTGCCCTTTCCCTAGCCTAATCGCTGACCCAAGGGGACCTTTCTCTCATTCGAGCTTTTCCTTATGGCCTCCTCTGTGAGTCATGCTTCAAACGGAGCCCTTCATGATGGAAATCAAGGCAACTGGCTACAAATGCCAGAATTTCACTGTGGCAAAAATATCTCCACTTTTCTTCAGACTTCTGAGCATTAGACAACTGGAGAAGAATCAAGACCCACCAAATACTGTTTGCCATCTGGTTTTGATTTAAAAGCCACATGGCATTTGCACTTCTCTTTGAGTGACAAGTTCGATCACAACCCAGCCCTGGCTTTCCCATCCCACTTGTCCATAGGACTTTATATAATTTAGTAATTTTGGCATTGAATGTGCTCATAAATATCCTACCAGGGAATGGAGCTATATGATCAGCCCTAAAATATAAGGGGTCAACCCTAATAAAATTATGCCACAATCAAAGATAGAAAAAAAATGAAAACAACTTGGGTTTCACATAGCATTAGCAGTCAACAAATCATTATTTTCTTGGTGGGCACTTGGTAATTAAAGTTTCCACTAGATACTTCAGCACTGTTAATGGCTGACATTTAGTAAAGCATAAAAAAAACAGAGGTTTGTAGGAATCCTAGAAAAATTCCCTCCCACAGATTCCCATGCCCAGAATTCCATTTAACAATGTATTGAAATCATATTCTCACTTAAAGGCTTGACTCCAGCGACCCCAATGTTTTTAGCGTTTTCTTGTTTCTTAAATCCCTGTATTATCTGTTATATATGGTGTGTATACACATGTATCTGTCTTTCATGTCATACTGTCTCATAATATTATATTACCATATTATTCATGATTTTATCTGTAAGTATATGTTCTGTCTTTTTTGTCTTAGCTGTGGGAAAGCAGAACCTGAAACAAGATGTGAACTTACTTGGCTTTTTGGGGAAAAGGCCTTGGAACTGGGAGTCAGAGAACAGAGAGAATGAGATAGGGAGGGAGGAAAAGCTAACACAAGAAACATTATCAAGGTTGCTGCTATAGACACCAAGGCTCAGTTCTATGAGGTACACTAAGAAGCAGGCAAATATCTCCCAGAATTGTCGGAGTAAAAGGTAGGCAGCTGGAGCATCTACTCACTGGATCTCATCCCTCACTGGTTGAGCATCACCTCTACGGGTATTGATTCCACAGGTCTTCTGAGTGGCACTTATAAGCCAAACGAGCTCAAGTTCCCATGGTTTGGCAGAAAGCCCTGGGACAGAAAAGAGAAAGCCACATAGCATACCCTTGAAATGAGAAGCTGACATTTGGAGTTGAGCCTTTAGTTCATGGAACTGTCCCCCTCATGTGGGCTGAAATCGGAGGTGAGCTGTGAGTCTGTGATGCCAATACTAGAGTCATTTGCCCTGTGTCTTTTCACATCAACTTAGACAGCAAGTTTCTCAGGACAAAGGCTGGTTTCCACAACTCGTGCCAGTCAACAAACCTACCACAGTGCCAGACATTTGGAAAGAGCTGAGATAAATATTTCTTGATAGGAGCAAGTTTAGAATAAATTGATCACATGTCATGTATCCCCAATGCCTCTTTTCTCTTTTTTCTTCTTATTCCGAATTTCATTTGCCATACTTCTCTCTCTCTCTCTCTCTCTCTCTCTCTCTGTGTGTGTGTGTGTGTGTGTGTGTGTGTGTGTGTAACAATGAAAAAGGAGAGTTGAGCTAGTATGGAAAGAGCATTGGCACGTAAAATGTACAAGTCTGGGTTTGAGTCTTAGATCGACCTTAAACTGCCATTGGGCAGCTGAAAAACCTCTCTGAGATTTGATTTCCAAATCTATAAGACACTTTCCTCATGAGATTGATATAAAAATGGGCATATACCTGTGTGAAACACTTAGAAGCCATGGAAGTGAGTGCATACTTAAGGGACATTTCTTCCCCTCATCCCCATGGACAGCTGCTTTCTAAGTATCTACTCTTCCAGTCAAAAAGTCATGAGCAGTCCTACCTGCTGGGGAGTCACAAAGCACGGGGAAGTAATATAGTCTTGTAAGGATCCTCTGCTTGCAGATAAACCCTGAGTCATTTCACAACTTCTGGTCAAAATTCTTCTTCCCAGAAGAATAGATCTGATCAGTACCTTTTAGTAAGAAAACACCATTATGCAAAGAAGCCCAAATCAGCCACTTCATTCTTGGAATCTTCATTTATTTCCCAAGGTAAACTTTCTTTTATATTACATCCTTGGTGCTTGGTGTCAGTTACCTACTACCAAAAATAATTCTTGCATAACAAATCATCCCCAAATTTAGTAGCTTAAAACAATAATCACCATGAAAAAAGGAAATGGATTGATGGATGAATAGAAGGATGGGTGGTGGATGGATGGATATGTGATTTAAAAAAAAAAAACAGTAAAATATTAGGTATATGGTTGTTCACTCGACAATTCTTTTAATTTTTCTGTATGTTTGAAATTTCTCATTAAGAAATGTTGAAAGAAAAAGCAAGAATTTATTTCGTTCACAAATATATGGGTTTCTCTGTTCTTGGATGGCCTGAACTGATATTCACAGGGCTTGTTCACGTATCTGCCCCATTGCAGGATAGACCTACTGGGGCCTTGGTAGTCTATGAAGGACTTAACTGGGATGGCTATTCTCCATGATTCATCTTCCTGCAGGAAGTTTACATGATGGTCACGGGAGTCCCAGAGAACAAGTGGAAGTGTTCAAGGCTTCTTGTATCCTTGGCTCAGACGTGTCACACTGTCACTTTCACTAGACGTCATTGGCCAAAGCACCTCGTAAGGTCAGCTCAGATTCAAGAGATAGGAGAACAAACAGGAAGGGTGAAAAATTTGGACCATTTTTGCAATCTTCCACATTCACTCTGCTGGTTGCTAATCATTGTTTCTATGAAGCCAATGGGGCCTCTACAGTCAGATTTACCGACTTCCTACATTTTTATCACTCACCAGCAGTCATACGCTTAGGACCCACAGAGTCTAGAAGTACTCAGATGGTGCTTTAAGATCTATATATTGGTCAGGTAGGACTTCAGACCAGATAAAGTTAGTAATTGCCCTCCCAAAACAATAACCAGGAAGTGAAGATACTACTATTCATACTCAGGTTTGGGGTCCTATTATCCCCAGCCATCTCTATTATTCAATCCTATGGCTTGCCCTGAACCTATATGTCTCCCTCTGCCATCCCTTGAAGAATACACCATCTCCCTATTTCCCTTCATCTACTGCTGTGGGCTACCTTTATAAGCTAAGATGAGGTAACTGACTCATGTTTCCCAGGGCATGGGTGTTCTTTCTTCCTCACAGAGGTTTCAGGGTCCATCAAGCCAGCCATCTGCTCTCTCTCCTGGACCTCTTTATGTTCAAGGAAATTAGGCCAACATGAGCAGTGCAGTCTTAGGTTAGAGAATAAACTGTCTTCTTGTATAGAATCCTACACACATGCCTGGGGTGAAGTCTCCAATATCATTAGCATCATACTCATAGACAACTGGCTCTGACAGCTGACAGTGAGTTATAGCAAATACAAGACTGAAAACTGAGAAACTTAGTAAGCATGGCCCTGTTCAAAGCTGAGCCATGTGAAGGTCTTTCAACAACTTTACAAGTCTCAGTAAAGAAAAGCAGACAGTGAGAGCTACTTCCTAATAAGGACCATTGAGTTCTTAGTAAGCAAGCTGTGGAATCCACCCTTTCTTGTTAGCCAAACTCAAAAGACTGTGAGATTTATGAGTTTTTAATTAGCCTTTTCATTGCATCATTAGTACCTTCTCCACTACTGCAAAGCAGAAAGGTATAATTTTATAGTGTTTACTGATCATGTTATTTGATTGAGGATGACAGCTAGCCTGCCTAGCATTCTTAAGAGCTGAGGAAAGGATCCTGAGAGCTCAGAGTCAAGAGGGGTGAGAAGGGAGACATCAGGGAAAAGCAAACACTTTTAGCTCAACATGCATGAAATCACTGACTCCTAGCCCATTCTGTTTGGAATAAAAGATATTAGCATGGCCTGTCATAGGACTGCCTTAGTTTATTTAAATAAATAAATAAATAAATAAATAAGGGGGTGGAGAAAGAGCAGGGAAGTGAAATATTTGCAACAATGATTAATTTTGTATCAAATCATAGATCAGATGTTGCCAGAGACTCAAGTCACACTCACCATAAATACAAACCAGACACCTCTGTCCACTGGACCGCTATTTAGACTCAAAGAGCAGGCACAGTTGTCAAGTCTTACTGAGCCCGTACACACACCTTGCTTTCTTTAGCTGTGAAATGAGGGGTTAAAACTAGGTCCTTCCTCAGATGTTTTCCATCACTAATCACTAACATTCTGGGATCCCAAAGTCAGTATCCAATACTTGTCTTCTCCATGCCAGTGCTTGTGCCAGGAGCTCTTACCAGTGCCGTGAGTCCCAATAATCCTGGAAGGTTGGTATCATTCTAAACCCTGTTTTATTAAAGAAGAAACTGAGACTTACATGGGTTAGGAGCCTTGCCAGATTCTCTGCTTCTCACAGCCAGTGCAGGATGAGCAGGGTGGGCAGCCTCAGGCCCCACCCACACCCACTGAATCAGAATCTGCATTTAACAAACCCCCCAGGTGATATGTACCCATGTTAATGTCTAAGAAGCGGTGCCCAGGTCACAAAGCCACTGAATGTCAAAAATGTCAAAGTCAGAAGGCACATTCGAATCCTCTGATGCTGCATTTTTACTTTTTCTACCCATACCACTTCAATGATTTCTCCTTCCAGAAGAAACTTACCCATTTAGCTCTTCTTATCAACCCTGGTCAGGATGTCATGCAAATCTCAGGATACCCTCTGTAGTCTTTCTCTTGGTATTATTTAAATCCATCAGGCACTACCAGAATAATTCCCTGAATGGCTTGCATTCTGCTACCACTCCCGCATAATTAAATTAAACTTTAAAAAAAATAGATTTAGGGGGCACAAATGCAATTTTGTTACATGGCTATATTACAGAGTGCTGAAATCTGGGCTTTCAATATAACCCTCACTTAATCATGGAATACTACTCAGCCATAAACTAATCATTAATCAAAAATAATAGCATTGCCAGTGGCCTTGGAAATAATAGACAACCCAAATTTTCAAAGACATCAAGAATAAGGCCTAAAGATACAACCTAAAAGAGAAGCAAAGATTGTTTTATATCTCTTTTGCTGATGATAAAGCAGCAAAGAACCACTATGAGTACCAGGAGGATCTTTAGTGAGACTTGTCTTTGGCTTCTCTCTTGATGTTTTGGCTTAAGAGACATCAGAGGGGACCTCCACTGTTAACAGTGATGGTCTCGAGATCCCCAGGCAGACCAGCCCCCCATTAGTTGGGTTACTCTGGAGTTGTAAACACGGTGCTCTCCCAATCTGTTTTCCAAGATGAACTGTATATAAAGCATGTGTGTGGCAGGAGATGATAGCACACTTGAGGCTTTCAGCAATCGATGTTTACAGACTATAATGGAAACCACAAGTTTCTTCTTTAACTCAAGTCAGTATACATTCCTTCAAGCCGCAGGCAAATTGGAGCAGGGAAGGGGGTTGGGAGGGGTTCACAGTGAGTCATCATTTCACATTTTTTAACAGCTTAATGAACATCTAGAAATGCCGCATTAGCCAGCAAAAATACAGTCCTTTTTTCTCCCACCAAATTCAGCGATGATCCTTGAGCATCTATCTACTTTAAGTGACTTCTCTTACAGAAGGTAAGTGACTAAATGTCTACTCTGCCACACAGTTACAAGCAAAAGCATATAAACAGCCCCAGAACTAAGTTAATAACCTGCCTTCAGGTTAATAACCTGCCCTTGTTTTGCCCCAAGTTTGGGAGCGGGGGAACATTATTTCTCCTAGGTTCCATTAATCCCCTGAAAAACCCAGCCCAGGGTGCTTGGAAAAGAAGACAGAGTTCTCAGATCTGCAGAGCAGCTCTCCCAGCCAAGATTCATGGTGCTAACAGACAGATGGTAAATAAAGCTGGGTTCTAAGGCTACAGCTGTGTGCCTCTGCATCTCTCAGATCTATGTGTGTGATCATTAAAAATTTTTAGATCATCTAAAATAGCAGTCTCTGTGTGATCTTGGCAACTTTGCTATTTCTGACCTTTTTTTATATATATTTTACCTACAGAGGTCACATGCATAATATGGGTAAAATAATGAAAAAGTGTGTGTTTGTGCATAGATATTTTAATGCTATATTATATAAGTCATTAGTCTTTTAATATCTGTTTGAATTAAGAAGGTAGAAACTGAGTTTTTTCCAAGTTTTGTCCTGAGGCTCAAAACAATTTATTGACAATTTTGTCTTTTCATGCTTTTTTCTCCATTTCTCCTTAATACTATAGGCCATATGCTAGCACTCGAGCCAACTACAAGACCTGAAGGATTCTACTTGTCCCATGAATCATAATTTGCATTTTTAGATCACCTGTGCGAATTTTGCATGAGCCTAAAAGAAGTTTTGAATCACTCAGTCTCATAAGAACTTTGTAAGATTTTCTTGAATTTATAAAAAATAAACTGCAAGCATACTATTTCTAGAATGATGGTGGGATATATAACCTTGAGATTTCATGGACACTTCCTCATATCCCTACAGAATGTCTTTTCAACTACCTGCTGTTTCAGAGTAGTAAGTCATTAAAAGATTGAATTGTAACTCCTGTAATATTTGTGACAATGGAGGAAAACATTCCTGTTACATAATTTTATATGAATTAAATTGAAGTCCTGCTGAAAAGAATCTGAAATTATTTTGATAGGTGCTGATAGAATTAGAGATTTTAAAAGTAAACACATTTTTAGTCTGCTTTTACTTTGTAAATTACTCTAAATAAAGCTGATTCAACCTTTGTTAATTCACCTACAAAAAAGGTTGTCGTTGTATATTTATCACTCAGTCTTGTTAGAACACGTTATTAGTTAGCATAGTTTTCCGTGGACACCTTCAAAATAATTTCATAACTTTTAGCTCAGTTTTCACATTTTTTTTTCTTTTTTACTTGAACAAGAAGAAAAGAATCAAGTCACAAGTCCTATGAATTATGATGTCCAAAAGGGAGGTTTTAAATATACGCAAGTGATATGTAATAAAATATTAAATGTCTGTGTAGAAAATTGAAGATATATGGACTTTGTTTGGATTCTGATTGGAAAGCCAACTGTAAAAGACATTTTTGAGACAATCAAGGAAAACTGAACACCAACTGCATATTTGATGATGCTAAAGAGTTAATATTAATTGTGTTACATCATAGCGGTTTTGCGTTGATGCTAAAAAAGAACATATAAATAATGTTCGCCAGCTTCATCCATACTGTTGCAAATGGCAGGATATTCTTTCTTAAGATCTAATAATATTCCATTGCATATACATTCCAAAATTTCTTTGTCATTGAGGAATATAGTTAATAATATTGTATTATACACTGAAAACTTGCTAAGTGGGTAGATTTTACAGTAGATTTTATGTTGTTACTGCAAAAATTAAAAGGTAACTGTGAGGTAATGAATTTGTTAATTCGCTTCACTGATGCTCGAGCATCCTTCCTGCTTCCTGACACCTCTCCTTCCCTCTCCAGCATCCTATGCCTTTTAGGGAACAAACTGGACTCTTGGGTTAATAGTCACGCTGATGTTCTTTCCTGTCCACCCACCTTTCCAAACAGAATGAAATGAAATGAAATGAAACACACCATGACATAGAAAGACAGAAAGAACTGAAAACCAGCTGGCTCATTATTTCCCTCCACAAACTAGGGAAGGGCACAAATAAATAAACACAATATTGCTGATGAGAAGCCAGTGTAGGCTGGGCCTGGTTTTCTCCAAGAGGTGACCTCCTCTAGCAAATTAAATGCCCAGAGCCTCCCAATCTCATCTGGTCCTGATTTTCAATCAACGGTAAACTGATATCTTTTTATTCACTTTCATTATAGCTTGTTTTCATCTAGTTTATATTTCCAAACGTACTGGTTTTCAAGCCTGAACTGTCATATTAAACACACACACGCACACACACACACTCAAGAAAAGTGAAGGCTGGGTGACCCAATGGCACCAGGGAGGGGGTCCAGCCCTTGGCTTGTGGGAACTCCTTGGAAGGAGCTAATCTCTGAGCTAATCTCACTGGGAGCCACCAAGTTGTTGAATAGGATGGAATAGGATGGAAACTGAACATTAAGGAGTCCGAACTCCCTTTCTCACCCCTGTGTGGGGTGGCATGCTGAGAAGAGAGAGAAGAGAATGGAAGAATCCCTAGAGATTTCTGCACACTGCGCACCCAGGCCCATTCTAGCAAGGGCACCAAGGAACTTTGAGGGAGTGGAAGGTTAGACAGAGGGGTGGCCAGTCTGACAGCAGAGATTCGTAAACTTTCCTGATGATGGAGAAAAGGGCTGACTCTCCCAACTAGTGAGAGCGGAGGCTCATGTTTTGTGCACAGAAGGGAACAGCCAAAACCCTTCCCTCTGACTAAGTCTCAAAATAATTAGTCAGCAAATGGAATGAACACAATCGGGAATGAGTTATGAACATTCTCAGCACCCACCCGAGGTGCTTGGACAACACACCCTTCAGCAGGACAAAAGCCCTTGATGGTGACCCTCATGGACCTCTGCCAGGCCTCCAGCTGCACCATTATCAGAGGATCTGAGCTCATTCCCTTGGGCAGGTGCCTCCCTCCTCTGAGCTCTCTGCAACTGGGTCAAGGCAGTCTTTCCTCCCCGCTGCAAGGGGTATGACATTAGACATGGGTTGTGGGGAGTGGTAGGCACAGGGGCCCAGGCAGCCCTCAAGTCTGGAAGAAGATGTGGTGAATTTGGATTCATCATCACGCAGCCTCCATTTGCTTTAGCTCCTATGTACAGTTCCAAGATGGCTTTTTCCTTTGCAGAAATGATTCAGAACATGCTTTTCTTCCAAGTTTAACTTTTCATGTAGCAGCATAAAAACATAAATCTTTGAAGTGTTGGCCTTCACGGTGTTTCTCTGAATTTTCTTTCCTCCTGATTGATTCCAAGGCTCATTCTTTCTTCTTCTCTCCATCTCTTTTGCCAAGGTTCTTTCCATCCCTGGATGGCAGCCCTCTCCCTTCTAAGGATGCTTCATATCTTTGCTTCCTGGTCTCTTCTTGAAGCTTCCATTTCCATCTGCTGTCAAGTTCAGAGGTCACAAAATTTTCTCCAGTTGCCATCTTGTAGTAAACACCTTTGGTAATCTGACCATTCTCTCTTGCTCTGTTTTCTGCATTTTCATACATGCACGCGCGCACACACACACACACACACACACACACACACACACACACACACTCTTCCCTTTACCAATCTGTCTGTCTACATCCTTCCCTCTCCCTTGATGTTCAGAAACACAGGGCAGTACATGCCATGCAGAGTAGACCTAAATATCATGTAAGAGAAATTTGTCTCATCATGAAATAGTGAAAAAAAAATACCAAACATCAAGAATATGAGTTCTTTATAATAAGTAGTAAAACTAAGTTTTCAGCCTCTGTTGGATATTGTGCTTTAGAAGAATTATCTCATCTGTTTCTCAAGTAATTCTGTGGGCAAGAAACCATATCATGTCCATTTGGGGATTCAGAGAGGTTAAGCAATTAGGCTGAAGTCACATGGATAGCAGGTGATGCACTCAGAATTCCAATCCCAGCAGCTAAACTCCAGGGTTCTTACTTTAAAGACACGTTATGTTAACACATGTTATGTTAACTCCTCCTCCCTCTCAAAAGTTTGGGAAAGGAGCTGGTAAACTTTCTTCTGGAACTGAGCATAAGTTGCCTACTACCACAGTTTGGCTTAGTGCTTGTGATCTGAGAAACATTTAGAGTTCTGCTGCACAGAGGTACCCTGTTCTGTCAGGAATCCAGACATCTGTCTCCTAATAGAGAAGCCATTCTTAGCTGCATTTGGGCATGGGGCTCTTGAGAATCCCAATGCCCAGTTCACGCCCCAGTTAGATTACACAAGAATGCCTGGGGTTGGGAGAGGCAGAACCTACGCATCAGTATTTTTAAAATATTCTCTGGTGATTCCAATGTGCTGCCAATATTGAGAATCACTAACTTAGTAAAACATCAGGCAACATCAAGCAAATTAAGAAGCTTCTTTTTATGAGTGGCAGAGCTATCCCCCAATCTCTAAAGTCATAGTATTAAGTAATCAAATTCATGATCTTCCTCTATAACAAGTAAGCTAGGGAGAAACCTGCCTCACAGTATCCAAAATTGTACATGGCTGTAAAAAATATAATTTTGATCTTGAAATCCAGAAGACATGGGTTTGGGTTCTGTCTTGCTCTGTTTAGGCTACTGCGAGGAAATAACATAAACTGGGTAGCTTATAAACAACAGAGATGGATTTCTCAGACTTCTGAAGACTGGGAAGCCCAAGATCAAGGCGCCAGCAGATTTCCAGCCTGATGAGGGCCCACTTTCTGACTCATAGATGGTGCTTTCTTGCTGTGTCCTCACACAGTGGAAGGGACAAAAAGGGCATTAATCTCATTTATGAGGGCTCTGCCCTCATGACCTAACCACTTCCAAAAAGCCCCACCTCCAAATACTATCACATTGGTGATTGGTTTCAACATTTAGTTTTGGAGGGACGCAAACAAATAGAACATAGCAGGTTTCATCACTCTGTCATGTGCTAGCTGTGTGACTTTTTAAAATTACAGCAAAATACACATAACCCAAAATTTACCATCTTAACTATTTTAAATGTACAGTTCAGTGGTATTAATTACATTCACATTTTTGTGCAACCATCACCACCTTCCATCTCTAGAACTCTTTTTATCTACAAAATTGAAACTCTATATCTATTAAACAACCCCCTATTTTCCTCTCTCCAGCCCCTTACAACCATTATTCTACTTTCTGTCTCCAGGAGTTTGACTACTATAGGTTTCTCATATAAGGAGAATCATGCAGTATTTGACCTTTTGTGACTGGCTTATTTCACTTAGCATGATGTCTTCAAGTTTTATCTATGTTGTAGCATATGTCATAATTTTCTTCCTTTTTAAGGCTGCATAATATTCCATTATTTTCATACACTGTATTTTGTTAATCTATTCATCTATTGATGGGCATTTAAGTTGCTTCCACATTTTGACTGTCGTGAATAATGCTGCTATGAACATGAGTGTACAAATACCTCCCTGAGACCCTATTCTTAATTATTTTATATATATATTCAGAAGTAGAATTATTGGGTCATGAGCTGTGTGATTTTAGGCTATTCATTTAAATCTCTCTGAGCATCTATTTCCTCATCTGTAAAATGTATGTTTATTAAACATGGTTCTAGGTAATAGGAATACCACAATGAACAAGACAGGCAAGTTTCCTGTCTGGAAGAAACAATTTCTACTTCCAGGTACCATAACATGAATGAGATGATTGAGGTTTTCTGACTTTCACTGAAGATTTGACCCAGAAAGGTTTGATCTTCTCACTAGGGGTTAAGGACTTTTGTATCAAGAAACAAAAAGTAGTTCAACTGGGAGTTTAAGAGTAATGAGGCCAGGTGTGGTGGCTCATGCCTGTAATCCCAGCACTTTCAGAGGCTAAGGCAGGTGGATCACCTGAGTTGCCTGAATTCAGGGGTTTGAGACTAGCCTGGCCACCCCGGTCAACACGGTGAAACCCCATCTCTACTAAAAATATAAAAAAGTTCACCAGGCGTGGTGGTGGGCACCTGCAATCCCAGCTACTTAAGAGGCTGAGACAGGAGAATTGCTTGATCCTGGGAGGCAGAGGTTGCAGTGAGCCAAGATTGCACCATTGTACTCTCTAGCCTGTGCAACAAGAGTGAAACTCCATCTCAAAAAGAAAAAAAAAAAAAAAAAAAAAAGTGATGAATGCAAAAGGAAGAAGAAGGGCCACTGTTTCATCTTTGAAGAAGGAAAACCTGGGTCCTGGAGTTGTAGCTGGATGAGGAAACTGCCTATCCCAACCATGTTTTCCCATGGGTTTGGCATTAGCAAGAATTCATTCCAGAACTTAATTAGACATTTCAAAAACTCTTTCTTAAGAAGAAAGAGAAAAAAAGAATATCCCAAGCGTCACACACACACAAATATCCTTCACTCTTAGATGCATTTTGGAAAACCTTCTGAGATAGCTTACAACAATATAAATCTATGAACTCTGCAAGCCAAAAATCACTATATAACCAAAAACGAGTGGGCTCCAAATGATTTTTTTAAGTCGCTCTTTCAAGCAATCTCATACATCCAAATTCAAGATGATTATTTTCTAAAGCAATAAAAAAGGAGGGTGGAATATGAGGGTAAGAGATAAACCTGTCAGTAAACTCCAGGCAGCACCTTTTAAGGGAAAAATTAATTCTTTTAAAAATACAGAAAAATACTAGGATAATACAACAAACATCCATGATCCAATCACTCTCATTGTTGGTTTTTCATTCACCTAATTGCAGTGCAAATTACATACAATAAAATGCACGTTTTAAATTTTTGATAAGTATGCACACCTGTGTAACAGCCTACCTCAATCAAGATACAAAATATTTCTATCATTCCAGAAAGTTATCTCATTTTCCTTTGTGGTCAGCCTACTCCTGGCTCCAGGAAAAAACAGATCTGACTTCAATCACTGTAGATTAATTTTGCATACACTGGAATTTCAATTAAATGGAGTCTACAGCACATACTGTTTTCTGTATGATTTCCTTCACTCGTATAATGCCTGACTGATCCATCTGTGTTACTGCATGTATCAGAAGTTCCTCTTTTTATTTCTGAGTTGTATTCCCTCATCCAGAGGAAATTGCTATATCCATTAATTTAGTTTGTTTTCAGTGCTTGACTATTACAAATAAAGCCACCATAAATTTAAACAAATTTTTTTCATTTGTATACATTTATGGAGTACACGCGTAATTTTTTTTTTTTTTTTTTTTTTTTTTTTTTTTTTTTTTTTTTTTTTTTTTTAGATGGAGTCTCACTCTGTTTCCCAGGCTAGAGAGTGCAGTGGCGCAATCTCAGCTCACTGCAGCCTCCGCCTCCTGGGTTCAAGCAATTCTCCTGCCTCAGCCTCCCGAGTAGCTGGGGCTACAGGCATGCGTCACCATCCCCAACTAAATTTTTTTTGTATTTTTAGTAGAGACGGGTTTTCACCATGTTAGCCAGGATGGTCTCCATCTCTTGACCTTGTGATCCACCCGCCTCAGCCTCCCAAAGTGCTGGGATTACAGGTGTAAGCCACCATGCCCAGCCCCGCAATTTTTAACATACACAGATTACATAGTAGTCAAGTCAGGGCATTTAGAGTATTCATCGCCCAGATAACATACATTACACCTACTAAGTAATTTCTCATTTTCCAATCCCCTACCACCTCCTCACCCTTCCAAGTCTCCAGTGTCTATCATTCCACTCTCTGTGTCTGCCTTTACACATTGTTTAGCTCCCACTTATGAATGGATGGGATATTTATCTTTGTCTGACTTGTTTCACCTAAGGTAATGGTCTCCAGTTTCATCCATGTTGCTGCAAAAGACATGATTTCATTCGTTTTATGACTGAATAGTATTCCATTGTGGGTATACAAGTCTTTTCTGTGAACATAAGCTTTCATTTATCTTGGGGAATATCCAGGAGAAGAATTGCTAGATCATGGGTTAAATGGATAATTTAAATTTATAATAAACCGTTAAACTTGGCCGGGCGCGGTGGCTCAAGCCTGTAATCCCAGCACTTTGGGAGGCCGAGACGGGCGGATCACGAGGTCGGGAGATCGAGACCATCCTGGCTAACATGGTGAAACCCCGTCTCTACTAAAAAAATACAAAAAACTAGCCGGGCGAGGTGGCGGGCGCCTGTAGTCCCAACTACTGGGGAGGCTGAGGCAGGAGAATGGCGGGAACCCGGGAGGCGGAGCTTGCAGTGAGCTGAGATCCGGCCACTGCACTCCAGCCTGGGGGCAGAGCGAGACTCCGTCTCAAAAAAAATAAATAAATAAATAATAAAAAAAAAATAAACCGTTAAACTGTTTTCCTAAAGAGTTGCACCATTTTACACTCATACCAACAATATATGAGACATCCAGTTGCTCCAGATCCATGTTGAAGCTTGGTATTGTCAATTTTTTTTTTTTTTTTTTTTTTTTTGAGACAGAGTCTCACTCTGTCGCCCAGGCTGGAGTGCAGTGGCCGGATCTCAGCTCACTGGAAGCTCCGCCTCCCGGGTTCACGCCATTCTCCTGCCTCAGCCTCCGGAGTAGCTGGGACTACAGGCGCCCGCCACCTCGCCCGGCTAGTTTTTTGTATTTTTTTTTTTTAGTAGAGACGGGGTTTCACCGTGTTAGCCAGGATGGTCTCGATCTCCTGACCTCGTGATCTGCCCGTCTTGGCCTCCCAAAGTGCTGGGATTACAGGCTTGAGCCACCGCGCCCGACCGGTATTGTCAATTTTTTTTAATTTGCTATTCTGATGTTTATATATTGATATCTCATTATGTTTTTAATTTGCGTTTCCTTCATGACTAATAACACTGACCATCTTTTCATGGGCTTATTGGCTAAATTAATCAGCTTGGGCAGCCATAAGAGAATACCATAGGCTGGATGGCTCAAACAACAGAATTTTATTTTACGTTTTTACAGTTCTGAAGGCTGAATGTCTGGATCAGGGTACTAGCATGGTTGAGATCTGGTGAAGTTTTCTTCCTCGTGTGCAGTTAGCCACTCTCTTGCTGTGTCTTCACATACGAGAGAGAGAGAGAAAAAAGAGTGCTCTCTAATGCCTCCTGTTATAAGGGTTTGTCCCATCAAACCATGACCTTGCCTAATCCTAATTACCTCCTAAGAGCTCCATCTCCAAATACAGTCACACTGAGGGTTAGGGCTTCGACATATACATTTTTGAAGGACATAGATATTTAGTCCATTACGTTAACCACTCCTATAACCTCTTTTTTGAAGTGTCTATTTTTGTATTGAGTTGTCTGTCATTTTCTTATTGAATTTAAGGGTTATTTATATATTTCGATAAAAGTCCTTCATCAGACATATTATTGCAAATATTTTCTCTTAAGATGTGTATACGATGCATTTTCTTAATAATATATTTTGAAAAGCAGAGGTTTTAGTTTTGATCACATACATGTAATCATTTTTTTCTTTTAAAATTAGTGCTTTTGAGTTATGTCTAAGAAATCTTTGCCCATCCCAATGTTGTGAAGACTTTCTCCCATAGCTCCTTGCAGAAGTTTTATATTTTTAGCTTATATGTTTAGTTTTACATTTTTAGCTTTTGTGTTTAGGTCTAGAATCCAATTTGAGTTAGTTGTTATATATGTCGTGAGATGAGATTTTTTCTTTGAAGATATTCAGTTGTTCCAGAAGACTTTGTTGTAAGATTTATTCTTTCTCCACTAAATTATGTAATCACTTTGTCAAAAATCAATTGACCGTATATGCATGGGCCCATTTCTAGACTCTCTATTCTGTTCAGTTGATTGGCATGCCTGCCTTTGCAACAATACTACAATGTCACTTATTGTAACTTCAGCATAAATTTTGAAATCAATAGGGAAAGTTCTACAATTTTGTTCCTTGTCAAGATTCTTTTGGCTATTCTAGGTCTTTTGCTTTTCCATCCAAATCTTAGTTTTTAAATTTCTAGGAAAGAGCCTGGTGGTATTCTGATTAAAACAGAACAATTTGGGGAATGTATAATAGATATTTTACATTATTGAGTCTTCTAAAACCATAAATGTGGTGATATTACCATTTGTTCAGATCTTTCTTAATTTCTCTCAGCAATGTTTTGTAGATGTTACCTGGAAATACAGTCATCTAAAGATTTGGCTGGGAGCTGGAGAATTTACTAACAGGTAACTTGCTGCATTGTTGGCATGTTAGTGCTGGGGCTGGCAGGAGTCCTTAGATCCTTACCATACGGGCCTTTCCACAGGACTGCTTGAGCATCCTCTTGACATGGCAGCTGGCTTCTACAGCATGAGCAAACCAAGAGGCTACAATGCTTCCTCAGAAGCCACATGTTGTTGCCTCTACAGTATTCTATTGATCACTCAGGCCAGCCTTGTACTGTAAGAAAGGATTGTACAATGATTGGAGTATCAGGAGATTAGGACCACTGAAGACCATCTTGGAGACTGGCTACCATATCAGTCATTATACCCACCCAAAAGCTCCTGTATCTAGCTGGAAGATATAGCTTATCCCAATTTGATGGTGGCAATGTAGAGTTTTCATAGTTAAATCTTGGACTTTGAATTGAGATGAACCTGGGTTTAAATCCTGACCCTGTCCTTTGGGAAATGTAACCTTCCTGAGCCTGTTTTCTTGTTGGCAAAACCCAGATAAGAATGCCTATATCATAGGGTTGCTGTAAGAATTAATTAAATCAATGCATTTGACATAGGGTAAGCACTCAATAAATGATAAATTCTATAATTATTACTTCTCTTAGAAAATAAGGAAATTAAAAGTTATAGTTACCTAGTTATTCCAAAACACTAGGAAGAGTTACACGAAGGAAAGGAAAAAAATGAAAAAATATTGGCTGCTTATCAAAAATAAGGGCTTTGGCCTTGGCCAGGAGCCTGCCTTAACTGTCAGAGAAGGTGGTTGTATGTGACGTCTCCTGATTCCTACCAAAACTCACATGGCCAAGAGAGCCTGC
Source organism: Macaca fascicularis (assembly GCF_037993035.2). Classification (NCBI taxonomy): domain Eukaryota; kingdom Metazoa; phylum Chordata; class Mammalia; order Primates; family Cercopithecidae; genus Macaca; species Macaca fascicularis. The sequence goes on from NC_088384.1 coordinate 76,442,011, forward strand.
AAAGAGTTCCTGTTCAGATTGACCATTTCTCTCTGTCTTACTATGTCCAAGGCTGGTCTCAGGCTGTGGGAGGATACTCTATCAACCCAAGTCAGGTTGAAAAGTCTCAGCTAGAAGGTTAACAACTCAGGAGCAGCCCTCTACACAAGAGGGACCAGAGTTGGTGGCTAAATGCCTGAGCTGCTTTATCCCACAATGGATAATTTTCAGTTGTGTTTTACACAGTGGCCCAGAAGGGTCCAGCAGGACTGAGCCCTAAGGAGTCAGTGTGTTTCTTTGCAACCCTTTATTGGCTTTCTCTATTTACTCTCTCACTTTTCCCACTCCCTCAATACGCTTCCTGGGATCCACTTCTAAATAATCTTCTTACACCAAATTATTATCAGGATCTGTGTTTGTGGCAACCCACACTAAAACACAGGCTGGCCTCAAAAATGCAATGTTTTAGACACATATGAGTGCCCTGAGTGAAAGGTGACTCTCTCCAGAGAAGGAAGTAAAGAAAGGAGAGAGGTGCAATTTATCCCAAACCAAGAACCCAGGTTAGAAATAAAGTTGAGAAATAGTCACTCAAGGTAGTTTTGATGCCCGACCTCTCCACAGTATCACACCCATAGGGTTCAAAAGTATTTGTTCTGGAAATTTCTCAGCCAATGTTCCAAAGCCCTTGGCAAAAACACCTTGCTCGAGGTAGAAATCACATGAAATAGCAGAGTAATTGCTTTTTCTATGAGAAGCAAGCCACAAGCCACAGCAGAGAGGCCACCATCCCAAACACAATACTTTGGCAATACAGAGGGTTTTCTTTGAAAGGACTGTACAAATACATTTCTCTCACTGGGAACTTCAATAGAAGATAATTATTCTTTTCTGCCTCATAATATATATTAAAAATGTTCACATGTGGCTTTCCAGGGAATTCTGCCAAATATTTTCAGGCACCACATCCAACTTTACTAATTTTATATGGCCTGCTTAGTCTATTATGGAATACCCTTTCATGCAGTATGAATTTGCTAAAGAGGCTAAAATATATTCCCTTATATTAAACACCTAGTTTTTTAAAAGTTTTCAAGACTGGGAACTTACGTTCCTTGTACTTATCTCACGATGAGATAACCACAGAAAATAAATTAAGGCCCTTCTGAAAAATTGTATGTTTATCTAGACTTTTACTACCATCAAGAAACAAAATAAAATAAGACTATCACCTTCAGGAAATGCAATGCACGCTGACAAGAAGGTTGTTTTCAGATAAACAGTGTATTTCATTACCACCAGGGCATGCAATATCTCAACCACTACGCTTCACAGCCTTTTTCTGTTTTTATGAGTTCATGCCAACAACAAGCAATGAGCACAAAGGCTGTGCGAAATGCCGCATTTGTTGGAGTGTTTGTGTTGGCTTCCTTCAAATCGGCTGATTTCCAAATCTCCTTCTCCACCCCACCTTAGTTATATTTATACTGTTGTGCAGAACAAACTTGGATCCATATTTAAATATGAAATGCTTTGTGGCCATTCGTGCAAATCTCTTTATCGGGGTCTCGCACATTAACGCCCTTCACAATTGACCCACAGGCCAATTGTTTAACATAACGTTTCCACAGGGCTGCTTCCACGGAGACACAGCCTTGTTTTTACTTTTCTTAGCTTTCCTGGACAATCAAAAGGAAGTGGAACAGAGCCGGCTTGCTGAAAGCTGGAGCTGCCCCAGTGTCTCCTCCTACCTTCTGTCTCGGGTTTTGTTTTTCTGCTTCTTTTTCTTTTTCCCATCATTTTTCATGGTAAAGAAGCCGGAGCCAGACTATGTAGCTAGAATCTCTCAGTCCTTGTGTCTGCTGCTTTCTCCCTCCCTGCTCAAAGTTAATGTGAAGGCTGACTATCACCAGTCTCAGGAAACTAAATTGTGCCAGCCACCTCAATTTTAGCAAAATTGGGTCCTCTGTTGATTCGCAAAGTGTTAAAGTAATACAGAGGGGTGTGTGTATATATGTTGGAGGTGGGAAGTGGGGAGACAGAGCTCTCAATGGGAACTCTCAGCTTAGGAAATGTAAAATTCTTCATTCCTCTTTAACTTAGGGGTTGCTTTAACCTAGAGAAGTCACACTACTTTCTCCCTTTTCCATTTGTTTTCTTTAGAAGAGAAGGGATGCAATGTGTGCAAACTGAAATGGAAAGACTTATGATACCCAAAGCACTTTTTTTAAAAGAACGTTCCCACAGGTGCTATGGTCAGTAATTTAGTCTCTAAATTGCAGCTTTCTCTTCTGTAAGCTGGAGATTGATTTATATTTATGGAGTGCTTACTGTAACTACTAGATACACTAGGCATACATATAACAGACAGTAATGTGCCATCACATATGATGATTGTGAAGACTTTTAATAAGCTATCTCACATACAGCATAGAGCACAGAGCAGTAGTGAGTGAGTATGCAGAAATGTCAATCATCACTCATAATTATCAGCATGAATCATAGTGAGACTTAAGAGATTTAAGGACTGAGACTTCATGTCTCTATTATAGCTAATAAAGTGATTGAGAGCCCAAGTTTTGGAGCCTAGTACACTCTCACTCCAATCTCCATTCCATTTCCACAGATGCAACTTTTAGTAAGTTATTTAAGCTCTTTAAGTCTCAGTGTCCTCATCCGTAAAATGGAGTTAATAAAGCATTCACCTCAAAGTGGAGTTAATAAAGCATTCACCTCAAAGCATTGCTATGAGGGTTGTGCTTATATATGTGTACTTAGCACAGTGTTTTACATATCAATATATGCTGTACAGATCACTATATGGTATTATTAATTATTAATGTTACTTGCTTATTTAATGTATTTTTATTATAAAGACATAAAATTGGCCCAAAGCACAAATGTATACCTACTCCTTCACATACCTTAAAGATACAAATTATTTTCATAATCAGTTGGTTTGATAATAAACATATTCTTCAGTCCTTGGAAATCTTTCAACCAAAGTGTCACCAAGTTATATAGGAATTGAACATGAAGAGAGCCAATCAAGCAGAGAAACTAAGCCTGGGAGAATATTGCATCGTGCGTTAATCAAGGACAGCAATCCTTGCGGTTTTAACAAACAGCCCCACATCATAGTGGCTTAACACAAAGTAGAGTGACTTACTGCCCATGTTATAGTTCAATGCACGTCTGCAGGAAGGACCTGCCTCCACTCATGCAGGTACCTGAGATCACCTGTCCATTGGCTATACTGCCTTTTAGGGCCTCCAAATCCCAAGCTGAATTATTCCCATCCATCCAGTAGAAAAGGAAAAAAGAATGTGGAAGGATCATGCAGAATGTTTCAGGGGTCAGTCCTGGATGTAAAATATGTGACATTGGCTAGAATGCTGTTACACATTGCCACCTATTTCAAGGGATGCTGAGGTTTGGAGTCTTCTTGGGTCCCCAGAGATCTGAGTATCACCTAGCACTGTTTCTGCTTCAGGTGAGTAGAAGGAGCTCACTTTACATCTATCAACCTGATTTAAATAACTAAACAAACAGCTATAAGCTTCAGTGAAAATGCCTTACCCAGACTGAATATTTCATCCTTGCAAAAGGTGCTCCCATAATATATGGTCCAACCTAGAACAGTTTTAAGAGAGAAACAAGGTGTTAAGAGTGGTAATAAATCTAAATGATATTTTGAAATTTTAAACAATTAATTAATGTACTGATTTTTATTTGTTAGTGGAACTATAAAATAGTTCTGGTCAAAACTATTTTTGAAAAATAATATTTTTTAATCAACATAGAATATATCCACCTATATTAAAATTACTTTAAATACAATGTTCATTATATGAACATTAAAAAAAACATAAGCAAAACAGTTTTTCTTGGTATATATTTATATATATTAATTGGGGTTTTTTTAGCCACATGGGTCTCATACCACATTACTGGTATTTTAATATGTCTTCAATATTATTTTATTATTTTTCTTATTTTTATAAAATACCTGAGATCTTTTCAAAATCACATGATTAAAGTATGTGAATTTCTCTATTTTTTTAAAGAAAAAGTATCCCTTGACGTTGGCTGTGATACCTACCAAGTTCACAGTAAGTTTTGCTAAATGAATATTGTACAAGTCTGCCCAACCTTGTATAACAAAATACCACGGATTGGGTATTGTTTCTTATAATTCTAGAGACAAGATCAAGGTGCTAGTGGATTCAGTTTCTCATGAAGGCTCTCTTTCTGGTTTATAGACAGCCGCTTCTTGCTGTGTCTAAAGGGAGAGAGGAAGTGAAAGCTTCCTTGCTTTGGGTCAGAGCTCCACTCTTTTGACCTCATTTAGCTTTCATTACCTCCGAAAAGTTCTGTCTCTAAATAGAGTGACACTGTGGGGTAGAGCTTCAAAATATAAATCTGGGGAACACATAACTCAATCCATAGCAATGCTATTATTCTTTACTAAAATATAAAAATGTTTCAGCCCCAAAATACTTTTTCATGTTCTGACTTTTTGCCTGTCCGCAGAGTGCTTATATTGGGCAAATATTTTACAAGCAAAACTTATCAAAAAATTATTTATGATACTTTTGAATGTTTCGCTAAACATAAACGTCACAGAATCACAGACCTTCTCAATTTTATTTTATTTCAGTATATGGAAGGCAATTTTATTCAGTTAAAAATAGGAGCTCTATCAACAGTTTCTTACCACAAGTTGAGTTTTTCCATAGCATAATTATAGACTTTCAAATGGAAATTGTGCATGCCATTTGAGCTTTCACTGTTTAATATGTATAGTGTGTAGACATAAATTTGAATATCTTCCTGTCTGAAGCTTTGTTGTCAACAATCGCAGGTCCCTAAAAGTTTCAACTGCTGACTTCTTGACACTTCATCCATTGAATACTTTGATTTAAATATTCCCAACTGATTTTGAGCAAGAAACTCGTTTATAAACATATAGTTTATCTTTGTCAGAATGAACTTCTAAAACCTTTACTTAACTTCCATGAACTAGGTGAGAAAAAAACCATTCAATCCATTAATGGAGCCATCTTAACTAATCTCTTTGAAGCATGCCTTGCGAGCATCATACAGCCTGCCTCGGGACCACGGCATAACTGGCTGGAAACTGAAGGTCCGATAGGGCCAGAGCCTTGAGTTCCTCTCCCACCCCCATATCCAGAAAAAGTTACCCAACAGTAGCTACTCCTGCCTGACTATACTATGCATGCTGCCCTTGAAAGGGCTATGTTGATTTTGATGCATCTGGAAAGAGTTAGGAAGAGAAAAATGGGTCATCTCTGTTTCTTTTCAGATCTGGCCACTTGTTGAAATGAAAACTCTGTTTATTCCATGTGCATCTCACTCACTTTTAGGCAAGGTCATGAGAGACGTGTAAGCACAATGCAGAGGTCTTCCAAGTCTATCCCAGATTATTTTAACACAAATACTGATAATAATTTTTCACTTAAGGGAAAATATCTTGGACAAATGCTAATCTGGATAGATAACAGGACAAAAGATGTAGACCTGAATGTCCCAGACAAACTAGTACATCCAGTTGATATGTTCACTCTACCTTTGTGCCCCTTCCCAGTTAATGCCTTAGAGGTTTCCCCATGAAAGTCAAGTAGTGTGTGTATCTATCATCCAGGTATTCCAAATGGGGTCTTTTTTGCACACAGCATCTGCTATGTCCTGATGAAAACTCAGTTGCTTCACAAGGGCCTTTGCTAATCATTCTCTGTCCTCTTCCTGTGATCTTTTAGATTCCAAGTGGATAGCAGAGGACATTGCTCAAACTGGACAAACTGGCTAAAATTACCCAGAGCCCTCTACTGTGGAAAAAGGGTGAAAAATTCACTTTTGATACTCAAAAAGCAAGGGGGCGCTGGATGCGATGGCAAGAGTGTGGGTGGGGGCCATGGGGGCCCTGAGTGTAGTATCTCAGTTATGCTGCTTTAATCCCCAACTATATTCCTAGTGCACTTTGGGATTCCACTGGCAAAGCCACCATTGATCTGTACACCAAATCTCAGCTTTAAAGACAAGGAGATACACTCCCTGTATGTAATCCCCAAAGCTCAAAACAGCTAGTTTTAGAACAAATTAATAAAATTCAGCTTTCCACCCCAGATGGCAAACCCCACTATTATTTATTTCAAGAGTTAGTTGAGACTGAAAAGATAAACAGGCTGAAGAAAGAGAAATAAAGCAAACAGGCAGTTTTGTTATAGTTTACATCTGCAATTCTATCCCTGAAATATCTCTTCTAGCAGCTTTCCAAGATAGATTATTGTCTGCACTTAATTAAGACATTTCTTTTTTTAAAAGCTGTCACCAGGAAACTAAGACATTACACCAAATCATTCATTTACCTATTCATTCACTCTCAAATGTTTGTTCGACACACATTTGTCAAACACCTTTGGAGACAAATGCTACCTCAGGTTCCATAAAGCCACAGTATTTCCCAGAAGAAAAAAAAATCTGTTAAGGTTGGGGGGGTGTTCCTTAGATACAGCCGTGGGGATATTCACAGTATTTAACAATCATTGCAGCATGGGCTCCAGTCAATCAGAATGACAGTCCTGTCACACAACCAATAAGGAAGGATAAAGCTTATGGATACAATATGGCCACTGAAAAGACCCTGGAGCAAACCTAATTGCTGAGAATGGTAAAGACAGATCTTAGTGACTAATGCTTCTAAATGCTGTGAAAGCAAAAGTAGGTTGAGCCTTAGTGTAAAAGTTATCCTGCCTTATTTTCAGAAAAACTGTCTAGAACAGACCCATCTCCCTTCATTTCCTTGTGTCAATTCGAGGTGAAAACTTGAGAAGTTAGTGGATGCCACTTATATATAAACATGGTATGTGTCCCTTCCTTTTATAATCTCTAATTCTCACGACTTTGTCAGTAAATATTACTTTACCCGCCAAGGAGATGAGAAAGTAGCCCTAAGAGTTGCTGTGTTTTGCTGAGGTCTCACATCTAGATAATGATGGTGGGTTTCAAAACCAGATCTACCTACCTCACTCAGAACATCTCCCCCTTCATTCTAATTTCCTTTTGGGATCTAATTTCTCCCACATTTAGCTCACTCTTAGGAGGAGTATGAAACTGGTCAGCCCGCCCCTACTCAAGGAGTAAACCTATGATCCAAGCAAGGTTTGATGAATTGCAAAAATGGCCACCATTCTTCTCCACCACAACCCCACATCTATTCCACTTTGCAATATGAATCTGGCAGCTCCTCTCATCAAGAGGTGGGGTTCCCACTCTTTAAATCTGGGCTGGCCTTGTATTTTGCTTTTGCCGAAAGAATATAGCAGAAGTAACATTGTGAAGGTTCTGAGCATGGGCCTCATGAGACCTTGCACACTTCTACACCTCTCTTGGATCCCTGCCCACTTGTTGTGTGAACAAGCCCTTGCTCACCTCATGGAAGCTGAGAGACCACATGGAGCAAAAACAAACCATCCAGATGGGCCATTTTAGACGGACCAGCCATCACTGACCTGGTAGGGGATGGTAGATGCATGAGTGAGCCTGGTTTGGTCTGGCCCAGAACTGTAGAAAACTTCAGCTAAGTCCAGCCCAAATTTTCAACCTACAAAACGATGAGCTATGAAAAGGTAGTGGTATTAAGCCACAAAGTTTTTTTTACATAGCAATATTTAACCAAAAGTTAAGAATAGAAAATACTTATGATAAATCTCAGAGGCAGCCCATGACAAGATTTTTAAGTACCTCTTCTTTCCTGGATTTCTGGATCTTCCCTGATTCTTGCCCTCTCTGAGCCTGGTTCTCTAACAGCATCTTTCATACCATGAGCCACCTGTGTCCTCACAACAAATTCCTCTGTCTTGAGTTTGTCAGAATTTCTGTCAACCCAAAAAACTCTAACTAATCTTAAAGACTTTGGTGTAAACTCTACATTTTGCTGCTGAAAAACTGACTAGACAACCTCACATAGAGAACAGGATCACCATCATCAAACAAGGCCATCACCCTAGTCATGACATAAACCAATCCAGTATTAATAAAGTAAGACTAGCTGCTATGAAAAGCAATCCCTAAATCTCAGGGGCTTAACATGATAATGCTTTAATTACCATGCCTGTCACTGGCTAGTAATGGACTTTTCTGGTGGAGTAGGCTTCCATGTGATCATCCAGGGTCTTGGGCACCTTCCGATTGTGAGTCTGTCCTCTCCTAGGTCTTAAGGGCCCTCATGATTCAGCCAGACGGGAAAGGAGATGGCACATGAGAGGGTTTTATAAGCCAGTCCTAGAAGTACCACCCATCACTTTTGCACACCTTGCATTGCACAGACCTCAGGCACATTACCACATCAAGCTATCAGAGAAATATTGTTGTCTAGTAATATAAACCCAAGGATGAAGTAAGAGCAAAAATAGGGTCAGATCTTTCCCACAGAGTCTTAACTGATTTTATTATACAGAATCATATTATTGCGATTAAGCCTTTTCTCCTCCTTCAAAAATCACTCCATTTTACAAAGTAACCAATAAATGAACACATTTTGTCTACTGTGGGATAAAATAGAATGGAGAATGCTTTCTCTGCATTAGAATACCCAGAAACTGAAATTCTTACATTCACTGCAACTCGCTAAAGGGAAAGCTCTGTTAGAGACAGGAAACCAGGCTCAGAGGACACCATTGTCCTGCCACGATATTCTTTACTATTTTCATTCCTTCCACAAAATAAGCCTGAGATTTGGGGGCAGGGATTCTACAAGTAATCATTTGCTTTCCTTTGTCTGACGAATAGCAACTACAGCAGTTTATTAACCACTAGATTACTCTTAAAATTTTGGCGTATCTTCAGAATCACGCAGACACAGTTAGGGAAAAAAAATATTTCTTTCCTTCTCCCCTCCCCAGTGGATTTCTTTTCCCCTTCCAATTTCATAAGAAAGTCCCCAGGAAAAATATACTTATAACAGTATCAAATTAATGGATGGATTGAGCTTACATTTTTCTTTTCCCATGATGCATTCTAAATACCAAAAAAAGACTAGACAGACAGTGGGACCCATCCATCCACATTCCAAGACATGCTCCAGTTACCCAATCATTACAGAGCACTGCCAGGAGGCAGAGGCTATGATTTGACTAGAATTCAGCTATTTTCAATATATTCTAGTTACTTAGTTGATACTGAAGCCTATGATCAAACATTAAATAGCCAATGAGCTTTTCTAAAGAAACTGCACAGTGGCATCTGATGTGCTGTAAGTTGTACCAATTTGCACCACAGAGCGTGCCTCTGAACAGGTGAGATTACAAAACAAAGCCTTGGAATTCATATGCCTTCATTCACTGTTTTCACATTTCTCTGTTCCAAAATGTTTGGCTAGTGTTTCTTCCTCCCTCCACCCTCAGCTCTTTCTTAAGGACAGAGAAAAAAAATCTAATTCTCATGAAATGATTGGTTTTTAAAGTATGCTAAGTATTTGGAGATTTATTAGAAAGAGTTTTAGTTCCTCATTACTCCAGAGCAAATTATTACTGATTTACAACAGACAGCTCATCTGATATCCTTCAGGCAGTCATAAAAAATAGTCTGAATATTAAAAATGGTTGATGTCTTTCTGGCAAAAGCAGCTAAACTCAGCCAATGACAGCCCCTTCCAACTTAATGAAAAATAGCCCATTCTCACTGTGTGTTCTGTTCCCTTTTGTATAAGTATTCCAAAGAACCTGAATTCATATGCATTTATTTTCATATTAAGCTCATTTATCAGAAAGACCTCTTCTAGATACCCCATTCACACCAGAGTGATTTTCAAAGTCAGAAAGAACATTTACTAGGATCACCATGTACTTAAAGCTGGGCATGTTTATTATAGAGCACTTAGAGTAAGGATTTTATTACCATTAAGCAACCCCACTGACAACAGGTCAAAGTTTTGCTGTGAACATGCTATCTAAGAGTATCAGCTCCTTAAAAAACTGCCAGGTTTATGTCCTGACTCCATCCCTGGACCAACTCTCCTACCTTAGCAAGCCTCAGTCTTCTCCCCTGCAAAATGGAGCTATCAAGAGCATCCATTTCAATGGTCATTGTGAGATTTAGGTGAGGGTTTTAATTTTATCACAGCACTGGACATATAGAAGATTCTCCATTAATATAAGCTACTGGCACACAACCAAGACTACTAATAGATGACTAGTAGCAGATTTGCCCACTACCTGCCCGCTAAGAGGATTATACTTTGCCAGCTTAGTTTCTTCTTCTCCTCTGGTTCCCCCAGAAGGGTCTGGACTAACCAGACTAGACCTTTGGGGCTTATGTATTGCAGAATAAACATAAATAAAGCAGAGGGAAAAACACAAAAAGAAGGGTACAGGCAAAGACAGATTTAGGAACTTTAAATAAGAGGTCCTGAGGAGAAAGGAGCTGGTCTGGAATGTGAGGAAATTTGTTGAAGTTTGTGGAAAGAAAAAAGGAGATTTGAAGTTATGTTCTCCTACTATTTTGTTGTTGTTGTTGTTGTTCTTCATGGAATTCAAGAAATGTTAAGTAAAGAACTGGATTATTTCCAGTTTTTTTGTTTTTTCAGCTTTATTGAGGTCCAACTGACAAATAAAAATTGTATACACGTACAGTGTATGACCTGATGTTTTGATATATGTATGCATTGTGAAATGATCACCACAAGCAAGCTAATTAACACATCCATCACTTCACATAGTTACCTTTGTTTGTGTGTGTGGTGGGAACAGTCAAGGTCTACTCTCTTAGTAAATTTCATGTATACAATATTGTATTGTTAACCATACTCACCATGCTTTACATTAGAGCCACAGAACTCATTCATTCTGCACAATTGAAACTGCACCTTTTAACCAGCAGCTCCTGATTCCCCACCCCCGCATCTTACCCCCACTGGAAACCACCATTCGACTCCGCTTCTATGACTTCAACTGTTTTCTATTAGATATACAGTCAGCCCTCCGTACCCATGAGTTCCACATTCATGGATTCAACCAACCAAAAATTGAAAATATTTGGAAAAAAGGATGGCTGTATCAGTACTATGTTCAGACTTTTTTGTCTTGTATTAGTCCCTGAACAATACAGTAAAACAACTACTTACATAACATTTATATTCTATTAATTATTATAAGAAATCTAGTGATTACTTAAGGTATACGAGAGGATGTATAGGTTATGTGCAAATACTATACCATTTTTATATAAAGGACTTGAGCATCCATGGATTTTGGCATTTGCAGGACATTCTGGAACCAATCTTCCATTGATACTGAGGGACAATTATCTAAGTGAGATCACAGAGCATTTGTCTTTCTGTGCCTAATTTATTTACCTTAGCATAATGTCCTCCAGGTTCATCCATGTTGTGACAAATGACAAATCTCCTTTTTTAAAGACTGAGTACTATATATACACACAATGGAATGTTATTATAAATATCACATTTTCTTTATCCATTCATCTGTTGATGGACACTTAGGTGGATTCCATGTCTTGGCTGTTGTAAATAACCAAATTTCTTTTAGACACTGGAGTGTGTATGTTTGTGTGAGTGTGCATGCCCATGTATGCATATGCATGTGTGTGCATGTGCACGTGTGTGTGTGTGTGTGAGAGAGAGACTATCATCCTTATTGGACTGAACCAATTGGATTACGGAATTATGCATTATCACTACACTTCTACTGTTACTACTCTTACTTACAGTTATCAAATGTTCTGGTTTAAACTGGCTGCCCTGCCCTTCATCATGAGCAGCATCTACTTTCATTTTCAAAAATATCCCAATTTGTGCAAATGAATTTTATGGTCACTCTCCTACTGTTGCTCCCGTCACTGCTGCTGTTACTGCTATGTTTTCATCCAAGAGAAATAATCAATGCAAATATTTAAATTTTACATCATTCTATGTACATTTGGAAAAATATTTCCCGTAGATCTTAGTAGCAAATACATTAATTCCTCAGCCAATTAAAGAACTTTTTAGCAACTTGCTCCATAAACACCAGCTTCTGGGTGAAAGTAAGATTTTTACCATCTGACCCTAACTTATTCAATAAACTCATCATAAACCCAAATAATATCTTCAAATTGTCTTTCCACTAAAGTATGCTCTCCTCTTTAGATTTCCAGCATTAAGGACAAGGTAACAGACAAAGGGCAGGTTCAAGGGCAAGGGCAAGTAAGGCTATATCAGGTTTCTATTGTGTGCACTTTGTTCCTAAGAAGAGAGAAATCTAATTTAATATGACAAAACCATTATCACTTCCAGAACCTCAGATACAGCAAGCATTTTAGGAGCAGGAGCAGATATCTTTTCTAAGTTTAATCATCATCAACCTCATATTATTCACTTTAGTGCCTTATTCCTTAAGTATTCTTCAAAAATTATAATAGGCATATACTGGTCAGACTATTCCACTAAGGAAAAAAGGAAAAATAATATTTTAAGTCAGAAATAGCCCGGGCATGGTGGCTCACCAGCACTTTGTAATCCCAGCACTTTGGGAGGCCAAGGCTGGCAGATCACCTAAGGTCAGGTGTTCGAGATCAGTCTGCCCAACATGGTGAAATCCTGTCTCTACTAAAAATACAAAAATTAGCCAGGTGTGGTGGTGAGCACCTGCAGTCCCAACTATTCGGAACGCTGAGGCAGGGGAATCGCTTGAACCCAGGAGGCAGAGGTTTGCAGTGAACCGAGATCGCCACTGCACTCCAGCCTGTGCAACAAGTGTGAAACTCCGTCAAAAAAGAAAGAGGAAGGAAGGAAGGAAGGAAGGAAGGAAGGAAGGAAGGAAGGAAGGAAGGAAGGAAGGAAGGAAGGAAGGATGGAAGGAAGGAAGGAAGGAAGGAAGGAAGGAAGGAAGGAAGGAAGGAAGGAAAGGATGAGAGAGAAGTTCTTGTGAACTTGATGTCAAAGATGTTAGTTTTTGCTTCCCAAAAAGATAACCTTTGAAAAAATTCAAATGGCTATATTTATCTTTTGTATTGAGCATCTTAAGATGCCAGTTAAAGATTGTTTATTTTCGGGCCCTTGAATTTAATGATTTTACGAAAATATATGTGAAGCACATGAAGATGGCATTACAGAATTTAATTTTAAAGGTGAGAGAGAGGAAGAAAACACTATGAAACTCTGAAAGCAATTATAGTAAAATATTTATTTTTCTATACTTGGGAATTATTACAAGGACTTTCTGCAAAAATATTCCTTACAAAGGAAATGATTTAGGATATAATATGGACATGTTTCCAGCCAAATGGGCATGTTTCTATCTTCAAGGAGAGGGAAATGAAATATGGAAACAAAAAAAATTCTACTTTTGCTAAATAAGTTACTACCAAAGGTCAGGTCCATGGCAATGCATTTTGGCAGTTTTTTCTACTTCTCAGAGTCTCCTTCATTTTCTAGGGATATCTGAACCACATATCTCTCTCCATCTCTCTCTCTCAGCCCCTCTTTATTTAAGTTTCCAGAATGTTTCCTTGGTTAAGTCCTCTAACACCACTCAATAATGTGTTCAGTACCTTGGGAATATCTGTGGTCATGTAATTCCATAATCATATTCCTAGATGATATGTCACAATTTGTTTACATTGGACTTAGAACTCAGCATGAGCTCACAAAGATGTCCATGAGAGGGGTCAATGATGACTTCATTATCTTGGGATGAACTCACCAGTTTTCAATGTCAGCACAGCCTGTCCCATTTCAATGACAAACAGAACCTTAAGGTATAAAGAAATCCTAAGAAATCAGGCACCTCTAAAATGTGAAAATAACTCATTGCATGAATGAGTATGGAGCAGGGAACTGGAAATGCTTCTTTGGCTGGCATTACCATGGAAAAACAAGAATCAAGACACCACTTTCTTCAAGTTACAATGAATTCCAGGGCAACACAACAGAATGAAAGCAATGTGTGCAAAGCTGTGTGAAGGAGACTGATGAAAAGTTTCAACTTCTGATGTACATAATCTATCAAATATGATCAGATCTATTAAATACACAAATCTATCTGTATACATGTGTCCAGTTCTATGACCACTTTTATCATTACCTAAACTATACCTGACTTCTGTCTTCTTACATCATTTCCAGGTAAGTTTTGTTATTTTGTTGTCAGAGGCGATTACTATATTTTTTACTATGTGATTACTTATTTTCTGCTATTTTTAATTTTAGACTTGTCATGACAATATTTGGAGGATGATTCTACTTTGCTAAGCTGCATTTTTCATTGCAAAATTTTTCTCTCTGTAATTTGTCTTCCAAAAGCTTTAAAATCATTCTTAGGCTATTATAATAAAATCACATCATTTGCTTGACATTCTCTGACATTATTGTATTTCCTCCCGTTTATCTAAGAAGGACAACTGGGACACCCATGCCAAATCAAGCAAATATTGCAGAATCAAACTCTTAAGAACATCGTTCTGGAAAAGTATCTAGTAGCCTTCAGGCTACCTGTCAAAGGGAAATAACTAAACATTTGGTTCAGTTCTCTTTTGTGCTCCCTAAAAGCTCACCTGGCAAGATAAATATTATGGAAGGAAGATGGGGGAAAAGGGTAGGCAATAGAAAAACATTATCTAAGAGAAAGAGTACTAAGGCCATGTCAGAATATGGCAGCCTCAGATGGGAATTAGCATAAAATTCTAGCCTTGGGTTGGGGAGAGAAAAATAAAGTTTCAATAAGAAAAAAAATTGTTGTCAAAAGAAAAAAATGTGGTACCACAGGGAGTGGGGCATTAGGAAAATTGCTTGAGGGTGTAACCACAAATGGCAGATGGACAAAGTTAGGTGGAGCCCAGAAATAAAGTGAAGCCTTTATTAGCAAACTTGCTGATATATAGATCTCATTGTTATGTAAGACCCAAGGAATTTCTCCCATGCTCCACACCCTTCTTAACAATCAACCTGGTACCTGGTTAAGATGTAGGTCTTTTCAGGTTCTTTGAACTTACTATCGTGCCCATCGTAGACACAGCTGTGTTGGAAGCTTAGCCAATAACTCCTTGCTCCTGACACCCTCCCTACAGTGGAAATTAAAACAGAATAATAAATATTCTTTTCAGTCATTATGTTGATGGGGAAACCCGGCACTGCACGATGAAACTTTGCTGAGACTCCCAAACATGGGTCAGATGTAGAACCAACACCCTGTCCTCAATGAACTTTCTCTAAATGAAGCTTCTTCATTTAGAGAAATGGAAGTGGAACTCTGAAGCTAAATCGGAGGACTCCAGGCAAATGAAGTGACTGAAAGTAAACAGGTTCCTACCTCATGGAGCTTTTAGGAAATCAGCAAGTCTTACGGTTTACCATTTGCTACTTTCCGTAATAACCCATGCAGCTGTTCTGTGATTTAAAATGTGTCATTTATGGAAAATCAAAAGGCAACTATTACAAAAATCCAAATTGCTTGTAGAACCAGGCAAATTATTCCATTCAATTATCTCTGTAATATAATAGAAACATATTTGGAAACAAAAAGAAGTAGAATCTGAATATCTTTGGGATCTGCATAGCTGGCCTCAATTTGAGTTAAAATACCACCACATGCATTGTATTAAGACTGTCTGTTTCTTTGGAGTCTGGGGGTTTATTTTTGTTTTTTGTTTTTTAGTTTAAGGAGAATACTGTGAGGTTAGAGTAGTGCTATGTTCTCCTCCTTGTCTATGTCCCAAGGCTCCAGGAGGGCGGAGTCACATGGATTATAAAAAATACAAATCAAAGGCCTTGACTTTCCCAAGAAAATTCCAAAATGTAGCATTGCAATAGATATTTGTTCAGCAAAGAATAAGCAACAGAATTTCACAGAGGCACTTAGAACTTCAGAGAAAACAGGCAGGCGTGGCCCACAGCAGAGCAGTGAGGTAGTATAGAGCAGATCTTCTTCCTTCTGCTCTTTCTTTCAGCTTCCATTCCTAGAAAAGAATTGGCACTCACTGTTCTCCTTTAAAGATTTTAGGCAAGAATGGCTCATTGCCCTTGAGCTACACAGAAATGTGTAGGTGGGTGTATTGGGTGGGTTCCCTGGAAGCACAACCTCAGCTGGGGATTCTTGTGCAAAAGATACACGGAGGAAGAGCTCGAAGGAGTAACTTGCAATGAAGCAAGGTGAGCAAGCTGGAGCAGGAGAAAAGGTCAGGCAAAGGTATGCTTTCAGAAGTGTAGCCTCAGCCTCATACACAGGGAGTTCCAGAGAGTGAATGGTACCATGCAGTTGGCCCACCTTCTTGGAGGAGGGAGCTGCTGATAGCCTTCAGTAGACAGCACTTGCACTAGCCAAGGGATGAGTGCACCAGCCCAGTGGAGGGGATCTGAGTAGAGCACCTACAGCATCTGCTATAGTGGGTATGTGTACCCATTGTAGAAACATGGAACATCTTCCAAAACAATTAATTTTGCTCAATATTTGAGAAGTCATGGTTTGTTGATTTTTTTTTGTATTGGCAAAAACTTGTTCTTTGTATTAGGGCAAAATGATATAGTTTTAAAGATAAAACAAGTTTTCCAGTACCAAATCAATCATGTCACATCTTTCATCAAAATTTTCCAAAGTTTCTTCTCCTAGACATATTTCTGATCTCACCAAAGTTTCACAGTGCAGTACCCAATTTCCATATCAAAATTATTACCAAAAGAATATTTATTCTCTTTTAATTTCTACTGCAGGGAGGGTGTCAGGACCTGGGAGTAATTGACTAAGCTTCCAACACAGCTATCCAGTATCTCCTTGGGGAAATGCCCATGGAATTTAAGTGGAGCCCACTTCACCATTTCCAAGGATGACCATATGACCTGTCAATCAAAGTTGACATTCCTTTGCCTTCAATGATTGGTTCAGATGAAGGAACATGATCCAAGCAGAGCCAATGATAATTCTCCCTGGGATTTTTATACAGATGTTACAAAAAAATTTACCTTTTTTTTTTAGCCTTAATTCTCCCTGGGATTTTTATGCAGATGTTACAAAAAAAAGTTACCTTTTTTTTTTTTTTTTTTTTGGAGGGATTGCCAGATATAAGCCTAGACTTCTAGTTGTGATATTTGTGTAAGAATGCAGCTGATCCAGAAGAATCAGTGTTAAGTTTAGAAACAACTCGATATAGCTATCTTTGAAGTCAGACACAATCCTGGACTTCCTAGGTGCCTATAAATGACTTTGCAATTACTTTCAGCTGAAAGAATACAGATCACTAGAGTTACTCATCAGCTGCAGGATAAAATCTAAACTCCTTTGTTAAAATAATATGGCCCTTTATTGACCCACAAAAATCCTGCACCTATCAATTCTTCCCATCCTAATTCATATCCTAAAAATACTGAAAAGCTCAGCATTCTTCAGTCTCACACGGTATCATTTCATGCCACAAGGCCTTTGAGATAGATCTCCCCGTTGTCCAGAATGTCCATCCCCTATTTTATCCATCCTTCAGACCTCTGCTAGATTACTCCCTCTTCTATGCAATCTTTTCTGAAGGTCTCAGCCTCCTTCAAGGCTCTTTTGCCCCATGCTCCCTCCCCTTGTTGGGTTTTATGGCAATGACTTGTCTGACCCTATTGTCTCCTCATCAGACTCTACATGACTTCTAGGAGGGACATGCTTTTCCTTTTTGTATCCTCTGCCTGAAGCAATATGCCACGTCCTCAGCAGGCGCTCAGGACGAAGAAATGTTTGAGAAACGAAGAAACAAAAGGACAGAGGGAAGGAGAGAAGAAAAGAAACAAGATTACAGAGAATTCTAAAATACTCTTGGGCTCCAAGAAATGCATCTTCACAGAAGGAACTTCACATACTTATACTGAGCAGTGAGAGAGAGATTTTAAGGTAGGGGTTTCTCTTTTTCCCCTCACACATCACATCCTTTAAATACTGGTTTGTTCTATTTATAAATTAGACTATACCTCCCTACAAAATGCTTTTATATTAATTTTTATTTCTACTACATAAAAAAGCCTATGAGGCCAGAACCTAAAGCTTGATATCACTCTCCCAAAAGCTCAGAATACATTGCATTCCACTGACGTTAACAAAATTGGCCAACATAAAGGAGAGTCATAAAGTACTTAGCTTGGACTCAAGTTCCTCACAGTCTGGCCTGGTACTAAAATTCTCTCATCTTTAGGGTTTTGTCTATGAAATGAAGAATGACATGACTTTCCTGTAATGTTGTTATGAAGGACTCGATGAGATGGTGACACATAGTAAGAACTTAATATTGTCATTATCTTCACTAGCATCTGTATATGTTGTTGGATGTTAGCTGGTGCATCCATCCCTGCATCCCCTACTTGCAGTGTCAATTCCAAGTCCTGCTCTTCTCCTTTCCTATCCTTCTACATAAACCAGTCTTACAACCCACCTCCTTGAGGCACCTTCATGACAATCAGCACGGCTTCAAATAAATCTCTTTTTCAATCATTAGAAATCTGAAAAAATAAGAGGACTTTGAGTTTTCGGTGCTCTGTCAATGGCAAAAAGGTAGGATATTTTAGTCATGCATTGGAAGTTAAAAGATTGCCTCCCATCTACACATGGTTATGTTCTTTTCTCAGGTCCTGCCTGCTAATGTTCCATGTGATTTTCACCACTGATATCTAATGCAATATGTTGGATCCTCTTTTATCCAAAAGCCAGTCCACCAAGAATTCAAAAAGCTAAATTTTCCCCCATGGCCCCTAATCATTAAAATGATTCCCACAGGTTTATAAAGGCCTTGGGAAAGGTCAGAAAACTTAGTTTTCTAAAATCACCTCAGTATATTCTAAGTCTTTAGCCTGGGAAAACCAGATACGGTAACAGGATGAGTCCTGGTTAACTGAATAGTTAACAATTTACCATCATGTCCCCTGTTCCTTAACTATTCTTAAATGGGATTTTCCTGTAAATCCTTACCTTTTCCCCAGGTTTAGTGAGAAAGTTATGGTGCTCAAGTCATTGTGTGACAAATCCCTTCCGTTCACACTGGCAATGTTAATTATCTGCCAGGTTTCTGTAATCCTTCTCCACACTCCTGGGAGAGAGGAATTGCAAAGTGACAAGTGACTATGAGGTGTGTCCCACACTAACCTCAGGAGAAAGGGGCCCCTTTTCACTCACATCGCTTCCTCTCACCCTTGGGGTAACAGGAGTGTCAGGGAGCTGTGGAAGAAATAGTCCAGACCCGAAAAGTTCAAGTCAAGGCCCACTGGGAGGAATTTGCTGAAGTCTTCCAACCCTTCTTGCTGTTGCTGAATTACTTTTCCCTGGAAATTATTGCATACCAAATTGAACATTCATATAGAAATGCCTTGTGCAATCCAAAGACTCTAAGTGAGACTTTGTAATCCTATGGATTGCTTTTGGGAGAGCAAAATGCTTGACTTATAAGTCAATTGGGTGGTCCTTCCAGCTCTGATCTGTGAACTTCTATTGGTTCTAAGACAATATTCACTGAGTTGACTCTCAAATTCCAAATAGCTGCTTTGTCCCCAAATAGTACCAAATGGAAAGTAATAAAAAATATTTACAAACTATGTTACTTCGGAATGCTTCTATTTGTACTACAAGATGCTGATAATTAAAATCATAATGATCACTTATTTTGCCTATTTATTGAATATTTATTATATGCTAGTCATTTTATGGAGAACTCTATAGGCATTTTCTCCTTTTTTTTCCCTGAAATATTATTTCACATGAAAACCTAAATGACCTTTGAAAAACACAATGCTGATGATGTCAACCCCTTCTAATATCTTTCACAGGCTCCCATTATTATTCATACACTTAAATTTGAAGCCGAGCATCATGGTGCCAGCTACTGGGGAGGCTGAGATGGGAGGATCACCTAAGTCCAGGAGTTTGAGGCTGCAGTGCTTTATAATCACACCTATGAAGAGCCACTGCACTCCAGCCTGGGCAACATAGAGAGACCCCTGTCTCTAAAAATAAATAAGCCAATTTAAAAAATATTAATAATAACAATAATAGAGCTAACACTTGGTGAGTACCTACCTACTATTTCTACCAGACACTATGCTACAAGATTAACATGTGTTAACTCATTTAATCCTTATTAAAATTATATAAGTTAAATACTATAATTATTGAATCCCCATTTTATGATGAAGAAGCCAAGACTGAGAAGTTTAGCAATTTGCCTAAGGATGCATAATGCAAATAATAGTAAACCACTCACTTGACTCCAGAAAATCCGGGTCCAGAGTCATCATTCTTAACCACAAGGCTTTACGGTGAATCTCTGAATATAAATGCCTATGATATGGCCCGTAAGAGTGGCTACATAGTTCCTAATCCAAATCAGAACACTTTCTGAGAATAAAAGGGGGTGCTACGAATAATTACAGCAGATCACACAGGTAGACCAGAAATCTCTCAGGCAAAGCAGGACTTATAGTTGCCCTACCTAGAAGGTTCGACTGCTCTGGCTATCTGCCTGCTAGCCCCACCAAATACAGTTCTCCATTTGTTCTCTGGGCACCTCTTTGTGTCTCTTCAATGTGCCATATTGCCTTTGGATTCATTATTATTTCTGCACAAAATGAAATGCTCTCCTCATCTACTCTCTTCCCTCTCCTCCGCCGTTTAGAATGTATTCATCCCACAGCCTCCCAGATCATGGTGGTCCCCTGAACTAAGTTAGGAAAACTTTTATATACTCTATGAGACAGCATTGCTGTGATTTTAGTTATTATTCTCTGAACATCTGGTATGCTCCACATGGACAGTGTCTAGATCTATGTCCCCTCCCCTGATTACCTTTATACCTGGCATAGATTAAGTGCTTAACAAGTACTTGCCAAAAAATAAACAAATAAATAAAAGAGGAAGAGAAAGAGGAAAGAACATAAATGGCAAGACACTGATTTTTGTTCAGATAATATAGATATGAATTTATTCATTAATTTATGCAACAAATATATATCAAGTACCTTTTCTATTCCAGGTACCATTTTAGGCATTGAGAATATAGCTGGAAATAAAACGGGAAAGATTTCTGAGAGTGTCCATTCTGGATAACAATCATTAATCCATTAACAAATGAGCAAGATAGTTACAGATAATTCATAAAGCAACAAAAAGTAAAAGAGAATGATATGGTAGGTATGGCTTAATTGGGAGATATTTTTAAATTTGGTAGCTGCTGTGGTCTATATGTCCTTCCAAATTCATGTGTTGAAACTTAATCTCCATTGTAGTGGTTCTAAGAGATGGAGCCGGCTGGGCACTGTGGCTCATGCTTGTAATCCCAGCACTTTGGGAGGCTGAACCAGGCAGATGACCTGAGGTCAAGAGTTCGAGACCAACCTGGCTAACATGGTGAACCTCCTTCTCTACTAAAAATACAAAAATTAGCCAAGCATGGTGGCTTATACCTGTAATCCCAGTTACTTGGAGGCTGAGGCAGGAGAATCACTTGAACCCAGGAGGTGGAGGTTGCAGTAAGCCGTAATCATGCCACTGCACTCCAGCCTGGGCAACAGAGTGAGATTCAATCTCAAAAAAAAAAAAAAAAAAAAAAGATGGAGCCTCTTGGGAAGTGATTAAGTAATAAGAGCTCTACACTCATAGATGAATTAATGCCATACTAAATGGCTGGAGGAAACTCACATAGGCCCCTCCCATTTGCCTTTCTGTCCTTGTGCCATGTGAGCACACAGCATTCCTCCACTGTGGAGGATGCAGCAACAAGGTGCTGTCTTGGAAGCAGAGAGCAGCCCTCACCAGACACCAGATATGTCAGTGCCTTGATCTTGGACTTCCCTGCCTTCAGAATTGTGCAGAAATACATTTTTGTTCTTTGTAAATTACCTGGCTTCAGGTATTTTGTTATAACAGCACAAACCAACTAAGATGGTAGCCAAGAAGAATTCTCTAGGTAGGTGACATTTGTAATAAATCTGATGACCAAAAGCCATGAGAAGTCCTGCCAAAGAACACCAAACAAAGAGAAAGCTGGTGCAGGCTGAAATAGATAAAGACCAGCTTGGCTAGAGAACAGATCAGGAAGAATGGTTGAGAGGAGTTGGGAAAATGAGCCACTTCATATGGGACTCTTAAGTGATGGCAAGTTCAGATTTTATTCATGTGCAGTGCAGAGCTTTGGGTTTTAAACAACAGTGTAAATTGATTTCAGTAACTTTTTCTTTCTTTCTTTTTTTTTTTTTTTAAAGACCACTCTGGTAACTGAATTGAAAATAGGCTAAAGGAGGACAAGAGCAGGAGGTAGGAAATAATTGCAATAATCCAGGCAAGAGATGGCAGTGAATAAAGAGGTATGTCATGGAGGGGCTTCTCCAAGTTTAATGTGCACAAGAATCACTGGGAAGCTTGCTAAAGAGCAGATTGTAATTCTGCAAGTCAGGGACGGGGCCTGAAATTCTGAATGTCTAACAAATTTTCAGGTGATGCTAATATTGCTGATTTGATGACCACAGTTGAGAAGGAAGGCTTCTTGAACTTGCTGACAGGTTGCATTTGGAAGGCATGAAAAGAAAAGAATCAAGTGTTGTCCCTGGGTTTTTTTTTTTTTTATTTGAAAAACTACATAGATAGTTGCAGCATTTATTGAGATGAAGGTTCATCACATCCCTGCTTTCCAAGTTACCCCACTGCGGCCTGGTGAGGCTAGAAAACTTTTTAGGAAGACTGAATAAACACTGGCTTTGGAAAAATTGGCCAAACTTGGGATGATGACAGTGGAGCACGTTTCTGGCCTTAGTAGAAAAATGACACTCGAGCCAGGAAGATTCCAAGCTCTTAGCAGTAAAATGACCCGTTTTCTGATGAGCGTGCATGCATTGCCAAGTACTTGGCTTAAATGAGTGGTTTATAGATCATTCTTTTCCCAAAGACATCAGGTGCCCTCAAAGCCTGCTAAAAAACAGTTAGGTCATAGCACAGCTGAAATAAATGGGACAAAGAAAATTATTCTTATACTTCTGCACACACTGTCCAGCGATTTTTCACGTGTCCCTAATGAGCCCACAGTCTTCATATTCTTAGTAGAACTTGTTCAACCCTGTCATCAACAATTTTTCATCTTTAGACTTTATTGTGCTTTTTAGAAAATGAAGGCCGGGTACAGTGGCTCATGCCTGTAATTCCAGCACTTTGGGAGGCTGAAGCGGGTAAATCACCTGAGGTGAGGAATTCGAGACCAGCCCGGACGACATGATGAAATCCCATCTCTACTAAAAATACAAAAATTAGCCAGGCATGGTGGCGGACAGCTGTAATCCCAGCTATTTGGGAGGCTGAGGCAAGAAAATCGCTTGAGCCTGGGAGGCAGAGATTGCAGTGAGCCGAGATCTCACCACTACACTCCAACCTGGGCGACAGAGCAAAACTCCGTCAAAAAAAAAAAGAGGTTCATGTGACTGTAATTGCAGGCAATTTGCACAGTCCTGCTTTTCTTCAGAATGAATATGAAGTGGAACTAGCTGAAAACGTTCCCCTACATACCCTGGTGATGGAGGTTAAAACTACAGATGAGGGTTCTGGTATTTATGGTCATGTTACTTACCATATTGTAAATGACTTTGGCAAAGACAGATTTTACATAAATGAGAGAGGACAGATATTTACTTTGGAAAAACTTGATCGAGAAACCCCAGCAGAGAAAGTGATCTCAGTTGGTTTAATGGCTAAGGATGCTGGAGGAAAAGTTGCTTTCCGCACCGTTAGTGTCATCCTCACAGATGACAATGATAATGCACCACAATTTCGAGTGACCAAATATGAAGGGAATATCAGATCCAGTGATGCTACAGGGACTTTAGTCATTAAAGTTCTTACAAGTGATGCTGATGAGGGCTCCAATGCCTATGTCACCTATGCCATTGAAGCACATTCTGAAAATGTAAAAGAAAATTTACACCAAAAACAGAAAAGCAGACAGCCAAATCATGAGTGAACTCCTATTCTCAATTGCTAATAAGAGAATAAAATACCTAGGAATACAATTTACAGGGGATGTGAAGGACCTCTTCAAGGAGAGCTACAAACCACTGCTCAAGGAAATAAGAGAGGACACAAACAAATGGAAACACATTCCATGCTTATGGATAAGAAGAATCAATGTTGTGAAAATGGCCATACTGCCCAAAGTAATTTATATATCCAATGCTATCCCCATCAAGCTACCACTAACTTTCTTCACAGAATTGGAAAAAACTACTTTAAACTTCATATGGAACCAAAAAAGAGCCCACATAGTCAAGACAATCCTGGGCAAGAAGAACAAAGCTGGAGGCATCATGCTATCTGACTTCAAACTATACTACAAGTCTCCAGTAACCAAAACAGCATAGTACTGGTACCAAAACAGATATATAGACCAATGGAACAGAATGGAGGCCTCAGAAATAACACCACACATCTACCGCCATCTGATCTTTGACAAACCTGACACACACAAGCAATGGGGAAAAGATTCCCTATTTAATAAATGATGTTGGGAAAACTGGCTAGCCATATGCAGAAAACTGAAACTGAACCCCTTCTTGATACCTTATACAAAAATCAACTCAAGATGGATTAAAGACTTAAACATAATACCTAGGACCATAAAAATCCTAGAAGAAAACCTGGGCAATACCATTCAGGACATAGGCATGGGCAAAGACTTCATGCCTAAAACATCAAAAGCAATGGCAACAAAAGCCCAAAATTGAAAAATGGGATCTAATTAAACTAAAAAGCTTCTGCACAGCAAAATAAACTATCATCAGAGTGAACAGGCAACCTACAGAACGGGTGAAAATTTTTGCAATCTATCCATCTGACAAAGAACTAATATCCAGAATCTACAAAGAACTTAAACAAATTTACAAGAAAAAAGCAAACAACCCCATCAAAAAATGGGCAAAGGATATAAACAGACATTTCTCAAAAGAAGACATTTATGCAGCCAACAGACGTATGAAAAAATCCTTATCATCACTGGTCATTAGAGAAATGCAAATTAAAACCACAATGAGATACCATCTCATACCAGTTAGAATGGCGATCATTACAAAGTCAGGAAACAACAAATGCTGGAGAGGTTGTGGAAAAAATAGGAACGCTTTTACACTGTTGGTGGGAGTGTAAATTAGCTCAACCATTTTGGAAGACAGTGTGGTGATTCCTCAAGGATCTAGAACTAGAAATACCATCTGACCCAGCGATCCCATTACTGGGCGTGTGCCCAAAGGATTATAAATCATTCTACTAAAAAGACACATGCAAATGTATGTTTATTGCAGCACTGTTCACAACAGCAAAGACTTGGAACCAACCCAAATGCCCATCAATGATAGACTGGATAAAGAAAATGTGGTATATATATGCCATGGAATACTATGCAGCTATAAAAAAGAATGAGTTCATGTCCTTTGCAGGGACATGGATGCAGCTGGAAACCATCATTCTCAGCAAACCATCACAAGATCAGAAAACTAAACACCCCATGTTCTCACTCATAAGTGGGAATTGAACAACGAGAACACATGGACACAGGGAGGGGAACATCACACACCAGGGCCTGTAAATGGTGCCGGTCAAGGGAAGGGATAACATTAGCAGAAATACCTAATATAGGTGATGGGTTGATGGGTGCAGCAAACCACCATGACACGTGTATACCTATGTAACAAAACTGCACGTTCTGCACATGTAACCCAGACCTTAAAGTGTAATAAAATAAAAACATAATGAAGACTGGTAACTGAATAGTGCTGAGCAACAGTGAAGTGCACTCACAAATGAAGCCTTATGCTGTTTACAAATCTGAAAGCTGCCTTAGCATTCTCTGACTTGCTCAGAGATGCTGTACAAAGTTGATTGACAATCATTTGGCTTTCAATACACTTCATAAATTGAATCTGACTTTATACGTTGTGGAACTTCCCTGGTTGCTCCTCAGAAATGGAAAAACATGGCAGGTCCAAGAAGCCTTACACTATTCGGGTTCTCTTTGTGTCCCTTTTGCTATGTTTCTCCCACCTTTCAGGGGCTATTTATCTGCTACCTGCTGCACAGCTCACAACTAGGGTGGAACACACATACACAACTGCCTGAGTTTAAGACTGCCTCAAAGCACCATTTTCAATAGGCCAGAGTTTTTTCTGATTTTGAGGATCACTTTAAGCCTGAAAATATGAGTTTCTGTCTCAAAGGAAAATTTTTAAAGGCTTATAAAAATTATCATAAGACTCTTCAGACATCAGCTAGGTCTTCCCAAAGAACGTTGAGTAAATGAATCGGAAATACATGGATTTAAGTTCCCCCTAAATTAAACATGGGTTTCACAGAAGGGCGTGCGGGCAGGGGTCAATATGGGAAAGAATATGACAAAATGATTGTGAATCCTTGATAAATCAAAACTATTTGAAAAAATTCATTTTTAGAAAGAATAAAAATGCTGCTTATATTTCCAGTTCATCCTGGTTTGAGATGTTAAGTTTGCTTCGGTTTAGAGAGCTGTTCTCTGATCTTGATCTTCAACGATGACCTGATAGATCAGACCAAAAACACGGTTTTCCTGGGCCTCTTTTATACAGTTTCAATGGGTTTCATTCGCCAGCTTTGATGGAGGCTGATAGTCTGCAAGTATTATCCTCTTCAGGAATAAAGTCTGGGAAGCACTTTCCCTGATCTCGATCTAGTGCCATTTGCAATCATAGTACCTTCTCCAGTGCACTTGGAGAAGATTAAGGAAAACACATCATTACTTGAGAATGGAGAAACAGATAAGCATTTAAGACTTGTAGTCTCAGTACCCAGAGCAGAATGTTGAACAAAAAAGAGATGGTCTATACTTACTTCTTGACTCATTTTAATAGCAATTACAATACAAACAAAATCCCAATAAAATGACCTTGATAACTCTCCCTGTGTATAACCAAGGTCAAGTCCAACTTACGTTCTTTTCTAAAAATGCTGCTTTGTCACATTGCCAAGGACAAAGGAAGGTTGAGTCCAGCTATATATCTTTTAGAATCTTGGGAATGTTTTGACAAAGAGAAATTTTTCTCATAATTACCATACAAAATGTCTGAAATCAACGCCGGCTATGCTTCTGGAGTTTGAAAACAGTGAGATGTCCTTTAATCCTAAATTTTTCCTTGTTTATTTCATTAATCTGCTTAGCAAACCCTTGTTTTTAATAGACAGTGTTAAGGCAAACCTAAGTCAGGGTCTGACAAATTGCCATCTTCCCCATCTTAATGCAGATCCAAGAACTCATTTCTACAACTGGAATACGAGATGGCCCAACTTCTCACAATATTGGTCTCCTTTGTCCACTATGCCCACCTTTCCACTCTTTTCTTACAACTCTCCCAAGTGCACCACAGGCTTACCAGACCTCATTCTGTTCTTCAGATGCATTAAGCTTTGGCCCATCTTAGGGCTCTGACGATGGCCATTCCCTCTGCCAAAATGTTGCACACTCCCATCCTTGCACAGCTTACTCCTTATCTCTGCTCAAGTGCCCATCCCTGACCATTTAACCAGAAGTGCTTTCATTGGGCCTGCCCCTTGCCCCAGTCATTCCACAACCTATTGAACTGTTTATCTTTTCTCTAAGAAAATTATCAATCTCAAAAGTTACCTTGCTGCTATAGTTACCTACTGGTTTATTTCTGTCTTCTCCTACTAACTGTAAACTTCATGAAAATAAGGCCTTATTCAACTTATTCACCACTCTATCTGAGGAACTTGCACAGACTAGGGATTCAATAAACATTTGTTAAGTGGGTGAATGAATGAATAAAGCCATGTAACAATTACATGCTCTTAGTGCCCTTTCCAGATCTGTTCACCAGTTCCGTGCATCCTCAGCTGCTGTGTGGTCCATGCGCTCTGAACTCATGCCTGTGACATTCTCTGGAGGATTACTATTGAGCAACTGGAGCCACCTCACCTGCAAGGAGTTTACAATCCCCCTGAGCCATCCCATAGGCAATGAATGACTGGTGCAGGGAGGACAGCCTCTCAGTTCTCAGGTAGAACAAACTGGTGGTGCCATTCACACACCAGCACTCCTTGCAGGATCAGGCTGAAGCTACCCTTTACCCAAAATCTCATCTTTTTTATGCTTCTTCTCATTTCCTGCCCTGTTCCTCTCCTTCCCTCCCTTTCTCCTGAGAGCACTCCCTCAATAAATAACTTTTTCCCAAATCCCTGTCTCAGGCTTCTAGGGAACCCAACCTAAGACAAGCCATAAATAACAGTTCATAAAGTCAGCATTCATCCCACTGATAATTTTAGGCAGTGCCCAGTTAACATTCAATCTGTGTTATAAACAATTGCTACTGTGTATTCTTAATACCACTGGGGACGAAAGGTGCAGCTTTTACAACAGTGATCCAGGAGTCCTTGGAGAGTCCTTGGATTAACTGACAAGGACTCATGGATTGATTTGCACACAAAGCTTTGTCTGTAAACATATATTAATAATGTGTTTCAAACAAATATATGCCCATAACAACAAATGCATATGGGCGTCATGCTACTAAAATACACTTTATTATAAAACATTCAATTCAGAGTAAGGCTTGATCACTTGATGTTTATCAATTTTAATACTCTTGGGTATGAAAGATTGTTTTAATGTTAAAGAGAGATTCTCATACTCTGAAAAGGGAAGGGGGTGTATTATTGATTTAGAAAATACATTTCCAAAGTAAAATAAAGAAAACACTGTGTTTAGAGAATCAACCCAAGGTCTCAGGGTCACATTCCAAGAAAAAGTTGCTTTATCTGCCTCACAATCTTTTTGTATACTCTTTCCTAAACATTTTCACTCATTTTCTTATCAACTATAATCTCATAAGTTGAAAATTCAGTCAAGCTTATGTGAAGATTAGGGGGCCAGTAACCATTCCCACTTTGATAAGAAATTGCCAAGCCATTGATTCAATAAACATGTTTTGAGAATCCACTCTGTGAAAGGTATTAAGAAAGGACAGGTTCTCCTCTTAATAAACAAGTTTTTTTCTTATCATCTGGCTAAAGTAAACTAAGATAGAACAGTAAAAGAATAAAAGGTTGGGATTGAAGAAATTACATGAGGCTGGAAACAAGCAAGTTGGAGGCACGAAACACTTTGGGTTTGGGGAAGTGAGAACCCTGTACAAGTATGAGCCAGTGGTTGGGGGTGGGGGGGAAAAGGGTACCAGGAAATGAGGGTGATGACAAAACAAAATTTGCTCTGGTCAGAAATGTTACCTATGTCATACAACAAGGAACTTTCCTGACCTAAAATGGTGCTCCAACCACTCACAACAGTGACCTTTCTGGATAGCAAAGCTGTTTTCCTGACCTACTTATTAATATATAATATACATATATATCTGGACATATCTTTCAACCTATAGAGTACTAGGTCTTTGTTCACAGGTTTGTGATGATACTATTCATTGAAAATGAGCTATGATTTGGGAAATAGGCCAGCATTTTTCCATATGAAGTAACCTCTGTATTGGCTAATAAAAACTCCCCTGTTCAACACAGCAAGGCTTTGTTACACTATACCTCATTGGTTTTAGATCCTATCTGGAGGTTGGAGGAGAAAGTTAGACATTCATTCAGGAAGGCATGTATTGATCACCTATCAGGCACCAAGAGCAATGCTGTATACTGGGAACCTGAAGACATATTAATGAAACATCTCACTCCGAGAAAAATCTCAATTTGGGATCCTACAGAAGCAACAATTAATTCTGCCTAGTGGAGTAGGGAAGGCTTTGGAAGGAGCTGATTTTCTGACTGGTCCTTAAAAAATAAGGAGGTGGAAAAGGAGGTAAAGTTACCCCAGGTAGCTTCAAAAATCTGTGCAAAAATAGGAAAGTATGGCTTAATTGGGAGTAGTGAAGAGACTAGTAAAGCTGAAAAATATTGCCTGCACAACTTTTCATGCATTTAAGGATCATTGGCGTTTGGATGGGCTATTTTGTAAAGTACCTTTTCAAGTCTCTGACTATTTCACTATTGAGCCATTTGCACTTTTCTTATTGATTAACAGAGCTCTCTCTATATATTCAAGAAATGAATCCTTTCTCCAGATAATATATACTGCAATTATCTTCTATGTGTTGGCTTTTCTCTCTCAACGATGTCTTTTGAAAGGGGAAGGATTTTAATTTAACATAGCCAATTTATCAACATTTTCCTTTGTACTTAGCACTTTTGGGGCCTTGTTTAGGAAAATTTTTCATAACCACACTATTTATCATTCCTAAAAGCTGGATGCAACCCAAATGTCCATCAAGAGTAGAATGGGGCCAGAT
This sequence comes from Macaca fascicularis, assembly GCF_037993035.2. Classification (NCBI taxonomy): domain Eukaryota; kingdom Metazoa; phylum Chordata; class Mammalia; order Primates; family Cercopithecidae; genus Macaca; species Macaca fascicularis. The sequence goes on from NC_088384.1 coordinate 76,472,321, forward strand.
GCAGTGGCTCATGGCTCATGCCTGTAATCCTAACTCTTTGGGAAGCCAAGGCAGGAGGATCATTTGAGCCCTGGAGTTTGAGACCAGCCTTGGAAACATAGTAAGACACCATATCTACAAAATATTTAAAAATTAGCTGGATAGGGTGTTGCATGCCTGTATTCCCAGCTACTCAGGGGGCTGAGGTGAGGGGAATGCTTAAACCTGGGAGGTTGAGGCTGCAGTGAGCCCTGATCGTGCCGCTATACTCCAACCTGAGCAACAGAGCAAGGCCCTGTGTAAAAAGAAAAACACAACAACAACAGTAAAATGGGTAAATAAATATCCCTTCAATGGAACATTATACAGCAATGAGCATGAATCAGCTCCAAGTACAGGCACGATATGGATGAAACAAACATCATGCTGACTGACACAGTAGAATACCTACTGCATGGTTCCATCTATTTAAAGTTCCAAAAGGATAAAACTCATCCATGGGGTTAGAGGTCAAGACAAGGATTACCCCTGGGGGGATACTGACTAGGAGGGACATCAAGGGGCTTTTGGGGTGCTGGTTGTATTCTGTTTCATGATCTGGCTGCTGGTTTCATGCACATGCAAATTGTATAAGAATTCATCAACACACACATTTTTTTACACTTACGTTATACTTGTATAAAATATTTACATTTAAAAACGTAAGAAAAGACCACCTAAGGAAGAATGGTAGCCAAGTTTTGTTTCTTAACAAAAATTTCAGAATGTGAAGATCCCTATTAATAAGTTAGAGGTGTATTAGAAAGTTTTCACATTCTGGGCTTTGGAAAGACTAACTTGCTGTGAGGAGGGGCTGTGTGGATATGATGGGAGGTAAGGAGACCCATTTGGAAATGCTACAACTGTCCAAATGAGAGATGAGGAGGCCTGGTTCGGAGCAGAGCCCATGGCAATGTATAGAGATGACCTTGAGCTTTTTTTACTGAATGTTTCTTTAAAATACATGCATTGGTGTCATAAGACCAGAAGCACCTGCACAAAGTGTGGGGGGCAAAGGCCTACAAGTCTTCAACAGATGTTGAGTTTTCAAACAATGCTAGACCTTGATAAACAAACCCCTCTCCTAGATTTATTAAGTCCAAGCATTTTTGTCTGGCTCTTGTGTTAGACTGTAAGACATGAACGCTGGTACAAATCCACATATGGATTAGTGGAAAGTTATAGAACTGACATAATATTGTTTTGATACATTTTTCCTTTCCTCCTTTTCACCACCCTCCCCTGCACACTATTCAAGTACTCTTGCTGGGTGGTTTTCACTTGTCTCCTTAATTCCCTCCTCTGTCTGCACACTGGTTAGGAGAGTGATTCCTTTTCTGGGAAATGAGGAGAACTGGAAGGCAGCAACTGCATAGGGAACTCAGGTAGGCAGAATGATGTAAGATGGATCATGGCCAGGCCTCCAGGCTCACACAGTGCCACAAAGTCTCCCATAGGCCCAGTGTCAGGACCACATTGGTGCCACCTCCAAGAGACAGTAGGGATGGTACAAACTCCTTGCTGTCATCAGTGTTGCTCCATTATGTTCATTGGCAAGTATTTATTGGGTATTTCTGACTGAGCCACCCACTCAATTGCATGCTTCGTGGGAAAGGGCAGGAAGGAAACATGAAATCTATCCCCACTGCTTGAAGTGAAATCATGATCAAAAGAACCAGTGTGCACCCCACTCCATTCTGCCTCAGGCCCTGCAAGAGTAGGCTCTGCCTGCCCAAGGTTTTATTTTAAAAAGGAAAAAAAAAAAAAAGTACATAAAAACTTAAACACAGTATCTCCAAGAGCAGAGCCATGAGCTGAGAAGACACAATGAATTGCATATCAAGCGGTGGGGCCTGGTTTCCTAATCTTTCCAAGGTCTCTCCTTGGACCTGATATTCTCATACCATCTTCTAGATTTTACCATGAGATGGTCTCTCATTTCCAAACTCTCTTCTATGCATTGTATCTTGCCACCTTATGAAAAGGCTGCTCATAATATGGTTCAAAACCAACTCCAAACTACCTTCCTGAGTTTGCTGCATGGCCCTCTCCTGGGAAGCTGAGATGTCAGAATAAAAGTCGCTCTGCCCAGAAAAAAGCAGGACTTCTCTACCTGCCTTTTCTGAAGGAGCACCATCTCTGCAACCCACTGTTCAGCCCCGACGGCTGCCACTTCTGCTGGACAAAAGTGCCATGGTTTTCTGACATGAGAAGATACAGTCTCACTCACCGAGTTGCGATAATTCCTGAGTCCGAATCGTGTTTACACACTGACAGTTGTAGAGTGGCTGCAACATTAATAGTCATTTAGAATCATGAGAAGGAAGGTTTCTCCCAGGCCATCTTAAGCCTGAAAAGTCCCCGGGACTAAACAGCCTCCAATTTACTCATGAAACAACATAACTCTCTTATTTCCTGGACAACGAATCTTAAAGGCCACCATTTATTTCCTGGGCATCCACTCAATCACTTCTTAGAAGCAAGCTTTGAGTGGCCATGTACCAGATCTGTCCCCACATGAGATGTAGCAAATCTATGTCTCCCTGAGGTGACTTCTTCACTGTTCCAAAGAATATGGTGAGCTATATTTTAGCCGATTACGCAGTAGTCACCTAAACTTGGAATACTATTGGCATTTTCAGTCTCAGAATGAAAATGGCACTAGAAGTTTTCCCATCTTTTCTTCCCTCCTGTTGTACATTTATTTTGAAGCCTTGCTTATGTTATCTTCTGAACTGGTGGACATCATACGTAGAAGTGTTTCTCAGACACTTCCACCAAAATTCTCCTTTTAGCATAAGAGAACATTATACTAAACCAGAGATTTGAGGGGTGAACTCATAACAGTCCATCATAATTGCAATTTTTTCTCTGAAATCTCGTGTTTATCTTTAAAGTTCATGTACTATTTATTTACTCCTCTACATTATTGTGCCCTTTTATTTATTTATTTATTTTTTTTTTTTTTTTGAGACGGAGTCTTGCTCTGTGCCCCAGGCTGGAGTGCAGTGGCGCGATCTCGGCTCACTGCAAGCTCCGCCCCCCCGGGTTCACGCCATTCTCCTGCCTCAGCCTCCCGAGTAGCTGGGACTACAGGCGCCTGCCACCTCGCCCGGCTAATTTTCTTGTATTTTTAGTAGAGACGGGGTTTCACCGTGTTAGCCAGGATGGTCTCGATCTCCTGACCTCGTGATCCGCCCGCCTCGGCCTCCCAAAGTGCTAGGATTACAGGCTTGAGCCACCGCGCCCGGCCTATTGTGCCCTTTTAAATATAAAACTAGTATTACAAATTACATAACATCATTTTTAGTTGATGCTCAAGAAAACTGCACCCAGTTCTATTCTATAGATAATCTTGCATGGTTTTGAGAAGCAAAGGACAAATTTCATAAGATCTGTTAACAGATAGAAATAACTCATTTTAGTAAGTGTTAATTAGTATGTTAAATTGAGCATACTATTTAACTCATTTTAGTAAGTGTTAATTAGTATGTTAAATTGAGCATACTATTTAATGCTTATAAGATGTCACATATAGATTGAAGTAAAAGAAAAGAGAGAGTGGGAGAGAATGAAAGAAGGATGAGAGCTGATCCCTTGCTCCCTGGACCCCTTTTTAGTAGAAAGAATACTCTGGGAAGATTCTGTATTGCACTCCTCCATGGAAACATCAGGATGGAATGGGACTTTGAATTTAAGTGGGTGGCTGGTTCTTCTGTACTTACAAGCCCAAGCCTACACCTCCACGTAATTTTTCTTTAATTTTTTAAATGTTTATAAATTAAGGGAGTGAAAGTGCAGTAGTATTACTTGGATATATTGCACAGCGGTGAAATCTGGACTTTTCATGTACCCATCACCTGAATAGTGTGCATTGTACCCAATAGGTGGTATTTCATGCCTCACGCTCTCACCCTCCTGCCTTTTGGAGTCTCCAGTGTCTATTATTCCACTCTGCACAGCAATGTGTACCCATTTCTTAGCTTCCACTTATAAGTGAGAACATGTGGTTTTCCAATTTCTATTTCTGAATCATTTCACTTCAGATAATGGCCTCCAGCTCCATCCACGTTACTGAGAAACATGATTTTATTCTTTTTATGGCACTATCAGATAATTTTATCTTCATCTCTTCCTGGAACAAAATTACAGGAACCCTGCCATGGATGACCTGCTCCGTGCTCCAGCCTGGCCAGTGCTTTGTAAGCATAAAATTTCATAGCTATCATCCTAATTCATCCCCAAAGTCCTGGGGACAGTCTTCTTTGATGAATGTGGAAGGAAGGCAGTTGTGATAACACAAAGGTGGATTTCCACATAGTCAAAAGATTTGACTATGGAATGGAATTTAGTATGGAGAGTGTCTTGGGTGTCTCGGGTGCTGGAAGACTCTAAGTCTAGTGGGTACTAAGTTTTGTAATGATCACATAGCTCATCAAAACCTACATGTGGGATTTGTATTTTACCACATGCTCAAACTAAGATAACACATGCCTATTTGACGCACAGACCTCAGTAGCACAGAGCTCACTATGGCTGACTCATATACAACATTGTCTAAGGCCTTGTTGTCATCTCAACTCCTACTGAACCCCTCCAGCCTTTTCCCCAAACAAAAATTTGAATGGAATCAAAACTATACCTACCGGTGATGTTTACCCTGACAGAAAGTCCAATTGCCATGTCTCAAAATCTCTGAAATTGTTCATTGTTCATTTCTCCTTCCTTTCTTTCTTCAGTCAGGGTCTAGAAGCAGAGCCCAAAGTGAGGATTCACTTGGAAGTAATTTACTGATAAACGAGAAAGGAAAAAAAAAGAGAAGCAAACTAAGGGTGTGGTCTCAGCTGGAGCCTAATCTCAATCTGATCCCACAGGGAGCACTGGAGCATGGATTGCACCACAGAGTTGCCTCCCCTTCTTTGAGGCAAAGGGTCCTTTAGTGCCCCTGCGTCTGTCAGTCATTGGCTGCTGGCCACTCCCAGGGGCAGAGGAGTTGCATAACTTCCCAGGCAATTCCAGGCTAGGCAACTCCCATCTGGCCAAGAGCAATTCTCCAAAGAAAGGGGCAGCTGTAAACCATTAAGAGCCAATGCTAACAGCACGTGGATATGGAAACACCAGTCTGGTCAAGGGGATCTGAGTGGGTCAACAATCGCATTCCCATGCTTACTATCTTACTTCATCTCAAAAGATATTCCTTTGGGCAGTATTTGGGTGCCTAACACTTCCTTTAAACAATTCCAGTGGAGCAGAATATAATAATATACCAATCCATAGTGTTTTATTAAGAATCTACTGTGTACCAGTCACTTTTCTAAATGTATCGTGTTTACACAATAATCTATAAGGCAGCCTTGATTATTACCCATATATTACATATGAGAAAATGGAGGAACAGAGTAACTAAAAAATTAATTAGGTTAGTAAGTGGCAGAGCCATAGTTAGGACCCATTTTCTTAATACTGCATTAAACTTCCTCTTGCTTGTAGCCAAAGAGTAGCAGCAAAAGAGGGAGAAAAATAATCGCAGAGCTAAAGTGGTAAATTTCAACTCTATGAGATAACCACACCCAACTAGGTGAGGAAAAAAGCCCTTTAGAATTATGGATATAAGAGCTTGAGGACGGTTAATACTCTTGTGTGTGTATGTGAATTTCAAAAACATCTTGCAGTTTTATCCACTTGGTTGATGTTCACCATTTGAACTTTCAACATTTAAATCCCATGAAAGTGCTGTTGCATAAGATGTGACTCTATGCCAAAGGAAATAATAGCTAACACTTGTTAAGCAGTTTCTGTGTGCCAGGCACTGTTCTAAGCCATTTACATGGATTATATCATGTAATCCTCAGAACCTTGCCATGAAGCAGCCTCATTTTTAGATAAGGAAACTGAGGCACAGAGGGCATAACTAATTTGTCTAAGGGTATATAGATAGAAAGCATCAGGGCCACATTTCCAAGTGAGCAGTTGGACTTTGGAGCTTATGTTTCTACTTTCACTACACTGCTGTCAGAAGAGTCATAAATGGTTGGAGCTAGGAATCATATTGGAGAGTCCAACTTTCCCAATTGAGAGATGGGAAACTGAGGCCCAGAAAGACTTGGTGGTTTTCACAAGGTAACACAGACCCAAGATGCTTAATTTTCCTAACAGTACTATCTATATTTTGACAAGTTTTGTTAAAGAAAAAATATATAAACCAGAGACAGTGTCATTTAGTTGACTAGAATTCAGGAGTGACTTTTTAAATGTCTGAAGTCTCTTTTTTTCTTCTCTCCTAAGTGGTTCTGCTGAGCCATGCCAGGCTTAACTGATTCCAGCTGGATTCACTCATGTGCGTGAAGGTAACTACTGGATTAGCTAGGGACTGGCTGGTATAGGATGTCCTCAGCTGGGGTGGTTCATTTCTGTTCCATATTCTACAAAATGATATTCCATGCATGTTCACATGGCAGTGGTAGAAGAGAGTAAGCAGAAGCCATAAGGCCTCTGAGGCCTAGGCTCAGATTGAACACACCATCCCTTCCACTCCATTCTATTGGCCAAATAGAGTCACAAGGCCAGCCTACATTGAAGGGGCAGGGGGAGGGGAAAGCCGATTCCATCTCCTGATGGAATAAGCTACAAGGTCACATGGTCAATGGCATGAATACAGAGAGTGATAGAAAATTTGAGACTTTTCTGCAATGAACCAACCACAAATATCTTGGAATATTCCAGATCACCTAAGTTGTATGGTTTCCTCCAAAAACATGTTTCTCTTGCATATCTAGACTACCTTTGAAGATTTTTGAGTTCCCTTTAGTTTCACTTACGGAAAAATTCAGGAAACACGCTGTAGGGTTTTAAGATGGCATATAGAATTTTCAATTTACCCAAGTAAGACAAATGACCATCTAAATCCAGTAAAAACCTATGTGCTTTTATTCCAAGTAACAACAGTACAGAGCTAATTCTACTTCTCCTCTTTTCATCTACTACGTCACTCACTGCTTGAAAGAAGAATCAACTAGACAGGAAGCTTTCTACTCCTGCCAGTTGGGTTTGGTAAGAGACCAGCCCAACAGCTGAGGCTCTGCCTTAAGGGAAGCCCTGTGGCCTCTACCAAAATGGAAGCACACATTGCCCTGGTGTTTTGTTTTGCAAATAAAAAATAAAAACATGTTATTAAAAGGCAACCCTCTAAATCAGAGATCACGGATAGTTTTTATCCTATATGCCAACTCCAATTGGTTAACAGAAGCTTCCAGGGATGTTATGTTCGAAACATTAGACTTCAGGCAATTCTAACAAAATTAGTATAGCACAAGAATTTTCCAGCAGTAAAATATGGTCACACAGTGATTCCCACCATTAGATTAAATTTACAGGGTAAACTGATTCTCTTCTCCTGGGTCTCTTTCCCATTGTTTCTTTCCCTCTACTTCTACCTGGGCTGTTTTTGAGAAAGGCAAGTAGAGCAGGGTTTTAATCTGCTGTTGGGTTTTATCATAGGCTCTGGAAGATAGACACAACGTGACTTTTTTGGCCGTTTCAAGTGTGTAGATGGTAAAGATCATGGAAGAACAAAGGCAGATCTACGATAAGGACAATTTATTCCAAAGGTCAATATATTGGTTCAGACTAAATCTAACCTCAGGAGGAATTATCTAAAACCCAGAAATAATTTAAGAGTATCACAACAGAGCGCACACCCTTTGTGCTCACTCTAAGCCTACCTTGACATGTGTCTCAAGATAATATCTTCTATCTACTGAGTTGAGAGGAGCCTGAAGCTAGATCCAGATGGTCAGGCTCTGCTTTAACTTAAGGAGAAACATCTCAGACCCAGAACAAGGCTTATCTACGATGCCGCAATGCACAAGGTATAGTGAAAAGAACACAAAACACAAGGGTTCAGATTCTGCCTTTGCAAGTTTTAACATTTCTCCCAGAGTCTCAGAAGAGATGTGATACAACCATCTCAGAGTTTATGGTGAGAATAAAATGGGCAAATATGTAAAGCACCCAGACTAATAACTGGATCATATAGTTATATAGATCATATAGCTCATATAGATCATATAGCTCCCTAACTATAGCTATTATTATTAATTGCAAGGCAATAATAATAATTTATATATAATAATTATATACATTATATATAATAAATACGTGTAATATATAATAATATAAATAATAATATAGCCATAGCAATAGCAAAAGCAAAGCAAATCAATTAAGTTTCTATTATGTGCTAGGAACTGGGTTCCACCCTCTATTAGAGAAAACCAAAATATAAAGACTGTTGTTTATCTTTGGGAAATAGAGTCTGTTTGGAGACCAGGTGAGTATATATAAAATGAGTAAGAGCTGGAGAACAATATATGAAATACTCAACTAGACTCTGAGGACACTGAGACTCTAGGATCATTGCTTCTACCTCTTGTCAAAACAACAAATTAGTTTCTCAAACTCATTGACATTTCTGTTTTCTTAGGACAGTTATTTGAAGTGACTCAATGATCCAAACCTGTTTCATCTGATCTTTCAATATTTTTATTTGTACTTTGAGGGTCGCCAAATCATTGTGTCCTGACAGATAAAACAAATGGGCCATCCTCAGCTAAAGAGAATGAGGCCACCACTCATCACCCTGTACCCCATCTTGTACTTTACACATCATCATCACCCTGCAGCTAGTGTATCATGGGCCCTCAATGAGGTAGAATGAAAATGACAACAGGCCAAGGCCTGATGCTTTCAAAATTTTCCGCTAGATGCCAATGCTTTTGAAATATCATCCTTTCTTTCCATTACTCAGATGTCATTATGCAGGCAAAGCATGTTCTTAGTTGCCCATAGTAGGCTAGAGGCAGGATACATTGTTCAACAGTAATTCATGTCCTATTAAATGTGAAAATTGGACTCACGTGATTCAGTCACTGCCTCACCCAGTTGCAAGGTGGAAAATGTATCTAAGCTAGCACCTTTGTGAACCATGGCAGGGAAGTGATCCCTGAGCCCCATAAAAAATCAGGAAACAATGACTGAAACATGAAGATGAAGGCCTTTGTCAGCTCATAAAGCAGAAGTGATTGCAATTAATTGCTGATAAAATATGAAGGAGTCTCTTGTTGCTAGGGATCAGGTGCCAAGACATAGTACAGCTCTTTCCTGAGAGCTTGGGAAAGACATGTCTCTGAACTGTGCTTGTGAGAAGGCCGATGAGTTGATCTGTGTTGTGGGTGTTTGAGGAGGAACAATACCGAGAGCCATAGAGGATGGAGAGAAATCCCAAAAGGTAGGCTCCCTCCCCAGGTTGACATGAACCACCCTGGCTAACATGGCTCTTCTAGCAGAAGGCTGCCTTTAAATGATTTCCCCAACCAAATCACGACAGGAACGTTGACGGTGAAAGAGCAAATCCCACAGGTGAGGTTATCACAAGGCGGGGGAATAGGAGTAAACATTCACAACAAGCCTTTGGAATATAAGTTTTTGGAATATATTTTAGATGTTACTCATTCTAAGACAATATTTGATTAATCCAAATATACACAAAAAGGTAAAAAATAGGTAGTAGTAAATGCATTTCTAGAAAAGGTGTTCAAAGGGTCTTTGAAGTCTAAAATATATGATCCCTAACAGTTCAGCCTCAGGTTCAGGATGTGTATGTTTGTATATTCAGGGTGGGAGGGTCACTTACAGACATGATTTTTCTTCAGTACATCGAACTTCACAGTGGTTTAGAAAGTGATAAGAAATATACAAAGAATCAATATATACTAAGAAAATAACAATTTAAAATAAAGTTTAGAAATCAGATCATCTCACGCCTGTAATCCCAGCACTTTGAGAGGCCGAGGCGGGCAGATCACGAGGTCAGGAGATGTAGAACATCCTGGCGAACACGGTGAAACCCTGTCTCTACTAAAAATACAAAAAAATTAGCCAGGTGTAGTGGCAGGCGCCTGTAGTCCCAGCCACTGGGGAGGCTGAGGCAGGAGGATTGCTTGAGTTCAGGAGTTCGAGGCTACAGTGAGTTGTAATCATACCACTGCACCCTAGGCGACTAAGTGACACCCTGTCTCCTAAAAAAAAAAAAAAAATCCCCAAAGTGATTCTGACACAAAGCTTCATGTGTAAGTGACAGTTTTCAGTCTTACAGCAATTAAATTCATAATTATGCCTTCAGTAGGAAAGAGCACAGGATATGAGTCAGGGGAACTGGGCCCAGTTCAGCCTCTGCCTCTGAGACGCACTTATCCTACACTCCTGGTCTTTTAAGTGCAGTCTATGGACCAGCAGCATCAGCATCTCCAGGGAGCTTGTTAGAAATGCAGATTCTCACCCCTGCCCCTCACCTACTAAATCAGGGTCTCCAACTTAACAAGCTCTCCCTGTGGTTCCTGGGCACGCTGAAGTCTGAGAAGAACTGTCTAGACCAAGTCTTTCAACCTCTCAGAGTTTCATTTACAAACAGATGGACTTGAAGCATATCTAAATCCTCCTCCCAGACCTACTGGTGCATGCTGACATCAGAGTGAGGACACAGAGGGAACACAATAGAAAGTTCTGGATAGGATGCCAGAAAAAAGAGTGTGAGATTAGGTACACACACACACAGTTTTATAGAAACCATTTGTCTAGGAAAAATCCAAGTCCCAAGACATACACACCCTCTTATGAGATCCTGAGATTCTGCTCAAGCAGGAGCAGTCCCTTGCTGGGGATGGGAAACTGAGGAAGTGAGAAAGGTTGTGGACAACCCGACGCCCCAGGGCAAGTCCAAGGGAGAGGACAAACTGCAATCCAGGTGTCTGCGCGCCCAGCCCTGGACCACCCTGTCTTGTTATCTCAGCTGCATCAGGAAAAATTAAGAAAATAAGAACAGGACATCATAACAAAGAAAGCAGGTGTTTATAGGGGGCGATATATGGACATCGCTCCTCAGTCCCATCCTAGAGCCTTATCAGTCTTTGGATTATTATTTCAACCTTATTAAAATTAGCATCATTAAAATTGAGCATTAGGGCCCCCATAGTCTGACAACCATTCTAGCCCACCCTCCATCTCTTGGTCTGTATAGTTTCACTTTGGAGGAACCAGTGTCAAATAAATACATCCTGCTAGTTTCCAAGAGTCAGATTTCATGAGTCCTGACTGTCACCTTTGCTTTCAAGATTCTAGAGCTCAGTTTCCCATTGTTTACCGTTCTGTGGGCTCTGTAGGTAAGTTAATGTGTGTCCTTATTATGAAATTCACATGTCAGGAACTCAGACATTTACACATGGGGTGATATACCAATGCGGGTTCACTTACCCTTTCTAATTGCATAAGAAATTTATGAACATTAATAACATTCAACCCCATAGAAATATACAACATAAGAGATGACATTCCCTTTCCACACAGGTCCCCATTATGCTGTTACCACTAACAGCGCAGCACCAATGTGCCACTCTTTTTAAATTTTTTGTGCAAGACTTTTTTAAAAATGAGCATACCACACATAATATTGTGCAAATTCTTTTCGTTACTGTGTATCTCATGGCCATCTTTTTAAGTCAAGTTATAATGCTCTCTCTTCTTCCTCGTGTCTACATGGCATTTCAACATTTCCCCAAACATGAACCTATCCATGGACCCTTGGATTATTTCCAATTTTTCTCTATTACAAACTACGCTGCACATTTGAACATGTAACACCAGGAGTGCCCACAGGAAGTGGCAAGCTCTTTGGTATATTATGTTTGCAGATTGCTGATTTGTCTCCTGGTGCACCTTTCGGTCTTCAGCTGGAATAATGGTGGTGATGGAAGGTCGGATTTATTGGAGATATGAAGGATTTGAAATTATGACCCTTATTGTCTGAAAACCTTGCATGCACTCTGCAGGAGTCCATCTTTGCTACAGAGATCCCTTGCCCATACCACACACCCCTATCCCACACAGCCTCACCACTCATCCCATGGAGCCAGTTCCTTTATCCAACAAGTCTTCAGGTACCAGCAAGACAGACCTAGTCACTGCTCTGAAGGAGTCTATAGTCTAGAAAGGATGTTAGAGAAATAAACAGAAGAATAAGAATTTCAGATGGAGATACATGGTACGGAGAAAATATTACCAGGTCCTGAGATGAACGATGACTAGAAAGGGTAAGGGAGGTAAATTTTCAAAATCTTTTTTCACAGATAAAAATCACTTGGTTAAAAATTCTAAAAGTGTTAACAATAAGTATAAAACCTTATGAAAGTCAATATCCTGCCCTTGGGCCCTAAGAATCTAGTTACCCTACCCTCTGAAAACCCTGACAACCAATGTTTCTTACGTAATCTTTGGAGATAATTTATATGCATGTGTGTGAGAGAGAAAATGTGTGGGCAAATGTATAAATATATGTATACATATCTTTTCCTATATTTTTACACAAATGGTAGTTTCCATCTTACCTACTACTCTATCTTGCTTTTTCCACTTAATATATTTCAAATATTATTTCATTTCAATGTAATAAATGAATCATTTTCTATTCTTTTTTATAATTACATGGTATTTCACTGTGAAGATATCCTACAATTATATAGCCAGTCCTTTATTGAGAGACATTTACTGCATCATTCTTTTGCCAATCAATAGAACAATGAATATCTTGAATATATGTCAAATCATGTTTATGTAAGTGTATCTGTAGAAAAAGAAAACATGGATTCAGCAGGTCAAAAAGGATCTGTAATTTTGATAGATATTGCCAACTTGTATGGCAACAGGTAAGGACATTTTTTCTATAGAGGGCATGAAAGTAAATATTTTCAACTTTGCAGGATATAGAGTCTCTATCACAACTACTCAAACCTGCCATTGGAGCACAAAAGCAGCCATAGACACAAATAAAGGAATGAACATGATTTTGTTCCAATAAAACTTAAGTCATGAAATTTGAATTTTACATAATTTTCATGTGTCACAAAATGTTTTATTTTATTGATATATACTTACAGTGTACAACATGATTGTTTTGATACACATATGTATAGTGAAATGATTAACATGTTCAAACAAATTAACCTATGCATCACCTTCCATACCTACCTTGTGTGTGTGTGTGTGTGTGTGTGTGTGTGTGTGTGTGTGTGTAATCAGAGCATCTAAAATCTACTCTTACCAAATGTTCAATATACAATACAATACAATATTATCTTGATTTTTTTTCAACTACTTAAAAATGGTTCTTAGGTCTTGGGCAGTACAAAAGCAAGCAGCAGGCTGGATTGAGCTCACAAGCCATCGTTTGCTAACTTCTGCCATTTACCTCCCCACCATTTGTATTTGAAAGCCTGTTTGTGCCAATACTGTGGCCAACACCAGGCATTATCAAACTTTTGAATCTTTGCCAATTTGACAGGTGAAATTGTATCTCAGTTATGCTTTACTTTGCATTTCTCTTTGTAAAGCAATGTAAATGATCTTTCTTTGTGAACTTCCTTTTGTATAAACATGACTATTCTATTCTTTTTTCTTTTTCCTCACATAGAATCAATCATTAATTCAATTCAACAACTTCAGGATTCCACTAAGGCATATGGAAAAACAAAATATCAGTTGGTTTTCCTTCTTAATTTATTTTCTTTATTAACAGAACAAAACCCAAAGCAAATCTTTAAAACTAAGATTTATTAAGGAAGAATGAATGTTATTCTCCAGTGCTTTCTCTACTGTGGTTTCGCCTTAATTGATCTTTCTCCCACTGGACCATAATCCAACTGGCATAAAGTGTTGCTGCGGATGGAGAGAGAAAGTAAAAAACTTTATTTAAACCACTGATTAATTTTATATTTCCTAGCTTGCCTGTGCCATGTGTCATGGAGGGCAATGGAAGGGGTGTGTGTGGTGGGGATGGAGGTGGGTGGATATTTTGTTTGCTGAATTTTAACAAGACCATTTTGGTTTCCCCATGAAAACTGAAACATGAGCCCAGTTCACTGACATATAGTCTCCACTGGAAACCCAGAGCCCAACACAGAATCATTGCTCCAGCTTCTTCAAATTCGAGCCATTATCATATTTGTTAATCTCCCTTGCAGCTGTGTTGGAAACTCCTCGGACTAAAAGTAAATCAGCTCAGGTGGAGTTCTATTATAACCAGAACTCTCCCTGATGCTTCCATTTGCAACCCAAACTCTATAGTTATCCTTCCAGAGTTTGCTCTGCCTCAGAGCAGACCATAGTAATGAATGGTAAGAAATAGAAGAGGTGAACTTGGCCAAGAAAACCATTTTTCATTGCTCCAGATGACTTGTCCTTCATTAGAGGGTCTGAAGCACATACTCTAACTTCCACCCTAAAGATGTGGACATATTAAGACCAGGATTCTTTACTAAAAACACTTGCAACTTCTCCCTTAGGACATTTTTTCTGGAACAAAAGTGTTAGGAAGTTAATGCCCTCAAAAGCAGCCCCCACCCAATGAGTGATGGCAATTGGTGGATAAATACCCCAACTTCCTCACCTCCCAGATGAGTTCACTCTGAGGCACATTTTATACACTGATTGCTAGAGTTCACCACTGGGATTTTGCTCCATTTGTCCACGTTGATATCTGAATAGCACTTCCCTGACTGCCTTCCTTTACCTCCCTGTCTCACTTTCCTGCCCCTCTGCTAAAGTTTCCTAGAATGATCTCCCTAGCAAACTACTTGCTCTGGACTCTTTCCATCTGTGTCTGCTTCTGGGGAAAACTCAACTAAGACAGGCTCTGTAACCCAGTACAGGGCTCTGAATACAGATTACTCTTTTTAAATTACAATACTCAAATAGTCCACACAGAAAAATTGGGTGTGGGTTTGTAATGGAGTTGAGAAGTGAATGCATGATATGAGGGCAGATAACTCTTGTCTGCCCCTTCTGACCCTGTTCTCTCCCATTTTATTGCTCACTCATCATTTGCCCAAAGCCTCCAATCCAATCAGGCTGCTCTGTTTTTGAAGTCTCAGACACGTATATGTATTCTCACCTCCGTGCTTTTGTGCATGCCGTTCTCCACATCTGAAAGCCCTGCTACTCCTCTTCAACCTGTCCAGATAGTACCAGTCCTTGAAGATCTGTCTCAAGCTTTGCCTCCTCCAAGATGTCTGTTGTGTCATCACTAAGAGAATCACAGCATAGGTAGCCTGTTATTCACAACTCACCACTTAATCATAGGCTTTTGTATAGCTTCTAACTACTGCATATGTGATTGTTCTTGTCTCCCTAATTAAAATGGACTTTCCTTGGGAATAATGATGACATTTTGTACCTCTCTACTCCTCTCAGGGCCTAAAATAGTCTGATAAGCACAATTACTTGTCAATGTATGATTTACGCTTTTAAGTAATAAAACAACATGTATGTGTATGCCCAATAGTAATGAATCATTTTTAATGATCTTCAGAAAGGCCTCTTTCCTCTTATGCAAACTGCCTGGCAGACAGTTATCAGAGCATCCTTCTTGGTGATCCTTTCCAGAAGTTCACAAAAGACAACAGGCCACAGCAACACCTCGGTTTATACACACAACTTCCCTGCACTGCTTTAAAGGCATAATAAAAGATAATGCTTCTCGCTCATAAATAAAAAGTGCTTAAATGTAATTTTGACAAAATGTGTCCCAGGGGTGATTGAAGTCTTTTCCTCTCTGTTGTGATTGTAACTGTTATAAATAGACAACCATAAAAGATTCAAAAGGGGAAACCTTTTAAAGGCTTACTCCAGGGCTTGATACCCTCCCCACTTTATTTTTCTTAGCCCTAATGCTGAAGGAAAACAAACACTTATCAACGTAGTAATGGTGTTTATTTCCCATCTGCCTTGGAAGGGTGGCAATGTGCCAAGCCCTAAGACCGTTCACCACAGCGCCAAGTGAGCTGAAGGCAGCCCCTCCATTCACTGTACCCACGGCTTCCACTTTGGGGGCCATGGAAAGGTTCAGGATCTTGAATTTATTTTTCCCACCTGTTTCACACTCTGTACCTTTGCCACACCTAAGCCGATTTTCCCAGGCCTGGTGTAGATCACATCACTTCCATTCTGCTTACGAAGTCACAGCCACCTTCATGCCCCTCTAGAAACAGCCCCATTGAAGTCAGTCGAGGAAACTCGGAAAGGCTCTTTGTTCTTGCTTTGCCTAGAGTCTGATTCCCAACTGCTCATGCCAGAGCTGCCCTAGCAGGGAACAGGAAAGCTGTCAGCCATGAGATGGAGTCACACCCACCTCCTCACCTGTACCACACCATCTCCCCCATGCTGCACCAGCAATGCCTTGGGAGCTGTGAAGAGCACCACTAGTGTTCCACCGCAAAGCTTTTCATCTTCCGGCAAGTCATCCCTCACCAAAGCAAAGTTCAATCGTCCTATTCAGGTGGGAGGTCCCTGAAAGATCCCAAGAGAAGAAGTGAGCATTTCCTGCTGTTTTTCTGTCTCTTTTCCAAGCAGCAAAGCATACAGAGGAAGTAGCTCGACTTTCTCCTCTCCTTTCTCCTAGTCTTAGCATTTTTGGCACTGACATGGGAGCCTACGCCCAAAGCAATCATGTCTACAGCAAGATTATACTTCTGTAGTGATATAATTCTTAATGGCACCTCAGTGTATCAGCTGTTCCAGTGCGTCTTATAATCCACTGCATCTGAAACCTCCCAAGTTCTTGACAATGGTCTTCCTCATGATGACTCTAAAAGACAAGCAGTAATTAGGTAACAGAATCTAATATCCTTTTAGACAAAGTTCAACTCATTTGTAAGGGGCTTTCAGTGATTGGGCTGAACATGCAGCCCATCTCTGTTTTTGCTAAAAATCCTCTCAACACACGAGAGTCATAAAAGGATATGGCTGAGAAAGTTTTAGTTGCAATCGTTCATTTCATTTGTTTAGAGCTGCTTTTTTTTTTTTTTTCCAAATCCATTATTTTAGTTGATTTTCAGATGAACAGGCAAGATGACTTAGCAGTTAGGAATGCTGGTTCCAGATGCCCGAGCTTGAATCCTGGCTCAAAGCCTTACTGGCTTTATGACATTGATCAAGTCACCTACCTCCCACTCCATGTCTCTACTTTCTTATCTATAAAATGTGAATAGCTCATAGAGTTGAATTTTTTAAAGCATATATGTATGTATACATTATATATATATAAAGAGAGAGAGAGAACACATACATTTGGAACTATGCCTGGAACACAGCAAGTGCTAAATAATTATTCTAGTTAAGAGCCAAGAAAATAAAAGGTTAGCAGATTCCATGCCTGGCCTAAGCAATTCCTTCAGTGAGGAGGTCAGATATTGCCTTAGCTTGGGCTGCCTCAAAAGCAGACTCTGAGAGCAGCATTTGGGTACAAGTAACTTATATGGGAGCTGAAACTCCAGTAGAGGTAGGGAAGGAAAGGAGGCCATTAAGCTGTGTTTATGAGCAGTTTACTTCTGCAGGAAACTGGGCACAATCTTACCTGGCACCCCTTGAAGTGACTGTGCAGAACATACCACGTACCACAGAACTTTCCCTATGAGGCTGAAGGGAGCTGGGGAATGTATCACCAACTCTATCCCCCATTGTTGAGAGGTATCTCTGGGACTGGAACTTTGCTACAGTGTCTTCCAGACTGCTTCATGCATAGGTGAAGCATCCTCAGGGTATCATATGCATTCAGGCTTAAGGATGCAGAAAGCCATCAGCACATACTTGGTCTATCTGCAAGTGACTTCCTGGTATGGCCAAAGGAATACAAGCAGGACAATGACAGCAGTGAATACAGGAGTGCAATGCAAGTCTTAAAGTTCCTTGACCATCTTGTGCATTCAGACAGAACCAAAGCCAAAGGAACCCACCCAGGGAGGACCTATCCTAAATTAATTTCTGGAAAAGGATACTGTACCATCTTTCCTGGTAACTCATTCCAAGCTTATCAGACTTTATGACATCTCTATATACCTCAAAATCCCTTGAGATCTTTTCTTCTACATTAATTTCCAACAGAGAGAAAGAGTAAATCTGACAATATATTTTCATTCATAAAATAAAAAGTTTAAAAAAGGACATGACATGGCTTTAGACCCTGCTAGGTATACAGAAAAGAATGTTCTCTGAGCTTAAATGTTAAACTCTAAAAATGTAAAAACCTATTTGAAAATGCCTACCTTCAAATATGTTGACCCCTCTGTACAGGAGTCACTCTAGACATATGCTTCCAGAGTTGTGGTTTTGGAAAAACTAAAGTTTGCACAACTATCTTCAAATTGACAAGTTTACACTTCAAAGACAGAATGCGCACCTGAGCCCTTGAAGGCAAAAACCAAACAAAAGTCCTTAACTTTTATTAAATACCTTCTCTCTGCTCTTTCCCATTCCTCCAGAGACAGCTTTCATTTTACCTTATCATCTTTCTATCCAAAGGCAAAAAAAAATTCCAAAATCAATTCATAAAGGCAAGAACTTGTATCCACCATCCATTTCTAAATAAAGAAGGAAGGAATACCAAAGCAAAACAACCACACCTATTATAACTGCTTTCTTTGACTTCTAGCCAAATCTTCTTAATATGGACAAGATATAGTAAGTGACAAGGAGATCGTAGAGTCTGGCTTTTATTTAGAATGTTGGTTAAGCCCATTTGCAAGTAAGCATCTTTACATCTTTTCATGTGGAGGGCTTATTTTCTCTATATTTGGGCAGAGCCCACTGAAGTAACCAAAAACCACTACCTCTGATGAGGAGCTGTAATGTAGAACAGAGAAAGTCTTAGTTGAGGTAACTGAGGCCAGAGATCCACAATGAAACTGTACTGTATTATTTCATTTTTCAAACTTACACATTCTCCTACACCCCTTTCTTTGGGTATGATTTATGTTCAGTTGATTTTGTTACAGGTCTGGAATGTTTACACAAAGGCTTAATAGACATTTACTTTGGAAGTTACATTGTGAGATAGAATCAAGGAATTGGCCCATTGCCGGAGTCAGAATGAGAGGCCACCTGGAAGTTAATGATCACTTTGCAAAGACCAGAGGCCTGTAACAGAAGGTTCTAGAAAAGTAGAGACTTCATGTAATAACACATTATGCTCACACATCCATCTTCAGAATGACTGAAGAGAAACTCATGTTTCATAGAGACATCCACCGATAGAGACATCCAGGACACAATTATTCAATACCTTCATACTTTAATGTCATATTTTGTGCTCTAATTTATAGTTTATATATGCTTTTATATAACATTTAAAATAATGCTATCCAAAATGATTCCTGTAACCCCATTTATCAGATAATCTGCTTTACATGTTTCATTCATGCTGAATTTACCTTTGAGGCAAATATAAAAGAATTACAACTTTCACTTTACAGATGAGGAAACTGAGACTTAGAAAGGATCAGCAACCTACTTGCTCAAGATTACATCATGCATAAGTGGCAAAAACCACAGTCCCTTCAGTAATTTCGCCACTATTCTACAGTTGTTTTGTTTAAGCTATTCGCTTTTTCTATGATTCAACGGAAGCCACAAATACTTATCAAGAAGCATTAACATCACTGGGCTGAGCATAGTGGAGGATAAAAATAAATGTAATCTCCTTCAGATTATAACCTAATTTGGGAGAAAGGCCTATTTCTTGAAGTGGCTTGTTTTTATATTCAGAGATTTCTTTCTAAGAAATTATCTGTAATACACAGGGCATTGACAACTAAACAAGTCAATATATGTTACATCCTTCCATATGGCATAGTATGAAAAAGAACGCTTTAAACAAAGTGCTCAGAGGAATTCTTTTTTTAATTTTAGTTTTTTCTTTAAGTTCTATTGCAGGATGTGCAGGTTTGTTATATGGGTAAACATGTGCCATGGTGGTTTGTTGCACTTATCAACCCATCACTTAGGTATTAAGCCCAGCATGCACTCGCTGTTTTTCCTAATGCTCTCCCTCCCCCCACCCCACCTCTCAACAGGCCCCAGTGTATGTTGTTCCCCTCCCTGTGTCCATGTGTTCTCATTGTTCAGCTCCCACTTATAAGTGAGAACATGCAGTGTTTGATTTTCTGTTCCTGCGTTAGTTTACTGAGACTAATGACTTCCAAATCCATCCATGTCCCTGCAAAGGACATGATCTTGTTTCAAAGGAATCCTTCATAATAAAATGATATTTGACAGACATCTGAAGAAGGTAAAAGAGCAGGCTATGCACATATCTGGAGAAACACCAGTTCAGAAAGAGCAAACAGAAAGAACAAATTTCCCGAGGTAGAAATATGTTTGACTTCTTCGCAAACAGCGAGGAGACCAATTTGGCTACAGCAAGACTAGGAAGAGATGGCATAGAGGAGAGATGAAGGAGGCCTGGTCATGTTGGACCTTATGTGCCATAGGAAGGGATTTGACTTTGACTCTAAGTAAGATGAGATGCCCTTGGAGGATTCTGAGTAGATAAGTGACATGGTCTGGCTTTTGTTTTAAAAGGAATCATTCTGGCTTCTTTGTGAAAGAGTATAGAGGGACAAAGGCTGAAACAGAAATACCAGGCTTGAGAGATGGCGATGGACATGGTGAGACATGGTTGGATTCAAGATGCATTTTGAAGATAGTTTCCATGGGATTTTGTGGTGAATGGAATGTTAGGTGGGAGAGACAGAGAGGAGTCAATGATTGCTCCAGGTTTTTTCAGCTTGAGCACCTAGAAGGATGGAGTTACCACAACTGAGATGGACAAGACAAGGGGTGGAACAGATTATAAAGTTTTAATCAGAAGGTCACTTTCTGTCTCATGAAGTTTGAGATACCCATTACACGCCTAAGTAGGGGTATTGAAAAGACATTTAAATGTATAAATATGGAGTTTAAATGAGAGATCTGAGATGGAGATATAAATTTAGGCAACATAAGATATTTAAAGCCATGAGACTGAATGAGATCATCCAAAACATGAGTGAGAGTGAAGAGGGTCAAGATCTGAACTGAGGGTGGGACAG
The DNA here is from genome assembly GCF_037993035.2 of Macaca fascicularis. Taxonomy (NCBI): domain Eukaryota; kingdom Metazoa; phylum Chordata; class Mammalia; order Primates; family Cercopithecidae; genus Macaca; species Macaca fascicularis. The sequence continues at coordinate 76,493,308 of NC_088384.1, forward strand.
CTCAACTTTTAAAGGTTGAGGAGGTCAGGAGAAACCAACAAAGAACAACAAGAAAGGAAAGTCAGTGAAATAGGAAGAGAGTAAAGAGAAAAAAGAGGATATGTCCACAATAAAAGATTTATGCAAGAAAGCTCACAGTGGCTTAATTCATAATACCCCCAGGATGAGAGCAACACAAATATCCATCAGCAGGAAAATAAATAAACAAGTCATGGGATACAAGTCATACAAGGGAATAATACTCAGCAATGCAAAAGAATAAACAAATTGGTACCCACAACAACACGGATGACTCTCCAGACATAATAAACAAGATACAAAAGAGGACTCACTCTATGATTCCATTGATGTGAAGTTCAAAGAAAGGCAAAACTACTCCATAGGAATAGAGGTGAGAACAGTGGTTTCCTCTGTAGTGGGAGGGGTAGGTATTGACTAGAACTGGTATTCTAGTGAACTTTCTAGAGGAATAGAAATGTTCAATATCTTGATCCAGGTGGTGGTTGGACAGGTAGATCATACACAGAAATGCATCAAGACATAGCCTCAAAATGTATGCATTTTGCTGTAGCTAAATTATCCCTCAATAATAAACACAAGGGAGGAAAGAAGGAGGGCATGAAAATGGTGTCCTATGCTATAGAATAGCATAAGACTCCTTGTCCCCCAGCCCCCAACAGGCCCAGTGTGATTGTTCCCCTCCCTGTGCCCATATGTTCTCATTGCTCAACTTCCACTTATGAGTGGGAATATGCGGTGTTTGGTTTTCTGTTCCTGTGTTAGTTTGCTGAGAATGATGGTTTCCAGTTTCATCCATGTCCCTGCAAAGGACATGAACTCATTCTTTTTTATGGCTGCATAGTATTCCATGGCATATATATACCACATTTTCTTTATCCAGTCTATCATTGATGAGCATTTGGGTTGGTTCCAAGTTTTTGCTATTGTCAATAGTGCTGCAATAAACATATATGCGCATGTGTCTTTATAGTAGAATGATTTATAATCCTTTGGGTATATACCCAGTAATGGGAATGCTAGGTCAAATGGTATTTCTAGTTCTGGATCCTTGAGGAATCGCCACACTGTCTTCCACAATGGTTGAACTAATTTACACTCCCACCAACAGTGTAAAAGCATCCCTTTGGGAGGCTGAGGCAGGCAGATCATGAGGTCAGGAGTCCAAGACCAGCCTGGCCAATATGGTGACACGCCATCTCTACTAAAAATACAAAAATTAGCCGGGTGTGGTGGCGCACCTGTAGTCCCAGCTATTCGGGAGGCTTAGGCAGAAGAATCGCTTGAATCCGGGAGGTGGAGGTTGCAGTGAGCCGAGATTTGTGCCACTGCACTCCAGTCTGGTGACAGAGCAAGATTCTGTCTTTTGGGGGCGGGGGGGAAGACATCCTTATTTTTCCACAAAATACTGACAGGTTGATGGGTGCAGCAAACCACCATGGCACATGTATACCTACATAACAAACCTGCACATCCTGCACATGTATCCCAGAACTTAAAGTATAATAAAAATAAATAAATAAAAATAAAATATATATTCTACAGTAAAAAAAAAAAAAAATAGCACAAGAATAGTGTAAATTGTCTTTGCCCATGAAGAGCTTACTTATCAGACTGAAAATTGGAAATGCATAGATTTCCTCTTCAGAACAAGAGGACTAAATTATTATCTTTTTACACTCTTTCTACAGAACATCCTCTTGCTCTTCCCCTTAACTATGACCAGTTCAACCAATTGTCCCAGCAACCACAGCCCCAGTTCTGCTCTGCTAGGCCACTGGCCCCCAAGTACCTTAGAGGATATAGGAGATAATGTTAAACATGTTGTCTTGGTAACCAATGCTTTTGCCTGGTGGCCCTGGTTCCGTCCTCCTCTATGCCCTGCCCTCAAACTTTCCACTGCACTCCAAGGTTGATGACCTGACCCCTCCAGCCCCTCTCTGCTATGCCCTCCAGTGATTGTGCTGTGCCCCCCGTCAAACAAATTCTCCTCCCTCTCGTACACTTCCACCCTACTTCTTATTCTGAACTTGCACAGTTGTTTCCACCTCATGTTTAGCAGGTCTCAAGGGTTCTAATTCATGGTCTTGCTTAAATCTTAAATCCCTGCCACCTACCTCACTGTCACTTGGATGAGGCACCCTGATAGGTTTCCCAGGACAACTACAAAAACTCCTTCATGGATGGAGAATTCTTCCCCAACTCCAAGACCTTTTAAGTTAGTTGGGATTTATCAGGTTGTTAATCACTTAAGTCAAAACTTTATAGTCAGGGTTTAGGATACCCTCCATCAGAAAGCAGAGAACGGAGAGGGGTTTCCACTGAAAACAGGATCACAAATTGGACACATATTTGCTCCTAGTTGGAACATTGCGCCCAGTGGCAAAGTGAGCTCTTTTCTCCCGGTAAGATGTCCCTCACTTGAACAAACTGTTTTGGCTGATAGATTTTTATTTTCAAAGAACCAAGAAGATTAGGCCGGGTGCAGGCCTGTAATCCCAGCACTCTGGGAGGCCAAGAAGATTAGGCTGGACTCACACCTGTAATCCCAGCACGTTGGGAGGCCAAGGTAGGTAGATCACCTGAGGTTGGGAGTTTGAGACCAGCCTGGCCAATATGGTGAGAACCCGTCTACTAAAAATACAAAAATTAGCTGGATGTGGTGGCAAGCACCTGTAGTCCCAGCTACTTGGGATGATGAGGCAGAAGAATTGCTTCAACCCAGGAGGCAAGCTGAGATCACGCCACTGCACTCCAGCCTGGGCTACAGAGCGAGATTGTGTCCAAAAACAAACAAACAAAACAAGGAGCCAAGAAGATTATACTTCAGAGGCAGTTCTGAAAGCAGTCACTTCTAGGCAAGAATTAAAAATGCTTCAGAAGCTGACATGTGATCCCTTCCTGGAACGGGGCTCCCAGGTTGACCCCTGCCCAAGCTCTATCCGCCACATCACCCCACTCCCAACTCCCTGCCCAGGGTCCCAGGGCAGTCACAGGGCAACAGATCACAACAGTGTTATGTTGGGCTGACTCAGCTTTTCCACAAGGGAAGTTACAGAAGAACCTGGCTCAGGACTTAGACCAAGTAGTGAAAGGGAAGGAATGACGAAAGCTGGTGAGGCTTCTGCAACTTGGGTTACTGTCCTTGGATTGCTTCCAGGACTGACTTTGTGGGTACGAGACTCAAACTGCCACACAGAGCCCCATGCTCAAAGGGGTCTCATGCTTGGTTTAATGCTCTGCTGTCACTGTCTTGAAATTGTAATAATTTTTTAACAAAGGCCCACATTTTTATTTTGCACTGGGTCCTGCAAATAAATTATGTAGCTGATACTAATTGTTTCAACTCAGTTTTCAGCAAACTAAACATCACTGGTTATTTTTATATACTCTACTTTGAGCCTTCTCTTCAGTAGATTGAAGTTGATAAACTGAGAGTGATAGACCCACATTCAAACATCTATGGAAACCACTGTTTTCAATGTGTAATTGGAAGAAGATAGGTCAGTTGGATTTCTAGACTGGGACAGTCTTCCCCAAAACTGGAGAAATAAGGAAATATCTACAAGTTGAAGGTCAAGATGATGAGTAAGAATGTATTGAAAAGTAAGACTTCAAATAAAATTTTCATCCCTGGCTTGAAGATGACATTAAACATAAACTTACTGCTATGAAAATATCAATCAGTCATAATGCCAAATAGTTGAAAAACACACATAACTTAAAAAATCCCCAATCCATCATTTATCAGAGGTAAGTTCTGGTAACACAGCCAGGTTGGGTCACAAACCAAATAATGGCAGTGGCACAATGAAATAAAAAGAGAAATCTGGGTAATCCATTGAATAATAATTGCTTCTCTCAACTCCTCCAAATAACTAAGGTATGTGTTTCCAGAGAGATCTATCTTATCCCTGAGTAATACTCAAATTTTCTGTGTTCTCAGAACTCTAAACTCTCTCCCCCTCAGTAAAGTCTTCTCTGGCTATTTAAAAGCAATTCAGTGTTTTATCTTTCAACTATCTCCTCTTTTCAATAAATCTCTGTGCATTGAAAGGCTCTTCTGGCCTTGTCAGCATCAGAGTCAAAGGGGGCTGGGGCAGAGTAAACACACAAGGTGGACCTTGGTAGCCAGGCTCCGCACCTGGCTGTAACCCTTTCTTTTTATCATCCACAGTATACTTACTCCTTGTCTTGGAATTCACCACAGCAGCCAGCCTTCTCCTCCAGCTCTGTTTCCTCCCCTGCCTCCTCACTCTCAAAGATGACCTCTCCACCTACTTCCTTGGGAAAATTGAGAACATCTGATGAGAACTCCCACAAGTTTCCTACCAAACTCCTTAAGTTTTCTTTGGACCATCACCCAAACTTTCTTCCTTCCCGCCCATCTTGGAAGAAACATTCCCTGACACATGGGCAGGTTAACCCCTTCACCTGCCTCCTACCATGCAAGGGCTTCCCTTTGATGATAAGGGTCTCTGTTTTCTCCTTCCACTGGCTACTTGTCCAGTTCCTCAACACTGGGCTCAAATCTTCTCATTCAAAAACAAACACACAAACACCAATGACATCCCCTCCTCAGTCACTCTTCACTCTCCTGCCTTCCTTTTTCTACCAGTCCATAGTGTCCACTTCCCTTTCTCTCTCTATGCCTTCAGTAAAACAAAATACTGTCTCATCCAGCACTAAATTTAGAAGGCATCAAATAAATGTGAGACCCATTTCTCGATAGCCTTGAAATACAGTTTGAAACCAAGTAGTGTGATGCCTCCAGGTTTTTTCTTTTTCCTCAAGATTGCCTCGGCTGTTTGGGGTTTTGTGTGGTCCCATATGAATTTTAGGATTTTTTTCCAGTTCTGTGAAAAATGACATCAGGTTTTGACAGGGATTGCATTGAAATCTGTAGATCACTTTAGGTAGTATGGACATTTTAACAATATCAATTCTTCCAATCCGTGGACACGGAATATGTTTCTACTTATTTGTGTCTTCTTCAATTTCTTTCATCAGTGTTTTATACTTTTTAGTGTAGAAATCTAAATCACATTGACCAGTGAAACAGAATAGAAAGCCCAGAAATGAACCTCCACTTTTATAGTCAATTGATTTTCAACAAAGATGCCAAAAACACACGATAGGAAAAGGACAACCTCTTCACTAAAGAATGCTGGAAAAACTAGATATCCACATGCAGAAGAATGAAATTTAACTCTTATATTACACCATACACAAAAATCAGCCCAAAATGAAATAGTCTTTTCTAGGGTTAGCCAAATCAAAGGCCTGGGTTTGACACCCATCCTATTTGTAATCCCAGAAGCATTCTTGCTTCTCACGATGAGATCTCTCTTCCTGGTTTCTGTGATGTTGGTTTCCCTCCAACTTTTCCCACTTGCTCATATAAAGTGTCTTTTTCCTGTTCTTGTCCATCACTTAATGGAAGTTATTTCCAAAAATACCTCTCTTGGCTTGTTCTCTTGGCTCAGTATAGTGAGCAGAGAACATCTTTATTCCATGAAGGTTCTCATTGGCTCCCATCCTCACTGCATGATTCCCAAAGGTATATTCTTACTTCTGACCTCACTACCAAATCACAGACCACATCTCCAACACTTACTAAACACCCTCAGTCACCTGCCTTACCTCCCTCTAAGTGTGGCCTACCGGTTCCTTAACCTCTAGTTAACTAAAGCAGAATGAATGTGACAGAGGGATCCATCTTGGACAACTTTCAGGGAGTTTCTTATATAATTCTTGCTGTGGAAAGGCACTAGTGTCAGACTGAGGCTCATCAGGCTTGCAGGTAGAAACAACAGGTGATTTTACCTGGCTGGAGAAACAGTGTGAGACAAGGACCAAAGCCAGATTCTGATCCAAAGCAGCCAAGCTGCACTTCTGTGCTCAGCACTGTATGTTTACCTCTTGATCTTCTTAAAAATTACACTGTTCAAGACATTGATAACAGATAGAGACATCGCCCAAAATTAAACCAGCATTGCTTTCACACCTAGAGATAGAAAATTAACTACTTACTTTGCCTGCAAGTCAAGGCACAATGGCGTTGCATTAAGCAGGAAGTGATGGGACGTCTGACTTGGGCACAGTGGATCAAGAAAAGCTGTGACCTCTTTTCCACTTATTGTTCACACTGTAAATGCTTTACTTCCATCAATTAAAAGGCCTATGTGGGTTCTGTCGCTCCAATTATCCATGGTTCCGTTAAGCATCTCTCTCTGATTGAGACGCGTTTCTTAGTGGGAGTGCCTGCATCTGCTTTCCTAATCATGGCATTCCCAAATCCCAAGGAGCTCTGTGAATGATGCTCTCTTGGAAGACACTGGTGCTAACATTTCCCTCCCTGAGTTAGGAAAGTTAAGAAGAGTTAATAAATTTTTGGCTGTGCTCATGTCCCACCCTCCCACTAACAACAACAACAAAAACGTCCTTATTTTGAACAAAGGAGAATGAAGAAAAGCTCCCTTCCTCCACCCACAGCCTGGGCTCCCCATCCAGGGCCTCCTGCTAATTTCAGACCTCACCCTGAAATCAGGGAGGCCTGTGCCCTTGGGACACTTACCACCCCTCTCGGCATGACCTGCAGCATTCACAGCTTCCGAGTATCCTAATCTATTCCATATTCTGGGAGATTCTCAGAAGGGGAGGGTAACCATTCTCCCACAGTCACTCCACGCTTGCTTTCCCACTCACATCCGCTTGGGATTGAGAGCAGTAGGGTAACAGTTCTGCCTTCCCTGGTGCTACGTGACTCCTTGGCTTTTGCTTAATCAAGGCCATTACTGTGGAAGTAAGCCGTGCACAACGGGGCCTGCCCAAAATAAAGCAGGGAGCTATGGCATTGCCTTCTCCCAGCTTAAATGGAGTATCTAATTGAAACCACACCACCACTGTTAAAGAAATGTAAGGAGCAAAAAGGAGCAAATACACAAAAGTATAAAAAATTATAGGGCAAGCTGAGTGGGGAGGAAGACAATAGAATGATGCCCATTACTTTCCCTTAACTGCCATTTTGTATCACGTTAATTGAGAACTGTATCAGTTTTCACGTTCATCCACCAATGACAAAGTTGGAATTAAGAGTACCCAACCCATGTGAAAAACTTTCAGGGCTTAAGATCAAGTAAGTAGTGACACACTTGTAATCCTGGCACTTTGGGGTGCTGAGGCAGAAGAAGTTCTTGAGCCCAGGAGTTTGAGGTCAGCCTGGGCAACATAGGGAGATCTCAACTCTACAAAAGATTTGTTGTAAGTTCTTACTAGGAAAAAAAAAGGTGAAGTAAGTACTGCTCCCACCAAACCTAGCCATTTGCCTGACTTTTAAACCTAGACTCCTTAACTCTGTCATATCCAGTTTATCAGGAAGCCTTGGCTCTACCTCCAGAATACCTCCCACATTCTGCTCCTAGCTCACCTCCTTTGCCACTACCTTTTTGATTCAAGATGCTATCATTTCTTGCCTGGAATGTTACAGCTGATGGCCAACTGGGCTCTCTGCCTCACCTTACCCCCATCCCACTCTCCACACTGCAGCTGGTGAGAGTATTTTCACACCCAAATTACCTTCCAAAGATTTCCCACTGTCTTTGAGTGGAATCCAAGCTTTTTACACAGCCCACGTAATTTTCCTTAAGCTGTCTCCTTCTCTCATCTTTACCGCGATTCCCTAATACTCTCTCCCTCACTTACTGTGCTTTACTTTGCTTTAGCCACGCTGTTCCCCTTGCTGTCCTTCTATTGCACCAAGCTCTTTCCCTTTGTCCCAGATGGGGTTTTCCAGTGCAGAGCCTGTGATGGGGATTCTTGTGTATGCAGGAGGACTCTCAGGACAAACCTACAAAATAGTCTGGGAGACAGAACAGAGAAAGGAAAGACACCAATCAAAGACACAGTCTCTGCCAGAGACCAGATTCAGCCTGATGATCCCATGGCCGTGCTTAAGGCAACAGACTGGCATCTTGTTCCACTCAGCCATTGGCTGTGATCCACCCCTGAGAGGGGACATCATCTCAGGCATTCTCTTGCAGCAAAGCGCAATTGCAGTTGTAAGCAGATAGCAGCCAACACTCAGGGAAGCCAGGGGATGGGTACCTTGGCCCTTGGGATGTAGGCAAGGCATTAACAATTCTACTAGATCTACCTTAAGAACTTGTTTTAGCTATTCCTTCTGCCTGAAACATGCTCCTTCTAGATCTGCATGTGTCTAGCTCCTCATTATCATTTTCATCTTGATTTAAATGTCTTTTCTGAGTGGCCATGCTTGACCATCTAGCTAAAGTAGCTACTCTGACACACTGCCCTTCCAGTTAGTCAATATTACTATCTGATAATATCCTTTTTCACTGTCTGAAATCATATTTTTTTTATTTAACGTTCACTTGCATGTTTATTGGTTGTCTCTCCTACTACAATGTAAAGTCCACGAGACCAAGACTTCAATCTTATTTGCCAATTTAGTGGTAAAGTCAAAATATTCTGAAGTGAGACTTCCAAGTTCAATTTCTGACTTCACTATTTAATAGCTATATAAGCTTGAGCAATTATAAGTCGTTGTGTTGCTGACTCCCATCCTTCAGATTAATTGGGTCATTTGGAGGATTAAATGAGTTCATGCAAGAAAAGTGCTTGGAATACTGTCTGATACATGTTAATTATTCAGTAAATGCTAGCCCATGAGATGTGCCTGGTATATAAGTGAATGAATGAATGGATGGGTAGATGAATGAATGAATGAATGAATGACTCCCTTGGCAACTCAAGTTGCCACTCTGCTCCACCTGTATGGTGTATAGCAAAGGCCACTGGCATTTCTTTGACTTTTACCCTTTAAGGCTACAAATGTTCTTACTCTCTTTCTCAGCCATCAGTAGACGTCTAAAGTACCCAAATTAATTTTTTTCTCAATTATGCTTGGAACCACCCAATACTCCCTTCTCAATCATACTCATTGCAAGTCTTTAGACTTGAAGGCTTAATTTCCTGGGCAGCAGCATGCTAAATTCTGGAGGCAAGACTCTAGTCCCACAGTCACAAGCACTCACTGTTCCACCAACAGCTCTTTCCCATTGCTTTGCTCAGGCCACCCTTGCCATGTAATCCAAAAAGCTGGCTGCATCAAGAGGAAAGGAAGCTTTCAGTAAGCTTCAGCCACCAAATGAACTGTGGTTTTGTCTGTGGCCTGCATGAAATGGATAAAGGTGCAATTAGTTCAACTCTCCTCTGCAAGGCAGAGTTTATGGGAAGTAAGCAGGGGCAGTCATTAAGCAAATATAAACTAACCGCGTTCTGTTGAGCAGGCACTGTGGGGAACGTGAACCGTATCATAGAAGGAGATGAAGAATAAAAGACACAGTTCAGAAAGCAGTTGCCCTGAGAGGGGATAATTTTATTGACCTAAATTTTTCTTAAGGAGGCTTTTGTATTTTTTTGGGTGAAAAGGTCGGATAAGACATTTAGGATTAATGGAAAGGCACCAAGAACAAGCCTAACCTTCCATTATGGGAAGACCAGGCAATATATTTGTCACTGAAGGGGGAGAAAAAGAGCAATGCAAACAGAAGTAGAAGAGGGAGGTTAGAAGGCAGAGGGAAGATAGAGGCGTCTTGAAGAGCTGTCGTTGTGTTGCTTACTCCCATTCTTCTATAAGGTGGCTAAATTCAACAATGCCTGGAGTGAGGGGAGGTTTCATAGAAAGCAGTGAAGTGTATGGGTTTCCAGACCAGCAGACTTTAAATGATCCAGAGACCACACGTACCCTGTAGGCCAGAGGAGATGTGGAGGTAAAGGAGCCTCAGGCAAGCTTAGCCTTTGTGGAGGCCATGAGAAGGGATTTGCCCCAAATTAACCCAGATCTCCAACGGATCAAGAGGGTTCAGCAAACACCCAAGCAGTATCTAGATACTCTCACACTCAGGGAGATGTTAAAGGGCAGACATCCACATCCCAATGTCCATCCCAGTGTCCATCCCTGTGGCCCCATTTTCAAACCGGGTCTAGAATCTTCATCATCAATCATATACCCAAATCTAAGCTGATGATCAATTTTAAGCAGTGGCTGAAGGCTCAGAAATAACATGTAGAAGGGCAGGCCCATGGAGATCATCCAGCATTTCTTCTTCTGCATAATCTTCCAGGGTGATTTCATTCACTCTCTTGGTATCAGATCTTGTCTGTAGTCTGGAGAATCTTTAGCCCAGATCCCCTCTTAAGAGCTGTTGTGTGTAGCAGCCACTAGCCACATGCGGCTATTGAGCACTAGAAATGCAGCTAGCATGACTGAGCAATTGCATTTTTAAAATTGTGCTTCATTTTCATTTATTTTGATTTAAAAAAAATTATACTCAATTTAGTTATTGGAACACCTTTAATAATGTTTGGAACAATTTAGGTATGTAAATCTACTTTTAAAAAGTTTTTTGTTTTGAGTTTTGTGGGTATGCAGTAGGTATATAAATGTATGGGGTACATGAGATGTTTTGATAAGGCATGCAATGTGAAATAATCACATCATGTAAAATGGGGGTATCTATTCCTTCAAGCATTTATCCTTTGTGTTACAAACAATCCAAATCTACTTTTACAACTATCCATTTTTCGTGTGAATGAAAACTTAACATCCAAATTGAGAGGCTCTGTAAATGTAAAATATAAAGTTGATTTAGATGATTTAGTATCAAAATGTCAAGTTTTCATTAATAATTTTATATTGATTAAATGCCGAGATGATAATATTTTGGATATATTGGGTTAAATTAGAATAGTATTAACATTAGTTTCACCTGTTTCTTTTTATTTGTCTCAATGTGGCTACTAGAACACTTAGAACTCCATACATGGCTCATGTCATATTCCACTGGACAGCACTGCTCCGGTACCATATGGCCACATCCACCCTTAGGTTGTTCACAGGTACCTCAGACTAACATGTGCAAAATTATCACATGCAAAATTACATTATCTGTTGTCTCCCATCTCACCCCCAACCTCTTCCTCCTCTAGAATTCCTTAAATGCCTTCATTAATCAGATTACATTGGAAAATAATCTGAGAGTTATTCTTGATGCTTCAAAGTCAGTACCACCTTCAGTAGCATGTAGCTTATGCACTCCATAAGGGCAAGGGCAGTATCTGCCTAGCTTATGATTCCATCTGTCTACACTTCGCCAAATGCAGCATGTAGTAAGACCTCAATAAAGACTTTCTAAACAAATGAATGAGCAAACAAGTGAAGCGGTGACTCACCTCTGGCATGGCTGAAACGACAAAGCATGTATAGCACAGTTAAGCAGAAAAGAGACATTTCAGTGTGCTCCCTAGAACAGCTGACCTTGAGGAAGAAAGTCAAAGTCCCACCTACAAAGCCACGGAGCAGTGACATGAAAACTGAGGCTCCAGAAGCACTTCTATACAGGGGGGTCTGGAGATAACCAAAGCAGTCAGGGCCTTTCCTATGAATTAAGGAGATTTGGGGGGTTTTTAGCTTCCTGGAACCACACCCTACTCAGCTTTGCAACGTGGCCTCTTTGCTGTAAAAGCTGGAAGAGGAATTACAGAGACAACAAATCTAGGTCAGCAAGAACCATGGACAGACTAAGCAGGGAGTGGACAGCCTCCCTGAGTGCCAATTAAACCAGAGTAATGACCAGTTAACAAGTACAACTGAAGAATAGGCTGAAAAAAGTCAGGCTCATTCCAGAAAGTCTGGCGGCCTAAACACCATCCCAGAACAATAATAGCAGTGGGAGTAGCCATTGACATCAATTTATGCAGCACATACTATGTACCAGGAGCTACTTTAAATATTCCTTTCTTCTCACACTCTCTCTCTGTATGTATACATGTATATGATGTGTGCGTGTGTGTGTGTGTACGCGCGCACACACTAGCTTCAGTCTTCACAGCAACCCTATAAAGTAGTAATCACTATCATTTCCATTTCACAGATGACGTAAATGAGACATGGCTCTGGGATTCAAACCCAGGCCATCAGTTACAAAGTCTTCATTTTTAACTATCATGCCATTCTATAAATCATAGATCAGTGAAAGGAGGCATCGAATCCTAATTTCTGGAACACCAGGTAAGATTATGATCCATCTGCTCAGTGTTCTGATGACTATCTAAGGAGCATTATTTAGGACTAAGTGAAGAAATAGGCATTATTCTCTTCTCTGACACTACCCACATTCATTCACTTCTGCATTAAACGTGTATATTTTTTAAGCTCTCTCTTACCCGTGTTTCTATTTATCCTAGTCTCTTCTTGAGACAAGGACTTCTCTTCTACTCTTTGCTACTACCGCAAGATTGGAAGATCTTAAGGAAAATTGGTATATTTGGAAGGCAGAGATTCTGAATTAATGGAGAGTTAGATTGGCTCTTCTATTTCTGCCTCCTTGTGCCTTAAACTGAGGAATGGATCCAGCTAAGCACAACTTGGTAAAAGAGTATGGAACAGGGTCCTCAAGCAACGAAGGTGGGGTGCAAGAGGAGAATGGGGACATGGGGAGCTAACATTGTGTGATGATATTTGCAGTGGTTTTAGACAAACTAAACAAACACCAACAAAAGAGGAAACGATAAAACTTCTGGCAATGTCACTACCCTGACATTAACATTTTTGGAAAGAGAGACATAGAAGGGAATGATACAGAAGAGAATGAAAGACTTACTCTGTTTTGCTTATTACATAAACACAAGAATAAGGGTGGGAGATTGTTTAAGGAAGGAAGATACAAATCAAAAAGGGGGAAATTTTTCTAGCCATAAAAACTTGTCAAAATTGAATCATCTCTCTTGTATGGTTTTGAACTCCAGTTTAGGGAACAGACCTCAGCCAAAGATTATTGACCACTGGAATTTGAGTTTGAAATTGATGACCATTTAATCCCAACTCTAAGATTTTATGCCCTGAATATTACTAATATATTTTCTATTAAGATATAATTTATACCCATGAAAGTTACCATTTTAAAGTGTACAATTCAATTATTTATAGTATATATTTGTAGAGTCATACAGCCATCACCATTTTCCAATCCCAGGATATTTTTATCAATCCAAAAAGAAGCTTTATATATTAACAGTCACTCCTAATTCCTCCTCCCTCAATCCCTGGCAACCATTAATCTACTCCTTGTCTCTATGGATTTGCCTATTCTAGAGATTTAAGCCACATAATGTGTGGTCTTTTGTGTCTGGCTTCTTTCATGTAGCATAAGACTTTCAGGATTCATTCATGTTGTAACATGAATCAGTATTTCATTCATTTTTATGGCTGAATAATTTTCTATCATATGGATATACCAAATTTGGTATATCCATTCATTTGGTAGTGGATATTTGGGTTGTTTTATTTTTTTAGCTATTATGAATAATCCCACTATAAACATTTATGTACAAGTTTTTGTGTGAACGTGTGTTTTCCTTTCTCTCTGGCATACACCTGGGAGTGGACTTGCTGACTCACACGGTAACTCAATTTTTTAACTTTCTGAGGAGCTGCCAGACTGTTTTCCAAAGCAGCTGTACCATTTTGCATTCCCACCAGCAACGCATGAGGGTTTTTACTTCTCCATATCTTAGCTAACAGTTAGTATTTTCTGTCTGTTTTATTATAGGCATCCTAATAGATGTGAAGTGGTATTTCCATGTGGTTTTGATTTGCATTTTCCTAATGACTAATGATGTTGAGCATCTTTCCATATACTTATGGACCATTTGTATGCCTTCTTTGGAGAAACGTCTATTTAGATTTTTGTCCATTTTTAATTGGGTTGTCCTTTTATTATTGAGTTTTAACAGTCCTTTATATATTCTGGATGATCAATATACCTGACTTTTACTATAAGTGAAGAAATTTGAAACCTGGGTAAATTATCTTTCCAGGAGAAAAAAATAGGAAACTTGAAATTATTTAAGAGTACCTAATATGAATAACCAAAGAAGAGATTATGAACACTTATAAAGAGCTATTTCCCTATTCTCCCTAGCCCCTCTCATCCTACCCTACCTAAAATTCCAAAAAGCACCAAAGTCAATTGGTTTCAAGGGTGAATTTTTCAAACCTTCAAGGAAGAGATTTTTCCTTTGTTATATAACATGTTCCGGAGTCTAAAGAAAGGATACTTCTTAATTTTTTATGAAGACAACATAAAACTGCACCAAAACCTGAGAAAAAATAGCCGAAGAAATAAATTATAGAACAATCTTACTTATATATGTTAACATGAAAAGCTCATAAATTAAATATTAATAAATGCAATTTATCAGTACAGTAAATGAATACTACATGGGAATAACCTTTGGAAATCATAAGATGATTTAATAATGAGGATTCAATATAATTAACAATGCATGTGAATAAAAAACTCAATATTCAGAAAAGACATTGAATAGAAACATTTATTACCAGTTCAAAAACACTCCTTAGGACCTGTACATTGAACAACAGTTCAGTACCATCTCACACCTTATATAGAATAACATTAAACATCTGAAACTATTTTTAAAAACAGCAAGAACATATGGAAACAGAACTTTCATAAACTCCTGGTGGGAGTTTAAAATGGTCAAATCACTTTGAATAAATACTTGGTAGCATCTAGAAACACTGATAACCTACATTCTATATGGCCAAGGGATTCTACTCCAGTGTGTATGTCCTAGAGAAATTCTTGTACAGTTTATAAACAGACATATACTACAATTTCCATGGAGAAACTCTTTAAAAATAGAAAAAAATAAATTATATTAATAGGAGAATGAATAAACATTTGTATTTTCATTTCATACAACTGTTAAAATTATGTAGCTCTCTCTATTCAGTCATGTAATTAGAACTCCACACAAAATGTTGAGTGAAAAAAAAGCCAAAAAGCACATTTCAGACAGCACACACCTTAAACATTGTTGTTGCTGTTGCTGTTGCTGTTGCTGTTGCTGTTGAGGCAGAGTCTCACTTTGTTTCCCAGGCTGGAGAACAGTGGCACAATCTCGGCTCACTGCAAACTCCGCCTCCCAGGTTCAAGTGATTCTCTTACCTCAGCTTCCCAAATAGCTGGGACCATAGGCCTGTGCCACCATGCCCAGCTAATTTTTTTTATATTTTAGTAGAGACAGAGTTTCTACATGTTGGCCAGACTGGTCTTGAACTCCTGACCTCAGGTGAACCGCCCGTCTTGGCCTCCCAAAGTCCTGGGATTACAAGCATGAGCCACTGTACCCAACCTTAACACTTATGTCTATTTTCAAAACACAAAAACAAATATTATATATTATTCATCAACACATACATATGTATGTAAATACATTTAAATGGAGTGAAAAAGATACACATTCCATTCACATTTACCTCTGGGTTTGTAGCAAGAACAATACTGCCAGTGGAGGACTTTATCATTCACCGTAATCCTTTGCTTCTTTTATTTAAATTGGGGTAAAGCAAAATCTTATCAATCCTCAATTCTGATTGGTGAGTGTATGAATGTGCATCATTATTAATTATACTTTTGAGATTTTTCAGATTTCTGAGAACAAAAAAAATCTTTTAGTAAAAACAGACACCAAGTTCCTTAATACGATAAAAATATATATTTCCAAACAAAAATTAGTTCCATTCTTACTGGCAAAACACTAGAAGCATCACATCAAAATAATTTTAAACAATAAGGATCCACACTATTAATTTATATGACCCTAAAGGGCTCTAGCTATTTAATTAATTGATCAGAATTTTAAGATGTATATGTATCTTTAAGTATATGTCTATAGGATTGTGTATTTGTGTGTGAGTATGTATATGTTCATGGAGTATGTGCATGTGCATATATAAGAATTTGTATATTTATGTATATGTATATGAATGC
The DNA here is from genome assembly GCF_037993035.2 of Macaca fascicularis. Lineage (NCBI taxonomy): Eukaryota > Metazoa > Chordata > Mammalia > Primates > Cercopithecidae > Macaca > Macaca fascicularis. The sequence goes on from NC_088384.1 coordinate 76,509,207, forward strand.
ATATGTATGTGTGTGAAGTGGGTATATGTGTATGAGAGTATGTATATGAGTGTGTCTGTGAGTACAAATACCCACTAACAGACATACTCACATATATACTCTCATACACATATACCCCCTCACCTATATACACATTCATATACATATACATAGCCACAGGTATATGCTTTTACATACATAGGTATATGTATGTAAGAGTATCTGTGAGTGGGTATATATGTATGTATGTAGGAAGATGTGTATGTGTATATGTATATGTGGGTATGTACACATGTGCCTACATGTGTGTGCATGTGTGCATATATGCCTAGGTATGCATATGTATGCATGTGCGTGTGTACATGTATGTATATGCATGTATATATGCATGCAAACACATCAAATAGGAAGAAATACATATCAAGTGTTCCACATGTGTTTGTTCTGTATTTTTGGGTAGAGTTTATGCTCATTAAAATCTGAACCTGTGACTTGTGTTTCTTTTAGAATTTGGAAGTAAGTTCTCAATAATTCTTGTAGAATTAAATCTGGCACCAGTACCCCACAATTTCTACAGACCAGCAAAAATTCACAGACCAAATTTCAGGACTGTTTTTAGCTCAGTACAAGATAGTTGATGGTGAGAATTTTAAAATAAAAATGAAACCCTAGAGATAAGTTTCTTTTAAAATTTTTACAGATACAAACATAGTTATACCCTTTTCTGGAATTCATAGCAAGCATCAGGAACTAAGAGATTATAATTACCTCTAAATATTTGACAATTTCTCAAAAATTGCTAAAGTACGTTAAGGAAAGATAGAGAAGATACAACGCTGTAGATGACCTGCTTTGTTAACCAGAAGGACAGAAGAGAACCCACCAGGTGGACTTTGCTTCCACTTCCGGCCAGTGGGTAACTCACTCATTTGGAGAAGGTGGCATCAAGAAGCCAGCAAAGGTGGGGGATGCCCTTCATGGATCCCGTATAGCAGAAGAGAGAAACGGTGGTGTTGGTGGCAGTGATGAATGTGGCCTTCTGGTCCTGTGTAGGAAAGCTGTGAACTCACAAGTTCAATTCCCAGGATAGGAGGGTGGGGTCTGGAGAAGAGGAGCATAGCCTGAGCCTGAGCAGACAGGCTTAGTGATTGCATCCTACTGACAAGGAAACACAGCCATGGCTTTTGGTCTGCACGCCTGGAAAGGCAGCCAGAGCAGGAGAGCCATCCAAAAGCAAGAAAAACCATTTCCTCACAAAAGGAGAGGTTATTCTCTTATTTTCTTTTCCCCTGGAGCCTGAGTCAGGCAGGAAAGCAACACCCTAAGGTCAGATCTAAGTCAAAGAGGTGAGCGCTCCATTCGGGTTCAATTCGACAGGCTGAAAGACACTCACAGCCCAGATGGGCAATAAACCGGAGGAGCCACAGCAGCAGAAGCAATGCCTTATTCGCAAATATTGCTTGGAGCCCAAGAACAGTCTCTTGCATTTCAGGTCATACTCCCCACACAGCAAACCAAGCTGTGCTCTTTCTGGGTGGCTGGCTCAAAGAATCATACATTACAGTGGAAACTCCCATTTACTTCATTTACTGCCATTTATAATATTTTCCACTATTTGTAGATAATGAATTCATCCTTTTCTTCGTTCCTTTTTGTCAAAAATTAAAATGTTCCAAAATCCTTCTCAAATGTGTTCGCCTTCATTTTCTCTGATAGCTTTAATGGTTTCTTTGGAATTGCCCCAATATCAACCAAATTAACAATGCTGAGCAATAAAAATTGTTACCTTCATTCACTTTGAGTGGCAAGGGGCCTTTGAATGAGCAGGCTTAAAGAAGAGAGGTTAATTAAAGTCACTCCCAGAAAAATAACCACTCATCACAAAAAGTTTCTCCCCAGCAGAGTCTAGCTCTGTGTCATAGTTATAGACAATCTCTAGTTTATTTGAAACTCATTTAACATGCAGGACTGAAGCCACGAATTTTGCCAATGGAATTACATCTCTACAATTGCCTCACCTAAGCCTTTCAGAAGGATGTTAAGCAGGAGTCTTAGCAGGAGATCAAAAGGAGAAAAGGAATATTCCATGCTTACTTTATTTCACAGAAGCCTGGTGGTTTTCTCAGCCTGTGAAGAGTCAGGCACACGTTACATACGTCTGCATGCGGAGAAATTAACGTTCCACTTGGAAACCTTACTTTTTTACCAAATAACAGCCTCAGAGCAAAGCATGATGAACAAAGCCACAATAACATCTCTTTCATTTTTACACCCTTCAGTCTACTGGCAAAATTGGAGCAATAAACATGTCAGCAGCTCATTCCTCTTTCTTATATTCTGTCATTGTTTGCTTTGGCAACAGCCACTATCCTAGGGCCAGGAGGAAAAGTGGACATACTGGACCAGGATAAAAGGTGTCAGCCAGCTAAGTTCATCAACAAACCCCAACTGGTAAAGGAAATTGGTATCCAATTCGTGTGATTGCTACTGCTCATAGCTAAGACGCTGAGTCAGGCTGAAGAGCTACCCTGGAGGAGGTGGCAGAAAATTACTTTTGTTCCATTAAAAGTGAATCCTAATTGGCAATTCTCTATAAAGCAGTAAAGGGAAGACATTATTTTGATTGTTTGCTAAGCTTTCTGCATCTCGAGAGAGATGGTTTCAGCATCTTCAGTGCTTGGCACATCCTTGTTCCAAGGAATCATTCTTTGTATGTTGCCTTCTCCTATTAAGATATCTACATAGGTACCCTGTACTTCCTACACTAAGTAAGGCAGGGGTTCTCAATTTATGTAGTTCAGTCCCTTCCACATGCATCTTTTTTTCTATTCATATTACTTTTAACTTGTGTCTTTATATTGAAAATGTATTTTTTATAAACAAAACACAGGTGGACTTTACTTTTTCACTTAGTCTGACAATCTCTGCCTTTTAATCTGAGTGTTTAATCCATTAATGCTTAGTGTAATTTTTTCTATAATTCACTTTAGCTCCACATGCTTCCTATTTGTTTTCTATTTGTTTCACTTTCCTTTGTTCCTTTGTTTCTGCTTTCATGACTTCATTTGGATTGATGAAGTATCTTTTAGCTTTTTTAATCTACTCTACTGTTTTTAAACTATATCTCTAGTTGTTTCCGTTAATAGTTACTCCAAATATTATAAAATGCATTCTTAACTTGTCACAATCTATCACGAGTTAATACTATACCACTTCATATCTAATGTATTAATCTTACAAAAGTATTCTTCCTTTTACCTCCTTTCTATCTTTATGTAATTGTTATTATATATACAATGAGTAAATCCCAGAATATGTTGCTTATTTTCCTTGAAATAGTCAATGATCTTTTAAACAGAACAAAGGGGGAAGACATTGTATATTTACCCAAAACTCATTGTTTCTGGAGCTCGCCATTTCTTCCTGTAAAATATTGAATTTCCCCATTCAGTCCTTTTGAATAACTAGGCATGATAGAAAGCTAATGCAAATTAGCACCTGGCTGAAGAGCTAACCCTGACAATGAACAGTAGGGATGAACAGCAGCTTTCTCGTGATTGTGAATACACATATCACACAAGTGATTTGCAGCAGGGACTTAGGGCCTGTTTATTCTGAGGAGAAAAAACCCAGAGATGATGGAGTAAGCCTCAGAAGGCTGTCAAGCAAAAGGTAAAAATAATCTTCTCTGAAAGTTGGATCTAAGATCAAAGAGTTTAAGAAACTTAGAAGTTGATTTACATTCAAGATAAAGAACTAGGACTATTCAACATGGAAGAAAATGTCTGGAAAACCATCAGTTCTCCATGACAGGGCTGCTCAGTCTGGGGAGGCAGCATGACAAAGAGGTTGAATGTGGGCTCTTGTGTCTGACTTTCTGTGTCTGACTCCTACCTCACCATTTACTAGAGATGTAATCTTGGGTAAGTTCACCAACTTCTTTGGACTCATTTTCTTATCTTTAAAATGGGCATGATGATAACAGGATCTGCCTCAAAAGGTTGTTGTGGAGGAATCACCTGGAATATGCCTGGAGCACTGCCTGGCATGTTCTGTTCTGAGTACTCAGTAAACATCAGCTATTACTATTACTGTTGCTAGAGGACTCCTCATGTTGTTTTCAATGCTAAGATTCTATTTTGCTCTGAGTCTTCTGTCTTTTATTATGCTTGAAGTCCAAATCAGAAATAGAATATTTGTTTTCATATCACCACTTTCTTCTTTCACTAAACCTCAGTAAACAATATGAGAAATACTCTGTAACTTTTGTTTAATTCCTAATCAGTAACAATGACAGGAATAACTTATTTTATTGAAATAATCTACCAAGACAGGAACTATGGCACCAATACATCATGCCACATTCCTAGGACAATGAAAAAACACAAACCATAGATAAAAACAGGCTTACTCCTTGATGCATGCTCTTGAAAACTGGTCATCAATGAAAGAAATAAGACTTGGCCTCAAAGTTATCAGACCGTAGAAAAACAAGAGAACCAACTTATGATGATGACCAGTGCTATCCAGTGAATACTTGTAGGTATTTTAAAGTTTTAAACCATCCTCATGACAGGACCCACTAACGTCATTTCACAAATGTCAATGACTGGAGTTTGGAGAAGTTTATGTTACTTTTTCAAATCCACACCTGCAGCCATACTCTTTATTCTTTGCACCATGACAATGCTACATCATGTCCATGGGCAGCAAGAGGGCAGGGGCACCTAGACTATGTCAAGATTTAGAAAACTAGATATCAATGTAACTAGACTCAGTTAATGGAAGGTAGTACACTTGGGTATCAGCAGGCCTCTCTTCAGGCAACCAAAAAGGGGGCTGAGGAGAGAAATTAAGAACAGGGCAGTCTAAGTTTAAGTTCCCCGAAAAGTAGACAAGAGTCAAGGACAAGTTTAAGTACGTGATCTGGGGAGTAAAGAAACAACAGCAAGAAAGTGAAGTCAAACAAAAGGAAAGACAGCCAGTAAAGTTTGTTTACCAAACAAGTTACTATGTGGGCAACTGGAGCTTAACCTCACTGGAGAGCCCTGGGAGCCAATATAGAGCCACACACCTCTGAGTTATTGGAACCAGAGAGTGAAGGAATTGGGGTGCTTATGCCAATCCAATTTATTTCTTCTGTCAGTCAGTAATTAAGAGCTGTCTCTGGAGGATATAATCCCATGGCACTCCTATCTACCACATACATGAGCAGAGTGGCCTTTGAAGGCAGAAGAAGAGTCTCAAACTAAAAGGGGCAGGTGTGGGCAGTTGAGAGCTAGGCCAGCACACATTTGCATTGGTAAAGGCCAACATCAGGAATTCGGTTTAATGAGTATCAGAAATCACAGTAGGTTGATGGCTTAATATATCAGCAAGAAGCTAAGGCTAAGAAATCGGCTCTATAGAAACTATATATATTGCCTAGATCAACTCTTTTATGTTGGTATTGAGGTAACTGATGGCCAAAAGAACAAATGCCCTTGGATGCTCAGTGCACTAAAGGCAAATTAATATTGCAATTGCCTGCACTTGAACTCCAGTACTCATACCTATTGTATCATACAGAAAACTATAATATGATGGATATGTAATACAATAAATTCCAGAGTAGATTTAATCCAGACAACAGCCTCCTTTAAACTACCAGGGAAGGAAAAAAAAAATCAGTGTGTGGGGCCTGGATCACAAATTCATATTGGAAAGTAAGTTGCAGAGGAAAATAGAGAAACAAAAAGCCACACTTCACACATATACCTTGGAAAACAATTTGGCTGTTTCTTAAAAAGATAAATATATATTACCATACAACCCAGCAATCTTCCTAGGTATTTATGCTAACTACTGATTTCAGAGAGATGAAAATGACATTCACACAAAAATCTATATGCCAACATTTATAGTGGCCCTTTTAATAACTATCAAAAACAGTAAACAAACAAATGCCTCTCAGCCTCAGAATGGATAAACAAAGTGTGGTATATCCATATAATGGAATACAACTCAGAAAAAGAAGGAATGAACTACTGACATATGTAGTAGTTGTTGTCATCCAACAACATGTATGAATCCAGCATGGATGACTTTCAAGTGCATTATGCTAACTGGAAGAAGCCAGATTCAAAAGGCGATATTGTAAGATGCATTTATATGACATTCTAGAAAAGGCTGGGGTTGGGGAAAGAGTTCACTCCAAATGGACAGCACAGGGGATTTTATGGGTGATGGCTATGTGCTATATCTTGATTGTCTTGGTAGTTATATGACTGCATACACTTATCAAAATTCATAGAATTGCATACCCAAAAGAGAATTTTATTGTAAATAATTTTTTCAATGAACCAATCAAATAAACAAAGAAAGCAATGGTAGGTTCCCATAGCAGCAAGGAACCTCGTGAAAGTTAAAAACCCAACCCAGGGCACGAGGTTGAAAGTTCCACCCTTTTATGCTTCAGCCATTGGCAGCAGAATCCCAGGCCTTTGGTAACTGAGATGGTCCATGATTAAGGCAAAAATATGTGCAGACTAACAGATTATTTGAACCTCCACACCACTACACCTCCAGCCCTGCGGTAGAGCCAAATCATGTGGATTGATTGCAGTCCAGTACCACAAAAATGACGATCATTCAATGAGATAAATAACAAAATGTTTAAAAGAAGAATATCAGATTTTTTAAAGGTTGGAAATATAACTTGAGTCTGGAGACTAGGAATCACATGAATGGCAAAACTGTCTTTGATAATACATGAAGTGTTTGGGACAGAGGAACTCAACAAAATCGAATGTGAACTCTAGGTGTGACCCTGGCTCCATACTCCAGGTAGGACTGTGGCAGATTGAATTTGGGTCCCAATTGCTCCCCCCTCCCTGGACCCTGCTTTTTGCCATGTGACTTCATAGTTCTACCCCTGGCACTGTGGGCATTGTGTACTTCCCCAACCCTTTACTTTGGGCTCAGTGGAGGGATCTACTTTGGCCAATGGAATGTGGACAGAAGTGACGACATGTTTCTGAGGACCCACCATATCACGTAAGTTTCTGTTTGCCTCTTGAGCTTTTGCCATCTGCTTGAACAGAGCTTCTCTTGTGTAGCTGCTGTTCCTTCAGCCTGAACCTCAAAATGATCTTACACAACATGGACCACGCCAGCTAATCTCCTGACCTAAGAGCAAGAATCAATTATTCTTCCTTAAAGTCACAGAGTTTTGGGGTGTTTTTTATTCAGCATTACTGCAGCAGTAGCTACTGGATACAACAATCTAGATGAGCATTTTTATCTCCCATTTATCCATTCATTCATCCAAAAGAAATTTTTATTGAACACATACAGTATGCTAAGGACTAGAGTAGATGCTAAACCCTCTGCCAAGTGATGAGCCTAGTTATCTCTTAGGAAGGTAACCCAAAGCTCACCACCATGTGGGTACAAATGAGGTCACCAATGCACATATTTTGCCAGCTCCAAACCTCCCTCTGCTTACACAAGAAGTCCAGTCCATAAGGTAATTCTTGTGAAGCTCTGAACTGATCTGGGCTGTAGTCTGACATCTCTCCCTCCACACTCTGTTTCACATTACCTCCCTTACCTTCCATATCTCTGAAGTCTGCTTTACTGAGCTGTGCTTGACTGTGAGGATCCCACAGCACTGTGGGTACTGAAGCTTTTGGCTTGATAGTCACTAGACCCATGGGGCTATTTCATTAAATTTCAATAAATTTAAATTTAAATTTCATTAAATTTCAATAAATTTAAATTTAAATTTCATTAAATTTCAATAAATTTAAATTTAAATTTCATTAAATTTCAATAAATTTAAATTTAAACAAAATTAAAATTCAGTTCCTCAATCCTATTAGCCTCATTTCAAGTGCTCAATAGCTCTATGTGTCCCATGAATACTCTATTGGACGGCACAGATAAAGAACATTTTCCTCATCACAGAAAGTTTTACTGGACAGTGTCAATTCGAATGTGTGAATCCCCTCTTCTAGCTTGCTAATATTGCCCTTTTTCTCCCACGGGTTTATATATGCTCTCAGGGTATCTTGTGCCAGCCTCAGTGCTAAACCCAGAACCAACAACAATGCAGACCCTATTGCAGAATCGGCCTCGTCACACTGTTTCCTTCTTTTGGAATTAACACTCTGGGGTTTCCAGAGCCCTTTCCTGAAACTTGGCTTCTGTTGTAACCCTTCCCCCCGCCAGATCCATTCCATTCAAGTTATTTTCCTTCTGCACAGGTTTCTAGAATTCCATAAAAATTTGTCAATACATATGGTAACATAAAGGAAGAGATGTCACCCAACTCTTTCTGCCTGATGTAGTCATACCTCAGATTCCTCTAGGCAGAGCTGCATTTGCATAGAATTAAAATAGGAATACTCAGGAATTGAGGTGTGGAATAAATGCGGTAATATGTGCGGCCAGGTGCGGTGGCTCACGCCTGTAATCTCAACACTTTGGGAGGCCAAGGTGGCTGAACCACTTGAAGTCAGGAGTTCAAGACCTGCGTGGCCAAACATATTATTTAGTAGAGCCAGGGTTTCACTAAAAATACAAAAATCAGTTGGGCGTGGTATCAGGTGCTTGTAATTCCAGCTACTCTGGAGGCTGAGACAGGAGAATCTCTTGAACCCAGGAGATGGAGGTTGCAGTGAGCTGAGATCATACCACTGCATTCCAGCCTGAGTGACAGAGCAAGACTCTGTTTCAATATAATAATAATAATAACAATGATAGTAATATGTTTCACATGTTCAGTGTAGGACTTGGAGCATAGTGGATATCAAGAAATGAGACTTTTCTCTTCAGTCATCCCAAGTATATTGAAATTGGACAAAATTTTCTGGTGCTAGATACTGGCTGATTCCATTACAGTAATGCCCAGCCAGACAAGTCCATGGGTAACCAGAAGTAACTCTCAGCTAGGACCCATGATTATCTCCCTTCAACTGCACCAAGGTCTTATCCTTTTGCCACTGGAGGAATAAAAGAAAGAGAGATTCCTGATTAGAGGATCCCAACTCCAACTAGATGTCCCTTAAATGATTCTAAATAGTCCTAAAGTAATCTCCAGTTCTTCCTTTGGCTCCTTGGCAGCTGCTTTCAGAAACATAGCATGACCATTTAAAAAATCTCAACATCTTGGCCACTTCTATGTTCATCCCCCTACCTACCTTAACCTTTGGAGTAACATTCATGTGCTTAAAAAACTAACATAGAAGGAGGCCTCATTGAGAAGAATAGGTATGTCTTGAAGGAAGAATTGTTAACCAAGAACAAAGCTACAGGAGAGTTTCTGTTGTGTTTTCTTCCAAGCTCTTTGGAATTTTTGGTCTTGGACAGACAGATCAACACGGCACATCGCTCCCAAGTTTCCAACCCCAAAATATTTTTCTTAATTTTAAATCTTTGAAGAAGAAATGCTACATTTGCTTCATGATTTTTTACTATTGAACATGATGGAAAGAGAATGCTAGCTTCTGTCTCTTGTCCCCCAGTGGAAGTGGGGCCAATGGAAAAAGCTGAGATGTTGCATTTTTCTGCCCATCTATTGAGATTTTCAAAGCACACCACTAAGAAAATATTCCTATTTAAAAAGAAGTTTATCCCTGTTACTTATGGCTTTGATGACTAAATTTGAAAAGGACTTATAATTCTAAAATAAATGAACCCTCAGTCCTTCCAAGATTCCAGATCCTAAATACCCCCAGACACTTCCTCTTAGAGGAACTGGCAGGATAAATTTGCATTTGCCATTCTCTGAAAACGCTGATTACCAAACCGAACTGCTTTGAATAGGCCTTTCAAACTCCAATGTATCTCATAATATTTTGCATGAAACTTTCCACTAATAGTATTAAAACTCTGTTTATTCTTCTTTTCTTCTCTTCCATTTTCTTCTAATTTTGCATTTTATTCCATACCTTGTGACTTGTTCCTCTTCCTTCTTTTCCCTCCCTATTCCTTTCCCCTCATGTGTTTCCTTCTGTCTGTGATACACAAGCTCCTCGATTCTCCCTTGGTCTTTCCCAACTCAGTCAACAGCTAAACCTTCTGCCAGACCCCAGAGCCACAAACCTAGGACTCCTCCTTGATTTTTCATGGCCAACATCCAATCTGTTAATATGCTCTACTGAATGCGCCACCAAAACATTTCCCGGATCCATGTCCCTCTATTTCCTCTGTTCCACCCCTCACTCCAAGCCAACATTATTTTCACTATGATCTCCTAATTGGCATCTCTGTTTCCATTTCTGTTCTTCTACAATTGATTCTTCATAAAGCAGTTGGAGTGATCTTTTAAAAACACATGTAAGTTTATTTCATTCCTGTACATAAACTCACCAACAGCTTTCTTTGAGACTTATAATGAAATCGGAATGTCTTAGAACTCTTTCTAAGGAATGGCTCTGAAGGATGTAGTCTGTTCCTACCTTCCAACCTTATCCTCTGGACTCATTTCCTATCATTTTCTCTTTGGTCTCTATAATCTAGCACACTGGCCTTTCCTCTGCACTTTGAATTTTCAAACTTTCTTCTGCCTTAGGACATTTGCATTAGCTGTTCCCTCTGCCTGAAACAGTCTTTCCCTATGACTCCGAATGACCAACTCATTCTTGATCAGTGTTATTTCAGAGACGACTTTCCTGACCACCAATCTCAATGTAGCTCTCCAGTCGTTCTGGATTCCATCCTCCCAGCATGTATTTTTATAGTATTTATTACTACCTAAGACATGCCAGTTTTACTTCTTTGATGATTGTCTATTCGGCTATATTGGAATGTTAGTCCTATAAAGGCAGGGATTTTTGTCTATCTTCTTCACAGCAGTATCCCAACACCTAGAGCTGTGACCAACACACAATAAATGCCAAATAAGTATTTTGTAATGAATAAGTGACTAACTCTCCCAAAATTATTCTCTTCCTCTAATCTGAGAGGCTGATTTCTTTGAGGAGCTATTCTTCATCTCAACCAGAGAGATGATGTTACTATCTTTAGACAAGACAGGAAGAGAAAGAAGTTAACATCTGTGACTGGCACTGTGTTTAATCCTCAAAACATGTTATATCAAATAATCCTTACAATACTCCTTTGAGTCACCAGTATCTTAATCTTATAAATAAAAAGCTAAGAACTAACTCTAGTAAAAGCTGCGTGTAGCCTCACCTACATTGTGTTTAAACCTCAACACTGTGAATAATGGCTGCTAATGCTCAGAGTCACCGTCTTCTCCTGAAAATTGCTCTCTTATGACAGAAACACCTCATAAGAAGATTGCATGTCCTGTGTTGTACCCTAGACAAAAATTGACTGACACAGGGGTCCAAAAGTTGACCAACCCCTTGAGGCCAATTCCATGGTACAATTTACCCTGCAGGGTTCCCAACAGGATCAGGCTGTAGCTTGATTCCAGCCAAGCTTTCCTACACTTGCTCAGCATACTCTCCTGCCCCTCCTGCTTCCCTCATTCTGGTGCACATTTCTTCTGAGAGCATCCCCTTAATAAATCATTTACACAAATAATCCCTATCTCAGGCTCTGCTTCTAAGGAACTCAACCCTAAGACACTTAGAAAGAATGAATCACATACTTAAGTCAAAGAATTAATATGTGGCAGAGCTAGAACTCAATCACAGGTCTGTGTGACCCTTGGGCTCTCACCACTGCATCACACTCACTCTTGAAATTTTATTTTTTAGCCTTCAGGGAAGACTGCCATGGACTATTCTGGTGTAAGAGCTTCTGAAATATGCCTAATGCCAAAAAAAAAATTCTGCCACGGGAGTTAGTGGTCCTTGTACTCCCAAGAACTACAGCATAAAGGGGAAAAGGATACATTAGGGAAAAGAGAACAAACGGTAGCTAAGGGACTGGCTCTGTGACCTTCTATATCCAGAAAGCCACTGTCTACTGTGAGCTTCAACACATTACTTGAGTTCTGCATCTGTTTCTTTATCTGCCAAATGGTGATAACATCTATGGTGAAAAGTCATGCTGCAATGTCTGCTAGGTAGTAGGTGCTCTGAAAATGGAGCTAATAGTCTCCTAAACCAAAAGTGTTTCTACCCCACTCCAAAGCTCTCTTGAGATTCGAGTCCTACGTTGCCAAATATGTTCCTCTCATCTCCCACTCCTCACCATCACTTCTTCATGGAGGCTTGTTTTCAGTGCATGTAAAACAAGTTGGTTCAACTAGTTAGGCCAAGGCTGGGGCTTGCCAGGGAGCTGGGTGTTGAGGGGAGAATACCTCATTGGACTTTATCTGAGGCATCTAGCTCTTCCTGAGTCTGCTACTGGGAGATAGGCTGGTATTCACCTCCCCCAAGTGATGCTACAAGAATGAAGACAATTACACATGGTCCAACTATGCAGAAAGCTATGATGTGTCTTACAGACATATAGCTTACCTCCCTTGACATGAGAAAAGGAATTGAGCATACTTCAACCTTATTTAGTGCCTCTTAAATGGCTGGCTGAGCCATAAAAAAAAATCACCTTCAATGCCATAGTTAATATTCCCTATGCCAAGAACATACAATCATTATTCTGTTCATTCCTTACTACAGGTGTTTTTAAATACTCCTTCCCACTTCCAGAGGAAACTGACACTTAGAGTAGTGGTCCTCAAATTTTAACATCCATCAGAATCATCTGGATGGCTTTCTAAAATCCAGATCACTGAAACTTATCTCCAGAGTTTCTGATTTCGCAGGTTTGGGTTCCACTCCAAGAGTTTGCATGGACCACACTTTGAGTGCTGGCTTAGAAAACTTACATAAAATTTATAAGACTCCAACTCTTCTCTGTTTACATGGCAAAATTTCTGCTCTTTGCTATGGAAGGGAAATCCTTGCCTAGTTGTCACCAGTGATGTGCTGGACCTGTCTCCTCCTGTCACAAGAGCCAACGGTTATAATCTCTTCCCAACTTCACATTCAATTATGTCACTCACACTTCACACAGTAGCCCAAAATCAGCTATGGTGGGAGTATTAACAACATGCAAATTGGTGAACACTACAAATCAGAGTTACTGTTTTCTAGAAGCCAATTATTAAACTTCTACCAGTAGACTACAGATCATGGTCATGCCTTCAGATTTCTCTGCTCATTCTCCATCTCCTCAGAAGGAATTCCTCAGTGACCAATGGCCATGATGTGGCTAGGGAAATGGCTCCATCCACACAGTCATAGGGTTTTAACACCACATTCTTAAGTCCATTTCTTTTCTTCAGTTTTTTGTTTAAGAGGAAAGTGACCAATTTCAACATGAACATCTCCTGAAAATCATGGTGAGCACAAAACAGCCTTACTGTGGATACTTGAGATTTGCAAGGCTCATTGTGAAGTCATCTCATGCATCCCATCCCTTCATTTATATTTGTAACATATATTTTTTGGTGACAAATATTCTCTTCCAGGCACTAAATTAGACAAAGAGGGTAGAGAAGAAAAGACAGTGGTAGGCCTTATGAAGCAAATAGTCTATCACATGGGCTTAAGGAAAAACAAATTTTCAGATAGAAAAAAATCAAAAAGAAACCTTCACCTTGGAATTCTTATTTAGGTTTCTATTTTTTAATGGGTAATGCATTCAAATTCACAGTACAAAATGCTACATATACAAAAGGATACACAGTAAAATATAAGTCTCCCTCCCGCCTTTGTCTTCCAAGCACTCAGTTGCCATCTTCTGGGAGGAAAAAAAATACTATTTCATTTTCTTTGTTTATCTAAAGATACTTTATGCACACACAAACAAAAACATTTTTTTCCTTTTTTACACTAATGAGAGCTCATAACACAAATTGTTCTTCATCCTTCATTTTTTCGTAACAACATACATTGGATATTATTCTATAACAATACATAAAGATCTGCTTCATTCTTTTTAACATTAACCATAATATATTTATCCAGTCCCCTATTAAAGTTGTTTATAACGTTTTTCAGCTACAAACAGCACCACAGTGAATAACTTTGTGCATTCATTCCTTCATCCATGTATGGGTATTTCTACAGGATAAATTCCTAGAAGTGTAATTCTAGGTCAAGGGACATTTGCAATTTTAGTAGTTATTACCAAATTGTCCTCCAAATCATTTGTAGTAATTTACAGGGCCACCAATAATGTATGACAGTTTTAGTTTCTCATCTTCTCAACCAAGTATATCATTAAACATTCAGGTGTTTGCCAATCTGGGAAATGAAAACTATTACATTATAGTTTTAATACACATATTTATTATAATGGATGAGGTTGAGTGGCTTTTTACAAATACAAGATTCATTTGTATCTACTTTTTAGTAAACTATCTGATCATACACTTTGTCCATTTTTTTCCACTAGTTTTCAGTCTATTCTTATTGATATATAGGTAATTTTTATACATTATAGAAATTTTTCTTTATCTGATATGAAATGTAATTTTTTCATATGGTTATTATAAACTGAGAAGAAATCCATTAACCACAGGATCTTTCTCTTTTTTTATAAATAAAATTTATTTATGCTAAATTTTCGTCTTAGTTGGTTCCCTTAAGAATATCTTGTTTTAGATTATCTTATGATAATTAAGAGTTTATGAATTATATGCTAATGGGAAAATCTAACTTCCCATATCTTCTTTATTCTGATTTCATCTATATGAGTTTCTTTTTTAGTCCACAAACTACCTCCTATACTTAAATACATGTGAAAGTAGTAAAGAACTTTGGGTTCAGGAGCCACAGACAATATTAAAAGTATTTATTTCCATCCAAAACTATAGCTTTCTAAAATTGTGGTTAAAGGCATAAGCTCCAACTAGGTCACTTGACAGTAACATGTAGAAGCTCACTGCTGAACTAACAAGGAAAAGAATCCCAGAGTGAAGACCATGAGAAGGAATGGAGAAGGATCAGCTTCAGTCTGTTGTCTCAGTGTCAGAGTGGAATGCTAGGATGTCTTGGGAAGCTTGCTCACTTGTTTATTTTCAAATGCCTTTTGAGAACCCATAAGGAAAGCCTAGATAAGAGCAGACAGGACTAGAGATGGCTACTACCTATGGGGATTCATGTGGGCCTTTAAAAGGGATACTCCACGCCCACCCTCTACTCTGCCCTCCAAAAGAAATTTGCAAACTGGAAAAGGGGACAGCATGAATTATCTCCACACAAGTCCCTAGATGCCTCGGTTTACTTATAATAGCAGCTTTCTTTTGTGATTCAACAAATATATCTCTTACAAATAGGCAACTTTCTGCTTCAATGCAGGATTGCCAGCTCTGAGCTAATGCCAGAGCCGTCTGGGCTGTCCCTCACTCCAAATTAAGGTTTTCTTAAACACTGTTTTCAAGAAGTGGGGGGCGGCTCTGGTTTATTTCCGATAATCAAGTTTTGCAAAGACTTCTGGCTAAGAAAACACCACATAAGCCTCTAAATCCCAAGGAGGCCCAATAGAAAACTTGAGGAGAAAAGATAAAACTCTCAACAGGCGCCAATGTCCTGGGGCTCAGATCTTCAGAGCAGCGTGAAATCCTCACTTCAGGGGGCTCCGAAATGGAACTCCCTAGTCTCTTTGAAAAGTGGTCATGAGACAGTATCTTCTGGAAAAACTGGCAACCAAGCCGTTAACTGCTAGCAAGAACACCTAAAAGTGTACTTGTTGATCTACAATTTTATGGCTCTCCCTGCATCCTGCCACAAAGCAATATCCCCAACAATGTAGATGGAAATGAATGATAGGCTGAACTCATGTTGTGCAAATGCCAAGATGTAACTTAAGAGGAGCTTGCCACCCCAAAGGCAAGTATAACACTCATTTTTGCAATGCTGAGGTCGTGTTTCCTGCTTCTTTTTCATCTCCCATGGTTCCTCACACTGGGTTGAGCGCGCAGTAGGCGCACAATGGGCAAGGATGACCAAGTAGGCACTCCCACAAAGTGCCCCAGGTAGTCCCAGGAACATTCTACTCTTCCCTGCACTCCCGGCCAAGTCTTACCCATTCCTTAAGTCCTAGCGCAGTTTGCTTATCTTCCAAGAAACTTCCAGGCTGCTTATTTCAGTTCATATTGATTTCTCTCTCTACTGTCTTCCCACCTCCTGCACTAGGGTCTGAACAAATTCAGCACTTAATATAGTTCACCTTGTGTAATCATAGACTTCTCTATTTGTGTGTGGATCTTGACATCACAGCTACACAAGAAGCTCCTGAAGCAAAGAAACACTTATATTCACACGCTTCTGCAGAGAAAACAATGAACTTTGCTCTTCATGTTCTAAGTCTTTCATGCTGTTCTCTCTGTCTGAAACATCTCCTTCTTTCATCCTCATCTTTCAGACCTCAGATTAGCAATGTCTTCCTTTAGGAAGGCTCTTCAGATGCCCTGTATTTATCTCTATGATAGTGGCCATTACGCCATGTGGTGATTGATGGCTGCCACATGGATGGACCGTGTCTGTATCAGTGAATGTGTGCTGCATACAAATTCGCCACATCCCAAAACTTAGCGGCTTCAAACATGAGTCCATGAGCTGTGTCCAGCTGTGTTTGCTCGTGCATCTGTGGTCATCTGGGTGGCACTAGCTGGTCTAGCATGGCCTTAACTGGGCTACATGCCTGTGGCCTCTCATTCTCCAGTAGGCTAGCTTGAGCTTGTTCACACAGCATCTGGGAAAGATTCTGAGAGAAAGAAAAGGGGCAAGGAAGAGATTCATACAAGGTATTTTGAAGCATAGGTAAAGAACTGGCACAAGGTCACTTTTGCTGCATTCTATTGTCAAATCAAGGCACAAGCCTAGCCCAGATTCAAGAGTGAGGAAATGAACTCCTCTTGAGAGGAGTTAAGATAAGTCACATTACAAAGAGGCATGCTACAGAGAGGGGTGAAGAAGTGCAGCAATTTTTGCATTCAGTCTCCCATACTCTCCCTCACCCGATCATAACCTCCTCACAGACAGATGTGATGTTCTGTTTACTGTTACATCTCTAGCCTCTAGGACAAGACTGGCAGAGAGCAGTCTTGCTTGTTAAACAAATATACGAGTTAATTAACAAATAGTGCTGAAAATAGAGGAAACGGCGGGGGAAACCCTCAGGTTTGACTATCTATGTGCCGTGGATGAATGTTTTATTTAATCCTTCCAATTTATTTCATTGGTTCCAGGAGCACAGTCTCAGGACTCCTATGCCATTTCATTGCATTGTCTTAAATCTGGTTTTCTGTATGTCAGGTACTATTCTAAGCATTTTTTTTTTTCCGACGGAGTTTCACTCTTGTTGCCCAGGCTGGAGTGCAAATGGTGTGATCTCGGCTCACCGCAACAGCCGCCTCCCAGGTTCAAGCAGTTCTCCTGCCTCAGTCTCCCGAGTAGCTGCGATTACAGGCATGTGCCCCCACGCACAGATCATTTTGTATTTTTAGTAGAGATGGGGTTTCTCCACATTGGTCAGGCTGGTCTCGAACTCCCAACCTCAGGTGATCTGCCCACCTCAGCCTCCCAAAGTGCTGGGATTACAGGCATGAGCCACTGTACCTTGCCTATTCTAAGGGTTTTATGTGAATTAGTCAATAAATTATTACACAAACACTTTGAGACAGATATTATTATCTCTCAATTTACCAATGAGGAAACTAAGGCACAGAGAGATTAATAGCCTCTGCAACTTCACAGTTCAAAAGTAGCAGAGGTGGAATTTGAACTCATCTAGTCTGGGTCCCAGGTCAGCTCTCTCAACCACTACAGTACATTGTGCCTCAAAACATGTGGCTTATACAGGCTTTCCCCATCCCAGCTCCTAGACAAGTTCCTTACTTCAATAGAGTTGTCCAATACAGTGGCCACTAGCCACATAAGAATATTTAAATTTAAATTCATTAAAATGTAACATAATTAAAGGTTCAGTTTCTCATCACACTGGCCACATTTTAAGTGCTGGATAGCTAATGGATACCAAATAGGACAGGGCAGAGAACATTTCCATCATTGCAGAAATTTCCATTGGACAGCATAGATCTAGAATATTCCACTCTCAGAGAATTTCCCTTAGATCACAAGGAGAATGAAACCTGAAGCTTTTAGGGTCAAGATATGATGTTCTGTCATATGACCATTTACCAGCAATGTAGGAAATTGGCAACTTGAATTTTGGGGTCCTTCAACATGAACATGTATGGGCCACTGAGGCATCACAAGTTGTTTTTCTAATGAATATCTTCTGAATGTAGAATTCATTCAAGCACGGAAAGCAACCATTTTTTTTAAACCTATGCAATTTGAGTTCTCAAAAGCTCTATGCCCTGGCCCCACATTCTCCATCTCAAATGCAAACCCCTATACTCTCAAGGTGGAAAGGTCCGTCTTTTCTGAATGGGAAAAACTCCACATGATATGTGGTGGAGGAAGGCATAATACAGAGAAAAGCAGTGAGGAACCTTTTCTTGGTGAAGAGAGGAACAGGTGGTGAGCAGGATTGAATGAGGCTTTTAGAACATCTGACTCCCAGAACTAGAGACCTGGCCAAGGATTCTTGCTTCTCTGAATTTCACTTTAAATTTGACATCTAAGCAATTCCAAACAGCTGAGGAAATTTCAGCTATGCTACATAGATATTGCTGTCATTTCTCCACTCACAGCTTTTCACGCCATGATTTAAATGTGATGATCTCCTCTGCAAATTTGGCTAGGGTTCTCCTGAAAGCTGCTTGCTTGGTACTGAAGGTGGGTGACAACAGATGAAACGTGGGGTGATGCCTTGCTTTATGCCTCTGTTTGCAACTTCCCACCAATGTTCTGAGAGCAAACACCAACTAGCCTACAGATGACTTGTCTCTTTTTCTATCTAGATATTTCCAGATCTCTGAAACTAGTGAGAAAGTAATAGTGAAAAGTCAGCCTTGAAGAGAGTCTTGTTGGTGTCTCAAAAATCAGTCTTGATTTGGAAAACAAGAAAGAGAAATTAGTACAAATGGTATGCCATACCACGTGGATTGTCTTTGACGTCACCCTCTTTCATTATAAAGTCTGCTCAAAGGTGTGCTAGTTTTTATGGTTTTCAAAACATGATGAGTTTCCAAAAACTAAACCTCAACCCACTAATGGTGGCTAGTTTAATAATCGAACATAGTCTTATACTGCAAGTCATTCCCTTAACTGCTCAAATCCAGGTTTTGTCTTTCCTCTTCCTTTTATTATAAAAGAATATAATTAGACCTGAACTCAGATGTTAAGAATGTAAAGCCTCTTTAGAAAAAAGAATGGAGTCTGTGGAGGAAGATGCACTATTAATTTTAGGATACTGCTCAAATGCAGTTGAACAGGTTTAGAAAATCTTTGTGGTTAAATTCCCCACCTTTCCCACCAGGATGGCCATTTAATGCCTGTCATATTTTCACCTAATACTATAAGCCCCGTACACCCAGACTCATCTACAATATCAGCTTTATCAGAAAAGCTAGAGTGGAATATGATCAGTGGGAAAGATTAAGGGGGCTTTGCAAACAGAGGAAGGCATGTTCCATGTTAATTACTAATCAGTTTCAGCCAATATGGCACCGTGACAAAGGCAGCAGGCTTCATATAACAAGAAGGAGATGGTCCTGCTTTTCTGGGGTACAATATGTCTAAAGAGAAGAATCACCCAACAACCCCAGGTGACTAATTTCTCTATAAATTTATTATTGACATAATAGAAGCCTTTTTAATGGGATTATAACTACCCAGACAGCTGCTCTGCTAGTTGAGGAGAACATGGTTGACAAAAAAGATTTAAAGGAAAGAATAGAGGAAAATAGCAAACCTCCAGCCAGGCACACTTAAATGACCCCATTTGCTTGAAAATAATAGGATCATGTTGCAGATATGAAAGGAAAAGCCAATGCGCTTAAAGCAATCGCTTTCTGCACGCTCCTCACCATTTCTCTCCCACTGCTCAGCTAAGGGCACCGTTCAACAACAAATGGAGACGCCCCCAGTTCCCCTGTGCCAGAAGCAGGCCTTTCAAAGCAAAGGCCACATTGTCTGGTACAGCGTTCTTTAAAGGAATTAGGTTTGGATTTAAAAGGTCTGTAACGTGGACATGTTCTTTGCTTCCACTGCCAGGCTAACTTTTATTATATACATGAAACTCTTTGCAAATTTTACTCAAAAAAAGCAATTCTCTTAGATGTTGCTCTTCAGAAAAAAATAAATAAATAAGCATATGAAGAACTGATCAAGGAAAAGAAAAATTGCCTTCAGAATCAATTCCACAATTAAATTTCACTTGGATTTCAAAGGACATTAAATAAAATGGTAGTATCTCTTCATTGTCCTCTATTAAGAAAAAAAGTGCAAAATAATATATGAGATTGTCTACATTCTTTTAAGGTTTATGGAAAATAGTGCTTTCAGATAAGATGAGAGAACATAGAGCCAAGTCTATGACATATTTCCTTGTATTTATCCATTGTGTCTAGTGACTCACACTTTCATTCATTTGATAACTAGAAATTCAGTGGAGAATGAAACAAAGTACAATCCTGCCCTCAAGAGCTTATATTCTAGTGGGGAATGCTTTAAGTTAGATTCTCATGGAGTGGAGCCTGAGATGGGGATTCTTTTACATATGATTTATAAGGGAGGAGTCTCAGGTAATACCAACAAGGCAATGAGGAAGCACAGGGCAGAAGAAGCTGAGAAAGGATATGGTTTCAGCTGATCCCACAGATAGCCCTGGAGTGTGAGTGGCACCACAGAGGCAGAGTAGCATACCCTCGCAAGCATGCCCCCACCCCACCATACCCCATATCCTCTCCATTCCTCCAAAGTTAGTCAAGGCAATAAAACAAGCACATGTGACACTGTCAAAGGCCTAACACAATAGGAGGTGTTTGAGGTTTTTTTGTTTTTGTTTCTTGTTCATGTAATCATTCCGTACAGATTTTCTTGATTGTGTAGTTTTTCTTCAAGTTCTGAATCAAGAACCTAGGTTCCTTCTATCATCTTCCTTCACCATCTTCACATACATAACTTCCATTATCGAAAAAGCAGATGTAGAAACCCCTAGAGGGTGCCCCTGGGAGCTTTTGAGGGCCTGGAAGCAGCACACATCACTTCCACCCACATTCTATTGACCAGAGTGCAACCAGTGATCAAACGTAACTGCAAGGGAGGCTGGGAAAGTTTGCTTAGCTGTGTGCCAGGAAGAAGTAAATACACATTTAAAGAACATCTAGACAGTCTCTACCATCCTTCCTCTCTGACTCTGTGCTCAAAGAAGCCCAGAAGAACAGACATGAAAGTGCCTATAGAATAGAGAAGACCTTCTCCCAGCTTTCACGACTGTACCAGTGAAAGGTAATCCATTGACCATAGGCATCTCCGCTGCCTAGGAGTGATGGAGAAGGCAAAAGCATGGGAGTGGGGAAGAGGAGAGACCTGTTGTATCTGCACAAAGCTGAACTTCTAATTCTCATTTATTTCAGCTCAGTTTCCTCATCTGCCAAGCAGGACAAAGACCCAGTTATAGCTACTCTGTACATCACACTGGAATTTTTTAGAGGGAACGTAAAGAAACAAAGAATTTATTTTTATTTAAATTCAGCAAATTTAAGAGCTTTGACCAAACTTACAATAATTGATTAGTGATGTAGGTAAACTCTAACTCAAAGTTCTTTCAAGTCCTATTGTAATAGCTGTCATAGCAAACACAAAAGCTCATGGAAGAGTATACATCACTGCCAAGTGTACAGTGGAATTGTCTTTTGTTGCAAACATGTGTGTTATCATCACTTTTCAGAAGGACAATTAGAGGGCCACAAAGGAAAATTCTCCAATCAGCCTACAACAAGACTAACAATATCATGAGACACAGCTAGCTCCCACAACATCATGATAAAGCCATTAGCTTATTCACCATAGAATGCTGGTTACCTATTCGGAAAACAACCCTCTTTCAAAAGGAATGTTTGCAGGCTGGAGCAATCAAATGACAAGAAGTAGGATCATAATAAAGAGTAGAATGAAATCTTGCACAAACATCAGCGATAACTTGGCTAGGTGATTCTCACCCTCGTGACATGTGAGCATCACATGAAGAACTTTTTAAAATGTGGATGCCCAAGCCCCACTTCAGATAAAGTAAATCAGAATTTTTAAGGTAGAGCCCAGGCATCAGGATTTTTTAAAGTTTCCCAAGCAATTGTATTGTGCAGCTATATTTGAGAGCTACTGGTTCTCCCAGTGCGTCTTCATAACATTTTTTTTCCTCAAACACTGTTAACATTTTTATTTATATTTTTACAGACTTATCTTATGGGTGCATGTACTATTCTTTCAAGGTTGAGATCATATCAACTACATGTATTCAGGATACCAAACTTTGCCAATTTTTAATTTTTTTTTTAATTTTACTTTAAGTTCTGGAGTACATGTGCAGAACGTGCAGGTCTGTTACATAGGTATACACGTGCCATGGTGGTTTGCTGTACCCATCAACCTGTCATCTACATTAGATATTTCTTCTAGTGCTATCCCTCCCCTAGTCCCCCACCCCCTTACAAGCCCCAGTGTGTAGTGTTCCCGTTGTTGTGTCCATGCTTTCTCGTTGTTTGACTCCCACTTATGAGTGAGAACATGTGGTGTTTGGTTTTCTGTTCTTCTGTTAGTTTGCTGAGAGTGATGGTTTCCAGCATCATCCATGTCCCTGCAAAGGACATGAATTCATCCTTCTTTATGGCTGCATAGTATTCCATGGTGTATATGTGCCACATTTTCTTTATCCAGTCTATCATTGATGAGCATTTGGGTTGGTTCCAAATCTTTGCTATTGTGAACAGTGCCACAATAAACATACATGTGCATGTGTCTTTTTAGTAGAATGATTTATAAGCCTTTGGGTACATGCCCAGTAATGGGATCACTGGGTCAAATGGTATTTCTAGTTCTAGATCCTTGAGGAATCGCCACACTGTCTTCCACAATGGTTGAACTAATTTACACTCCCACCAACAGTGTAAAAGCCTTCCTATTTCTCTGCATCCTCTCCAGCATCTGTTGTTTCCTGACTTTTTAATGATCACCATTCTAACTGGTGTGAGATGATATCTCATTGTGATTTTGATTTGCATTTCTCTAATGACCAGTGATGATGAGTTTTTTTTCATATGTTTGTTGGCTGCATAAATGACTTCTTTTGAGAAGTGTGTGTTCACATACTTCACCCACTTTTTATGGGGTTGTTTTTTTCTTGTAAATTTGTTTAAGTTTTTTGTAGATTCTGGATATTAGTCCTTTGTCAGATGGATAGATTGCAAAAATTTTCTCCCATTCTGTAGGCTGCCTGTTCACTCCGATGATAGCTTCATTTGCTGTGTAGAAGCTCTTTAGTTTAATCAGATCGCATTTTTCTATTTTGGCTTTTGTTGCCATTGCTTTTGGTGTTTTAGTCATGAAGTCTTTGTCCATGCCTATGTCCTGAATGGTATTGCCTAGGTTTTCTTCTAGGGTTTTTACGGCTTTAGGTCTTAGATTTAAGTCTTTAATCCATCTTGAGTTAATTTTTATATAAGGTGTAAGGAAGGGATCCAGTTTCAGCTTTCTACATATGTCTAGCCAGCCCAACACCATTTTTTAAATAGGAAATCACTTCCTCATTGCTTATGTTTGTCAGGTTTGTCAAAGATCAGATGGTTGTAGATGGGTGGTGTTATTTCTGAGGCCTCTTTTATGTTCCATTGGTCTATGTGTCTGTTTTGGTACCAGTACCATCATGTTTTGCTTACTGTAGCCTTGTAGTATAGTTTGAAGTCAGATAGCGTGATGTTTCCACCTTTGTTCTTTTTGCTTAGGATTGTCTTGGCTATGTGGGCTCCTTTTTGGTTACATATGAAATTTAAGGTAGTTTTTCCAATTCTATGAAGAAAGTCAATGGTAGCTTGATCGAGATAGTATTGAATCTATAAATTACTTCAGGCAGTATGGCCATTTTGATGATATTGATTCTTCCTATCCAGGAGCATTCAATGTTTTTCCATTTGTTTGTGTCCTCTCTTATTTCCATAAGCAGTGGTTTGTAGTTCTCCTTGAAGAGTTCCTTCACATCCCTTGTAAGTTGGATTCCTAGGCATTTAATTCTCTTTGTAGCAATTGTGAATAGGAGTTCACTCATGATTTGGCTCTCTGTTATTGGCGTATAGGAATGCTTATGATTTTTGCACTTTGATTTCGTATTCTGAGACTTTGCTGAAGTTGCTTATCAGCTTAAGGAGATTTGGGGTGAAGACAATGGGGTTTTCTTTTTTTTTTTTTTTTTTTTTTTTTGAGACGGAGTCTCACTCTGTCACCCAGGCTAGAGTGCAGTGGCACGATCTCTGCTCACTGCAAGCTCTGCCTCCTGGGTTCACACCATTCTCCTGCCTCAGTCTCCTGAGTAGCTGGGACTACAGGTGCCTGCCACCACACCTGGCTAATTTTTTGTATTTTTAGTAGAGACGGGGTTTCACCATGTTATGCAGGATGGTCTTGATCTCCTGACCTCGTGATCCGCCTGCCTCGGCCTCCCAAAGTGCTGGGATTACAGGCATGAGCCACCACGCCTGGCCAACAATGAGGTTTTCTAAATATACAATCATGTCATCTGCAAATAGAGACAATTTGACTTCCTCTTTTCCTAATTGAATACCCTTTCTTTCTCTTGCCTGATTGCCCTAGTCAGGACTTCCAACACTATGTTGAATAGGAGTGATGAGAGAGGGCATCCTTGTCCTGTGCTGGTTTTCAAAGGGAATGCTTGCGGTTTTTGCCCATTCAGTATGATATTGGCTGTGGGTTTGTCATAAATAGCTCTTATTATTTTGAGATACATTCCATAATGCCTAGTTTATTGAGAGTTTTTAGCATGAAGGGCTGTTGAATTTTGTCGAAGGCCTTTTCGGATCTATTGAGATAATCATGTGGTTTTTGTTGTTGGATCTGTTTATGTAATGGATTACATTTATTAATTTGTGTATGTTGAACCAGCCTTGCATTCCAGGGATGAAGCCTACTTCATCCTGGTGGATAAGCTTTTTGATGTGCTGCTGGATTCAGTTTGCCAGTATTTTACTGAGGATTTTTGCATCAATGTTCATCAAGGATGCTGACCTGAAATTTTCTTTTTTTTGAGACAGAGTCTCACTTTGTCACCCAGGCTGGAGTGCAGTGGTGCGATCTTGGCTCACTGCAAGCTCCGCCTCCCAGGTTCACGCCATTCTCCTGCCTCAGCTTCCGAGTAGCTGGGACTACAGGTGCACACCACCACACCTGGTTAATTTTTTATATTTTTAGTAGAGACAGGGTTTCACTGTGTTAGCCATTTTCATTTTTGTTGTGTCTCTGCCAGGTTTAGGTATCAGGATGATGCTAGCCTCATAAAATGAATCAGGGAGGATTCCCTCTTTTTCTATTGTTTGGAATAGTTTCAGAAGGAATGATACCAGCTCTTCTTTGTACCTCTGGTAGAATTCAGCTGTGAATCCATCTGGTTCTGGACTTTTTTTTGGTTGGTAGGCTATTAATTATTGCCTCAATTTCAGAACTTGTTATCGGTCTATTCAGGGATTTGACTTCTTCATGGTTTAGTCTTGGGAGGGTGCATGTGTCCAGGAATTTATCCATTTCTTCTAGATTTTCTAGTTTATTTGCATAGAAGTGTTTATAGTATTCACTGATGGTAGTTTGTATTTCTGTGGGATTGGTGGTGATATCCCCTTTATCATTTTTATTGCATCTATTTGATTCTTCTCTCTTTTCTTCTTTATCAATCTGGCTAGTGGTCTATCTATTTTGTTGATCTTTTCAAAGAAACAACTTCTGGATTCACTGATTTTTTTGAAGGTTTTTCCTGTCTCTGTCTCCTTCACTTCTCCTCTGATCTTAGTTATTTCCTGTCTACTGATCCCACAGAAATACAAACTACCATCAGAGAATACTATAAACACCTCTAAAACCACAGTGCAATCAAATTAGAACTCAGGATTAAGAAACTCACTAGAAACCACACAACTACATGGAAACTGAACAACCTCCTCCTGAATGACTACTGGGTAAATAACAAAATGAAGGCAGAAATAAAGACGTTCTTTGAAACCGATGAGAACAAAGACACAATATACCAAAATCTCTTGGATACATTTAAAGTCGTCTGTACAGGGAAATTTACAGCACTAAATGCCCACAAGAGAAAGCAAGAAAGATCTAAAATCGACACCCTAACATCACAATTAAAATAACTAGAAAAGCAAGAGCAAACAAATCCATAACATCTTGTTGAGAGCAAGGGACACTTGACTGGAAATGGGGGCCTGAATTATGCAAATAAGAGGTGTGGGTTATGAGCAGAGCATCTGGATAATGAAGAGACAGACACATGAAACTCCCACAGTAGCAGGACAAGTAGCCAGCTCCATGCCCTTCCCCCTGCCACATCCCACCTGCTGGAGTCATTCCTGTCAACATCTCCCAAGCTTGTGTCCTCCTTGGAAAGTGTCTTATATAAATAGTTTCTGAGCTTCCGTCACCAGCCTGAGCAAGGTTCCTTAGGATAGGAAGCTGATATGGTTTGACTCTGTGTCCCCACCCAAATCTCACCTCTAATTGTAATAATCCCCACATGTTGTGGGAGGGACCCAATGGGAGGTAACTGAATCATGGGAGTGGACTTTTCCCATGCTGTTCTCATGATAATGCATCAGTCTCACAAGATCTGATGGTTTTATAAAGGGGAGTTCCCCTGCACATTCTCCTGCCTGCCACCATGTAAGATGTGACTTAGCTCCTCATCCACCTTCTGCCGTGATTCCCAGCCATGTGGAACTGTGAGTCCATTAAGCCTCTTTCCTTTATAAATTACCCAATCTTTGGTACATCTTTATTAGCAGTGTGAGAACAGACTAATACAGAAGCTGATGTTCTAAAATACTTTTGATGGCAATGAACTGGAGGTCACAAAGTAGGCTAAGAAGAGTCTCCATTTCTTGAGCACTAACTACCTGTAAAGGACTGGGAAAAGGGCTTCACATGTGTTATCTCATTTCACACTATAAAGTAGGTAATGTGACACCTATTTTTCAGAGAGGTAAGCTAAGGCTGAAAACGAATAACTTGCTTTAAGCTATCCAACTAATAACAGTAGAACCTTGTTTCAAACCTAGACTGCCAACTTTCAAAACTCTTGCAGTTAAACAAAAATGGTTGCTAGATATAGGGGCCTATTCAGTGTCTTGAGCCCAACCACCCTTCAGAGTTGGAAACCTATAAGGGATAGAGAGCGGAAAAAAAACCCTGAGATTTATTTTAAATAAAACTTTCAGGGATTACAAAGCCCGAATATTACATAAATCCATAACATCAGAAAAAAAGTAAAATTATAATAAAATATTTTAAAAGCCAATTGTAATCGTTCTCTGGTCCATGCATATCAAAAGCAATCAGTCTTTTAAGACCCTACCTGAAATATGGAAGGGGAACATAGTAGAGAGCCCTAGAATTTGTTCACAAAGAGAGTGGATATCATAGGCTCAGAGCTGACCTTGGCAAAAAAGGTATACACAGCTTCCAGCTTAGGAAATCTAAACTCTGTGAAGGAAGGCAGCATATTTTAAATCCAAGAGGCATCTTTTTATTTTTAACAAATCCAAAATATTGGGGTTTTCCTATGGAGAAAAGGCAAAGCCCCATGTATTTAGATGACAGCTGATTTGACCAAGACTCGGCTACCAAGAGCTTTATTATTCTGGGAACTCAGGGACTAAATGGACTACATTTCAACAAATCAAATCAATTATACTAATATTAATTTTAATAAACTACATATAAGCCAACCAAGTATGGTAGACAGGTTGTAAAAATGATCTCAATTCTTTACCTTCCCCTGGTTCTCTACCCTTGGCTATATAATATTGTAGTGCCTGCCTCATGTCCCTAAATTTAGCCCTGTGATTTGTTTTGGTCAATTAAATATCAGCAAAGGTGATGTGGGCAAAGGCTTGAAACGGGTTTCCATTTAGTCTCTTGCTGTCCTGGCTAAATTGCTCAAGGTAGAGACATGTAGAGCAGACCCCAAATGTCCCAGTCAAGGTCTCAGACATGTGAGGAAAACCAGCCAAGATCCGCAAAGTTACCCAGCCAAACCTAAACTCATAGACATATAAGTAAGCCCTACCAAGCCCAGCTCAGATTGGCATAACCACGCAGCCAAACCATAGATTTATGAACAAAAAGGTTTATTGTCACATGTATCTGAGGCTGTATGGCTACTTGTTATGTTGCATTATTGCAGCAGTAGATAACTGATATATCATGTAATAGAAATTATATTTGTGACTATTTCTTGATATTCTGCAAATATTACTACCATTATATATTTTCAATAAAAGGTGTCCTTCCTCCACCCCCACTCCCAATTTCCCTTAGGCTTGAATCTCTCTCATCTCTTGAGTTATTTTCAGGGTCAAAAATTTCCTCTATGCCTTCTGGCGATCAGCTATTACTCAAAGACATGCTTGCCAAAGCTAATTTGTTCTGTATTCCAGAAAACCAAAGTAGAGCTGAGCTTTATTTTACATCTCTTTCTTCTCCATGCAACTGGAAGTTGAACTTTTTCACAACATCAGGTATAGAGTAGGCACTCATTAAATATTATTTGAATGAATGAAGTAGAATAAAAAGTAAGATTGACCTTAAATGAGAGTAAACTCAAAGTATCTATTGGTCTCTTTTGGTTGCAAGTGATGGAAACCCCATATTAAATTGGTTTCAGCAAAAACAAGTATTTAACTGATTCATGTAACTTGAAATTTCCATAGGTGGCTGAATCCAGGAATTCAAACAATGCCATCCCATCAGGACCTAGTTTTTCTTTGGATCTCAGCTCCATCTCCTGCTTTGTTCATTTCTTTTTCAAGCTCTGAGTGGTACCCCTGAAGCTACAGTCTTACATCTTTCGAATAGAAAAAGAAAAGGTGTTTTTTTCCCCAGTAGTCCCAGAAAAGCCCTGATTGGTTCTCTCGACTCTGGCTGTATCACATCCCCATCCCTGAGTCAATCACTTTAGTTGGGCAAATGCAATGTTCTCATTGGCCAGGCCTGGAGGACATAAGAGGTGGAGGGAGTGAATGGGGGACACCTTCACTGAAAGAAAGTGAGGTGTGGGTTCATGAAGAAAAACATCAAGATTAGAATAAATAGATGCTGCATCCACCCAGGTTCCAAATCTACCTAATTAAACAGGGAAAGCACACATGAGGTTATAATACATGCACACCATATCTGACTCCTCTTGTGCCCTTCCTAGGGTCTCTAACCACCACCCCCACTTTCCACTACAGCATTGTAGCTGCAACCAGATGTATGTGATGTAACTTGACAGCACTTCAGCTCAACTGTGTCACGTAACTCTCACTTTCTATATTGGGCCCTTCTATGCCACAGTCATGAAGGATGCCAGAAAGAACCCAACCAGTCAGTCTGGCACACGTGCAAACTTAGAAGTGTAAGGGAATTAACTCATGAGGCATCCTTGACCATAAGTAATGGAAACCAGTGGAGAAACACTCCCTTCTTCTCAGAAGACAATCCTTCATGGCTTCTGGGGGCTCTGGACTGAGCCCTAGTACCCACAGCAAGAATCAGCTCAATAATTCACTGAGAAATTAACTTTTCTTCTTTCCCTACTTCACTCTCCCCAAACTCCTGCTCCTGCTCCCTGGAATCATTTCCTAAAATAACCCGCACAGAAGTCCTTGCCTCTGGCTCTGCTTTTCAATGGAATCTAGGCTTGGGTACATGCACACACACAAAAATGTACACGCATACACACACAGCCTCAACTATATGCAGGAGGTGAAAAAGAATGCAACACTAGATAGGAAAAACTATCCTTTTCCTCTTCTTTCAGCTTCAAATCACGTTATCCCATCCACATTCACTTCTGCCCATCGTTAAATGGACTTCAATAACTTTACTGGTAGTTTTATAAGAAAATAAAACTCCCATGAAAATTTCCCCCAAAAGTTCTCCTCCAGATCTTGAGAAGGGTCCTCCCTCTAATCAAGCACAGACCTTTGGGGTTACTAATCAGGAAGCAGCAATGGAAAGAGACCAGGAAACTGGAAGAGATTACGTGTGTGACTTAGGTCTTAAAAGGTACATAGGATTTCCATATGCAAAGAAGTGATGTGAGCAAAATCTGGGCTTGACACCTGAAATGTGAAAGGCATCACTAGTATCAGAGCTGGGGTGCAAGTCTGTCTCCCTGGAAACAGAGATCATGTCATCTCAATGACAGCACCACTGCCCTCCCAGAATGCCTTGTCACCACAAAATATGCAGAAATGGTATTTACACTCACATCGTCTAACCTACCAAGTAAACAAAACACTGCTCTTGCAAATTGCAGAAAATATAAAAAATGATCAAAATATGGTTAACATGTATACTATATATCGCAGATCAATATTTTTTAGAGTACAAAAATTCAAAAGCTAAGTCAGCAAAGGATGAGAACAGATGATTCGTTTGAAACAATATGGAATTAGATAACACAAAGGAAACAGAACAACCTTGTTGTCACCAGAGATATGCAAACTGAACAAGATGCTGCTTTCTACCAAAATGATTAAAAAAAAAAAAAAAAAAAAAAACCTACCATCACTGGCCATAACCAATAATGGTAGCTCTGTGTGTTGCTAATAAGACTGTAAATTGATAGAACATTTTGGAAACACATTTGGCAATATTATCAAGAGCCTTAAATCCTTTCATTCCTTTTGATGGTATAAGTTCATCTTTTGGAATCTATGGAAAGGAAATAATTCTGGATGCAGAAAACAAACAAATCTGAATTTATAATTATCCTGCCCATTTGTAGCATTACAATAGCAAAAAAAAAAAAAAAATGGAACATTATCTTCTAGTAAAAGAATGCTAAAGCAAATTACAGCCTGTTAATGTAGCATATTATTATGTAACCATTTAAATTACATTTGTCAAAAAATTATAATAATATATTATTAAAATCATGTGAAATAAAAAGAAAAATCATAATTACATATGTAATATGAATAAAATTCTTGTTCATATTGCATATAGAAGAGGAAAAGCAAGGCATGTATAAAAGTTTGAAGAAATAAACATTAAAATCTTAACAAGCATTGTGTTTGAGCAATTGGTACTGCACTTTGTTATATTTTTAAATGTTCTATAACAAGTACATAGTTAATGAGAAAAATTAACTCAGTATTTTTTAAAAGACTGTTGGTTAAAAGTTCTATACCTGTATAGCAGAAACTAAAACTATGTAAGCCTGTAGACAAGTATTAGAAAACAAAAAACAGAAATATAAGTAGTTGTTGCATTTGGATCCTTGAATCAGAGTGATGTTTATTTCCTTTATGGTTTTCATAACATTGTTTTGCAACACCACATACACACAAAGAAATAATATTGGATTTCAAGGAAGATAGTCCCTCTGCTCTATTGAGATGGATCGCAATAGATTCCTACAATAAGGATCAAATCATTGCCCTGGAAATCGTGAAGAGTCAATGTTCACAGATGTAAATTAAAGCAGGTCCTCTCCCAAGTCTGAATTAAGGACAGTCCAGAGAATTAGAAGCTTCATCCATGATCACTCTCCAAAAATGGAAAGCCTAGGCCTTTTGCCTATCAAAATCTATCACACTGACAAGACCCTCAAGAAGCAAAGCCAAAAGAGAGAAGTCCCAGCACAAATAAACATATCCACGCACATAAACACATTCATTCTCAAATAATGGGGGTCAAAGGCATTCGGCCACAGCAAAGGCATGGCTATCTTAGAAAATGCCTGGCTTCCTACCTTTGGACACAGCTAAATAGTAGTAGCTACTTTAATTTCTGGATAACAAACAAAGCTTAAGTGCTAGACTCTAAGTGAAGGGTTTGGGGGAAAGAAGGAGCTCAGGTTAAGCCAAACTGCAGTTCAATTTACTGAAAGCTTCAAAATATTAGCAACTCTCTGTTTGAAATGCGTCAGCAACGGTTCATTTTTTTTCTTTTTATCAAAACACATTTAGACTGTGGTGAATGACAGCATAAATCTTAAATAGAAAAGATACAGGGAAAAAAGACCACCCGGGTAGAACATAACTGTAAATGTGTCCATAAAACTATATTTGAATTCTGATCTTATACACAGAAATGCATTTAACCTTCCCAGCAAGACGCTTTCACCAACTTCCAAAGAAAGTGTTACCAATTAAGCTAAAGAAACTTTAAGAGTCAATTTTAATTACACCAAGAGATGCTCCAATCACTTCCCAGCTCCAGCTGAAGTTTTTACTAGAGATGGCTGGAACCAATTTATGTGCTTTTATGTTGCGTCTAGACTTTAATAAGCGGTTTAAGCACGAAGCAAGCTGATGCCAGCATCAAGCAGGCTGCAGTATAGCCTGCATGTAGAAATACAATAACCTTCTGGTCCCAGCCCCTTCTTGCTGATATCGGGGAATATCTCTCTACGATGCAGTTTCAAAAGCAACAGGATCCAGCCTTTATGATAAGAGTTTTGGCCTTTTTCTTCAGCCTTGTTTAAGTTTTCCTCTCTTTTCTCAATACCAAATGCCTTATGAGATCAGCCACTCTAGCTTTTCACTTAGTCTTAAAATTAACAGTGGGGAATGGAGATAAATGGCTTGGATCAGGTGTGCCTCCCAGGATAGAGCAGCTGGAGCCAGGTGCTGTTTCTTACCTACTGGCAAGAGTGAACTTCTGCAAGTCAGGTGGCTTCCTGAGCCTCCATGTTCCACATCTGGGATTGTTAGCTGACGTTTTGTGAGGGCGAAACACAGTCCTCTTTATAGTTGGTCAGATTCCTAGGAGGCAGACCAAGACCAGGATTCGCGGATTAAGGAAGTGCTACCGGAAAGCTCCAGGTAGGGAATGCTGGACCGAAAAGGGGAAGAAGTCAAGCCAGGGTTGATATTCGCTGCAAATTTCCAGTCCCTGCCTCAGCGTGCATAAATCGCTAGAGCATAAATTATACCTCAGAGTTTGTCCTGAATCAAGGCAAAGGCGCAGGGCTTTCACAGTCCTACCATAGTTAGTCTTTGGCTACAGATGGTCAGGCTGGTATTGGTTGGAAATGTACACTCCTAGGCACTACGGCTCTCAGGGCAAGGGAAGCAGCTCCAAGTACCCAGAGGTAACTTTCAGAAGGTCACAGGTTCAAGCTGTTGGCAGAAGCTGGGATTGATGCAGCAATCTTGTAAAAGAATTTTGGCAGGGCATGAGTTCACCCCGCTTTGCAAACTGTGTTGGAGAAGTATTGTACGAATGACGGCTGCTACTAACGTTTTTAAGTATTAGGTACCTCTTACAAAGCACATCATGTGCATTAGCAAATCACTTATGAAGTATGTTCAGTTACTATCATCATTGCATAGTGGGGAAAACAGGCTCAGAAAGACAAAATTACTTATACTCACAGCCTTAGAAGTAGCAAAGCTGGATAGATGAACCTTGTTCATCTACTTCCAAAGAGGTACCAAGTTCCTATATAAATATATATATATAATATATATATAAAATATATATTATATATAAATATATATATATCCCATTGTTATCTCTGAAGCATCTAAATTAAAAACCAAAATGGCAACCACTTTCATGGGACCCATGTACATAATGAAAATGAATGAAACGTAAAGATTTTAGACAATTGGGTGAAACAAAACTCCAAACAAAACCCTTTGACCAACTTATGGGATCAACAGGCAGACAATTTAAGACTCCTGAACTTTCCATGTACCTATCTGACTTTTCTCATTACCATCAGAGGCTCCATAGAGACCCTGGCCAACATCCACTCAGGTTAAACATATAAGTCTTTGAGGCCCATTTTTTCAATATATACTGTATAGGGTGGTAGGTTATAGGGAGGAAGAAAATAAACTCCTGCTTCCGTGGCCATCACACACATTAACTGGAATATGAAAGGCACCACCTGGCATTGTTAAGTGCATCTGCCCTGTCTGGTTCTTATCATCTTTGAGCAGCAGAGAATGGATTGCCAAGCTTGGTAGGATTTCCTTCACTCTTTTTGGAGAAGGGTTGGGGGGAAGGGAACTTATTATGTTGCCCAGGCTAGTCTCAGATTCCTCAGCATAAGCAATCTGCCTGCATCAGCCTCGGGAGTAGCTGGGATTACAGGCACGTGCCACAGGGCCCGGCTCTGGGTTCCCTTCTCTTGACC
Source organism: Macaca fascicularis (assembly GCF_037993035.2). Classification (NCBI taxonomy): domain Eukaryota; kingdom Metazoa; phylum Chordata; class Mammalia; order Primates; family Cercopithecidae; genus Macaca; species Macaca fascicularis. Next base: position 76,543,431 of record NC_088384.1, read on the forward strand.
TGACACTGACCTAATGACAACAGATGACTTTGGTCATTACTGCATAGTACATAATTGCTCTCAGGTAAAAAGCAATCTTATTAACTACTAAAATCTACTCTTTGTCAATCTATATTTTCAGAGATTTCTGCACAAAAGTGTGAAGGTATAAATGATAAATTTTAGATTGAACCATTTGAAAATGACATTTTTATAGTTTAAAAACAGTTGAATATCAGCAAGTTCACTTGGTTCCACACATCGGCCACTGAGAGCAAAAGGAAGAACAAAAGATTACATTAGAATTAGATTTGCTGAGGCTCCTTCACGGCCCTTTCAAATTACTGAATGGTGTGCATCATGAGTAAATGGGTACAATTGTTTGTTGGAGCCACTGCTGTCCTTAACCAGAATGGTGGATAAATGACAGTAGATGACTAAAATTGGAAGCAAATGTATGATAAATGCATCTATAGCAATAACTTAGGCATACCCTTAGGATGACCCTGTATGAAAGATGGACCTGAATGTGTGTTCTGAGTTAGGGAATCCAGGAGTGGCCAGCCCAGAGTTCCTTCCTTGTTAACAAGTTCCTTCCCTATCCTGTTCCATAGAACACCAGGCATATAGGGGATCAAGGCCCCAAGCTTTAGGTTGAATGATGATTGCCAGGTGGAGGTTTTTAGTGGGAAGGCACTAAGTGGAAACGCTACATAAACTGCTTGCTTTTTGCAAGCTATTGCGGTTTTCCCACCTAGTCTGCCACCTCTGGGCCCTGCAGTTATCTTGTCCAGCTCACTGCCACTGGACCATATGTAAGGCAGTTCTCCTGCCCAGCTCACCACCACTGGACTGTCTCCCCAGTATGTAGCCCCTAGTAAAATCCCATGTCTCATTTTCTGGCTCTGGGTCTCTTCTCCAACCTCTCGAACATGGTGCCTACCCCACTGGAGTCGATAGAGGTTCAGCGCAACAGCAAATGATCTAGAAATGTGGGGTCAACTAAACATTTTAGCCAAACATAGAGAAGAATACATTGATGCGAGTTTCCTCTAACTGGTCTATGGAGGTGGTTTAATTCATGGATTAAAATAGTTCAAAGGAAGGTGGCAGAAAGAGAAAAAGATAAATCGTGCCTGGGAAACTTTCAGACTGGATGACAAATGTCAAACAGAGACATCCAACCTGCCTTCCTCTCATGCTGGCAGCTGCAGCATCTGTATAAATTACACATGTCATTTACAGATTATATTCCAGCTAATCCACATGCAGATAAAACTTGAAAATTAAAGATTTAGAAGGCAAAATCAGGACTGTTTTGCTCTGTCACTAACAAGAGTTATAATCATTGAATTTTAGGTCTAGAGGTGAGAGACTGCTTCTAGTCCAGGGATGACACACGAGTTGCAGTGTCGATGATGAGTTGGATTGCTGGTGCCTGCCTAGATCACTGAATGGAGGTGTCCCAGGTCTTCTTTGGGCTTGGTGGGAACAATTGCCGTGGTCAGTTGGTTGTGTCTATCCTGGGCATGGGAGAATGGGTGGTCAAACGTGCACTACACATTTGTCATTCCTGACCTAGGCATGGAGCCCTCGAGGCCTCAGTTTGCTCACCTGTAGAAAAAGACACTTCAACTGGGCTATGTCTGAAAACCTTCCATGTCTAACACACTGGATTTTTTTTTTCTGATTAGCTGTAAATGTGATATCTTTCCTGATATTCTGTCTCAGATTCCTGGTTGTCCCAAACTTTTATTATAACGAGACAGCAGCAACAATTCGATGATAGCTGCCCTTTGCTTCTTCACGTTCTGAGCTGCTTCTCCTGTCTCCTCCAACCTCAGCTGAGATCCACTCTATCATGTTGCTTCAGTCATGCGATAATGATAGGTGCTCTGTATCGTGCCCTTAAACGATATCTCACAAAACTTTGTCACATCCCCATCTCTCTGAATTTGCTCCAGAAAATTAAACATCATTTCATCTGAGAATTGGGCCACCGATGAGTGTACAAACATCATTCCCATTATTTTGGAAGTGACTACTTTGTCACTTTGTCACTACTTTGTCACTTCATTGACGGAAGAAATTAGATAGGACATGTGTGAAGACTTTAGGTCTCTGAAACACATAATTTTGATTAGCTTCTTCCACAGAGACATGGCAAAAGTAATGATGACAGCAGCTGCTAGTTGTTGAGTCCCCTGATGCAACAGGCCCTTAGGAACATAAACTCAATTCTTACAACTACCCCTGAAGTTGAGTGTTTGTCCTGGATAGCCCGTGCATGATATGTTCAGATCCACCATACCTAGAATCCCTGTATCAGTCAGTCAAGGTTCCATCATGTAAGACCTGTTTCACTCAAAGGGTTCACTAACAAGAGTTGCAGGAAGGGATTATTTACAAAACTATGGTCAGAATTAAGGGAACCAATTAGGGATGGTGAAGCACCCAGCATCCAGCAGAAGTGGGAAGCCATTACCACCTGTATGTCTGCAGAAAAGAGCTGCTACTAAAATGCCAGAGAGAGTTGTAGCCAAGGTGGGGATGCTGATTAATAGGGGCTGTGAACCCTGCCAAAACCATGGCCACATGGTTAGGGACATATGAAGAATAAATACCCCAACTTCTCTCTCCTTCATCATCTGATCGCCTTCCAATGCTTCCCATTGGCCACACCTAATGGGAACAAGACAGCACTGGCAATGCAGTTTGTAGAGCTCAGCCTCCAGGGTACATAGCAGGGCAGAGAAAAGTGGAGAATGGATCTGAAGGGGCAGGTGGAGCTCACCAAGGACAGTCCCCTACTGGGCAACATAGCTGTGTTTTATGTCATATGACCCTATTGGCCTTGCCTTTGCAGATGGTTCCAGGAATCCTGAACCAAATGCAACCATCCATGGGCTAAGCCAGCTCTGAAGAAGCCTAAAATGAGTACTCTCACCAAGGGAGGGTCCTTAATGGGTGGTCATCTCCTGACTCAATGGGATTCTCTCTGTTGGTGAGGTTTAAATGAAAGACAGAGACAGGGAAAGAGTGTTAGAAAGAAGAAAAAAGCCATGTTGGGCCGGGTATGGTGGCTCACGTCTGTAATCCCAGCAATTTGGGAGGCCGAAGCGGGCAGATCACGAGGTCAGGAGATCGAGATCATCCTGGCTAACAGGGTGAAACCCCGTCTCTAATAAAAATACAAAAAATTAGCTGGACATGGTGGCGGGCGCCTGTAGTCCCAGCTACTAGGGAGGCTGAGGCAGGAGAATGACGTGAACCCAGGAGGCGGAGTTTGCAGTGAGCGAGCCGAGATCGCGCCACTGCCCTCCAGCCTAGGCGACAGAGTGAGACTCCGTCTCAAAAAAAAAAAAAAAAGAGCCATGTTGGCGGAGTAGACACAGACGTACAGAGGGAAGATGACACGAAAAAACTACCATGAATATGGTGGCAGCGCTTTTTACGAAGGCGCTGCTGTATCCTGTATGGTGATCACTTGCTAAGTGCCTGCATTCCTTTTAGTAATCCCTGATCTCCAGGGTAACCTGAGCCTGCCTTTGATCCTTACAACCTGAAAGGCTCCAACCAGCAAAGTGCAATTACTCTGATACTACAGTTGAGCTAATTGAACAAGAAGAATTAAGAATATACCCTAGGTGACACAGAAAATAAGTTCCCACAAAGGAATCTAAACCTCGTTACACCTGTCACAAGCCCGTGGGCTCTCCACAGAGCACAGTGCCAGTTGCAACCCAAGACAGAGCTGCCCCAATAACAGAATTCAAGGACAGTTTCCTGATTTTTCCAAGAAAATCCTCCAATGATTGTAGAATTTCCACCACTAAGAGCTGATAAACATGTCCATGTCTTGTTTTTTTTTTTTTATTTGGCGAGGCACTCACAGCCTTTTCAGAGCCATTCATAATGGTCTGCATAACACAGGGATGTTAAGAGCACCATCTCAGAGCTGTTGGCAGATGTTCCTGGCTAAAATGACTTTCTGGAATGTAAGAGAAGGATATTTCACACCAGCTTCCATTTCCTTTCCTAGGTCCCTCGAGATCTGACTGTGACCAAGGCATGCTCAGAACAATATGTGACACAAACAATATTCGAACTTAGAACAGAAAGTATTTCAATTATATGCATAATAAAATATTGCATATTCCATTGCTTCAGCTGGTAGAAGTAATGGAACCACACTTGGTGATGTAAGTCACTGAGCTATAATAGAGCAATCGGGAGATTTTGGTTGGCAGCTGAGGACTAGGAAATGTGTAGAGAAGATGTCAAGATCTGCAAAAGGTTTTTAAGACCTCCCACCTCATGGATGCTTATATTCTAAGACAGGGTAATCCTGTGTCCTGCAATCCCCAAATGAACCCCTTACAGTCTTGTCATTAATCTGAAGGGCAAGTCCATTTCCACAGGTCAAGCTAAAACCCAGGTCAAAACCCAGTCCATTTCCACAGGTCAAAGCTAAAACCTCAGTGTGGCAGTGGAAAAAGCTCTAGAATGTTTTTCCACATTCAAACCAGAGCTTCCTTATCAAGTTCATCAAAGCATTTTTTAAAAATATAAATGTCTCACCAATTTGCCCAGGAAGAATAAATCTTCACAGCCACCTCAAAGGCTTGACAACTTTATTTTCATTGTGTGGAGCTGGGTGGGTCCCCTGAACTGGGCTTCCTAAAGAGACCCACCCCTTCTCCGCCAGTTTCCAGGCCTGCCACTCCAGTGAGAGCGATCAAAGGGGAAGGAAAGCGGAGCCGCTGAGCCTCAAGGAATAAAGCTAAAACAACAGATTTGTTTCTTGGCTTCTCTCTTAAATACGCGGAGAGTGTTTAAAGCCCTGTAAGGAAACGCTCTGGGGCCCTGGATATGAGAGAGGCACATCTAAATCCTTTCCCAAGAGGAAATCTCTCACCTCGGTGGGGTAAATTAGCTCATTAAGAGCTGCCAGAAGCATGCAGGAAACCTGGGAAGTGGGAGCTTTCATTCAAAGCATAGAAAATTATAGATTTCTTTACACATTAAAAAAGCATTTATCTTGGCTGAAAATGAAACAACTTTTCAATGATCAACACATGGTTTAAATCTGCTTTACTAATTTATATCTCTCCACCCATCTGCCTAGTTGTTCAGCTACCAGGAAATTCAATTATATTCAATACATCTTTGTTGAACACCTACTATGTGCCTGTGGTGCATTTATAAATTTTTATAAACACAAACAAAAAACAAAGGCAGGTGTCTTTCCTTTTGTTCGGGAGGTGATACTCACATGTATTAAAAATTAGAAGATATTGGCATTTCACTTCTCAACAAACACTGATTTTTTATATACCAGGCATTGAGCTCAGATAAACACCACAAAATGGAATGTCAAAAGGGCTGCCTTCAGTGGAATCAAATGATAAGATGTATAGAAGGGTAACAGGTAAAGCAAGGCAGGGAGTAGAGAACTGTAGAGACTGAAGTTTCTCCACAAGGTTTTCTAGAGGAAGCAGAACCCAAACTGATCTTGAAGTATACAATACAAGCAAAAGTGGTTCCTAGAGGATACGACTTTAGTCTTTTCTCTGCTGCTGTAACTACAAACAATTTCAGTTCTCTGGGCCTTAATTTCCCTCTTTAAAATGAGCACTTTGTAATAGAATTATTCATATGTTTATTCATTCATTCATTCTTTCTTTCTTTCACTATTCAAGACCAATTATCCATCCCAGATAATCTTGACTTTTTTTGATGAAGCCTATGGGCCTTTTGTCAGACTGTTGTTGATATAAAAAATAAAATAGATAAGAATACAAAGGTAACCAATTATATTTTTAAAATATGTCTCAAACTACTTAAAACCAAAATTGTAATTTACTTTAATGTATACCTTTGTTAACACTTTGTAATGACTAGATTCAGGCTTAATAACCTGGAAATTGCATAGGCTTAATAACCACTGCAATTTCAAAGTATCAAGAAGCGTCAATGACATTTCAATGTCTCTGTAATGACTGTCCTATGATACGCAAGGATCTGTGATTTCAATGGGTGACAAAATCACATATCCCACTAAAACTACATTTTGTTTCTCACATTCATGCTTGAAGGAAATGCTAAGTTTCAATTAGAGATAGGTTAAAATAAAGACATAACTTTTTCCATCCGTGTTCACAGACCCTGTGTTGATTTTCTGTGGCTGCCATAAAATGTTACCATAAACTTGGTGGCTTAAGATAATAGAGATTTATTCTCTCACAGTTCTGGAGGCTGGGAGTTCAAAATCAAGATGTTAGCATGACCTTCTTCCCTCCAGAGATGCCAGGAGAGAATTTGTTTCCTGCCTCTCACAGCTTCTGGGGGCTGCAGGCAGGCATTCCTTGGTTTATAGCCACATCTCTCTGACCTCTGCCTCCAATTTCACATCACCTTCTTTTCTGTGTGTCTGTGTGTGCATACATGTGTGCACATGTGTATGTGTGCCTAATCTTTCTCTCCTTCTCTCATAAGGACACTTGTGATGGCATTTAAAGCCCACCCAAATAATCCAGGATAAGCTGGTGCTCCAAAGATTTTTAACTTTTTCCCTTATTTTTTCACGTAAGACAACGTGCACAGGTTCTGAGGATTAGGAAGTGAGCACATCTTTGAAGAGTCATTTTTTAAGCTTACCTTAGCCCCCCTGAATTCTACTCACACTTTGTAGAGATCTATGGACCCCTAATGAAGAACCCTTATCTTTTACAAGGATTATATCAAGGTGCCCACAAGTACAAATATACCTATAAGACAAGATAGTAGTAAGCGCCATACAGAAAACTAAAGCCAGGTAAGAGAAATAGACCGGGGAAAGAGGTGATGACTGAACAGAGTGAATGAAGCAAGAGACTGTGCCATTTGACTTCACTGCCGAAGAATAGTCTAGGCAGAGAAAATGGCAAGTGCAAATGTGTGCAGTTAGATGCACACTTGGCATGTTTGAGAAGAGGCCAGAGGCCAGGGTGTATGTGTGGATGAGCAAAGGGGTGAGTAGTAGGAAATAACATGTCAGAGGTAGTCCTCAGGCAGATCATGATCCCCAAGGGATTTGTAGCCCATGGGAGAACTTTGGGGTTTATTCCAATGCTTTGCAAAATCCCTGATGGTCCAGAGAAGTGGAAAAATGTAGTACAGTGTCTATTCTAGAAGGATCACCCTGGCTGCTTAAGGTGAGTCTGTGGTAGAGGGGGAAGACCAGGAGAGCAGGCAGGTCCATTGGGCAACTACTGCCAGCAGGATGAGCAAGAGGTATCGGTGGCCTGGACTAGGGTAGAGGGTGGAAAGGAAGAGAAAGAGTCAATGTGGGAACACATGTGGAAGGTAAGAACTTTCTAAGGTGTCTGAGGCCTCAAGAAAAGATTGGAAGAATGTGGATCAGTGGTGTGGTAAGGAGAAGAAAGGATGTTTGACAAAAGGAACACGGGAGTGTCACCCCCTGTTAAACCTGGCCATATAGGTAGAAGTGGTGACGAGGGATTCAGCTGAGAGTGAGAAAGCCCAGTGTGCCTCTTTGACTGCTGGACTGTGATCACACAGAACAAGGCACAGCACAGAGAAGACAGAACCAGGAGCGTGCACAGCAGAAAGAGAAGATTGACACCCACCAAGGCAGACTTTCTTCTGTTGTGCCCCCTTCTTGACATGGAGTTTAAGACCTTATTTACTTCTCCTTTTCCAACTAGAAAGGTAAATTCTATAACAGCTCCCTTGCTTTCCTTGCTTAAAATCTCTTGAAAAAAGGGATACTTTGAATATTTTTTATATATATATATATGTATATATACACACACACATATATTTTCAAAGCACATTGTGGGTTGTGTCCCCTAAAGGTCCTAACCCCCAATACTTGTGACTATGACCTCATTTGAAAATTAGATCTTTGCAGATATAATTGATTTAAAATGGAGTCACACTGGATTAAGTTGGGCTCTAATCCAAAGACTGATGTCCTTATAAGAAGAGAGAAATTTGGAGACAGTAACCCATACAGAGAGAAAACAGCCATGTGACAACGAAGGAAGAAATTGGAGTAATTGGAGTCATATGGCTGCAAGTCAAGGAATACCAGGAATTCCCAGCAACCACCAGAAGCTAAGAAGAAGCAAGGATGGGTTTTTCCCTGAAGTCTTCTGAGGGAAAAATGGCCCTACTCATACCTTGATCTCTGATTTCTATCCTCTCAAACTGTAAAAAAATAGATTTGTGTTGTTTTAAGTCACCCAGGCTATGGAAATTAGCATGGTAGCCCTGGGAAACTAATACAGAGAACTTGCATGAGAGAGAGAAAGTGACGTGATGGCCAAGCTGTGGGACATGAGACAGACTCCTGGTTCCCCTGCTTGTTTGCCACGTTGCAATCCATTGCCCACCCATGTTGATAGGAGGAGCACAAAGAAAAGTCTCTCTGCTTACATGCATCTCCTCTGACATAAACTGTCACCCCAAATCCCATCATCCCTGCTTTGACCCAATGCATGAAAGAAAGGCCTCTGCTCTCCAGGAGGGGCTCAGACATGCATGACACCATGACAAATCCTTGTTGTTAGCTCCTTTTCACTTTTCAAGTCATCGAAGTTGGCTCTGGGGGAACAGGACACAGGATAGGTGAATTGCATTGAGGAAAGGTCAGGAAACGTGTAGAATGTGGGGAGTTGAAGGAGAAATTCCATAGTGGCAACTACATGGCATCTAATGATCTGTGTGATGGCAGGATGAAGTGGGGGTGGGAATGAACTTAGATGACCATGATAAGGTGTAAAGACAGTGGAAGGGCTCAGAGGAGAGCTGCCATTTAGCTCAGAGTAGAAACACTTAACAGCCTCCTTGAGGCAGGCATTGTCCCCTTATGTGGCCAGCTGACACAAGACCAGGAGCCGGATTGGAAGGCTTGACGTTTCATCTCAGCTCTGCTATTGGAAAGGATGGAGTTACTGAACACATTTAATAGCATATATGTGGTCTCCCTTTTTAAAGCCCTGATGACTAAAAAGCATTTTTTAATCAATAATCTTTAGTTGAAATTAATTGTTAAATAGGGAAAAACAGAGGTTGCTTTGGCTGTCACCAGAGAAGGACCATCAAGATTACAAACTCCAACATTACTATTTTGATGTGGACCACTTTATAGATTGTGTCCCAAGGGCTTTGAGTTTTAAGATTATCCCATTGCACTGAGGTCAAGAAGATCCACTCATTTACATTGCTTGAGCCTAATTTACATTGCTTGCGCCTATTGAACTTGAGACTCGATATTAGTCAAACTAAATTGATGAAATATATTGGCATTTTTCTCCCTCACATCTAAAAAGTAATTTAGGAAAATGAAAAATAACATCTAGCATATTCAGTATGCTAATTTTTATATCGGTTTTCACTTATTAGCTCTAGGCAGAGAATCTTTGTGGGTAATTATGTTTTAATATAGTACCAGCCTCTTTAAAAATGGTACCATGTGCAATTAGGAGTTCAAAATGATCTTGATGATGAAGTTTGATAAAATGTCTCTATTTGAGAAAATACTACAGCAGTCTTCAAGTGTAAGATCATTGGGCCTCATGTTGCTTGTGAAAAGGCAATAGAATAGGCACATGGAAGTAAGATGTGCTTCACTCAAATGATTTAAATTATAGATTAACACCTCACGTCTTCTGCCATGCTTTTGATTAAGCAAAATAAGGAGTGTGAGCATTTGACAAGTTGAAGGCACATGCCTCTCTTGTTCAACACTCTATCCAGTCTGCGGATGCCATTCCTAGACATGAAATGAGTTCTAATCAAAGACATGCCCATTCCAATTTGAGAAAAACATCATGGTAGTTTATAGAAAACTTCCTTTCTGCACTGACCCACAACCTAAACAAAAGGTCAAAATCATTTAAGTTGTTTCAAAACGAACAGTTGTGATATAAGCCAGCTATGTGGTGTGTACAAAAGCCCACACAATTCCTTTGTAAGCTGCAGAGCTAAGTAAACACTATGAAAGCCTGCTATTGTTTACTCCGATACCTTAGTCAACACTTTGGAATCATTAGCTTTGGGCCCTTGGGTAAAGCTGTTTTTAAATTCTCCATTTCACAGTCAAGGTCAACGTCTACTATAGCCAGCAGACTCAGAACCCGAAGGCCACTTCTCTCCTCACATACACATGTTCACTCTCACAGACATCAACAGAAGGGTCTCCGGAGACCCAGAGGCAGGATGGGGGTTAGTTCCCTCTCTCCTCTTTTACCTTAAGATGAAATGCTAAGGACTTAGAGTTTAGGTCTATCAAATACAGCAGTCACAAAGCAAGAAACAATATATTTGAAGTGAACAGACGGATACCAAATATTTTGGCCGCAGAAATTTTAGCCATGTCAAACAGTGTTAAATTATCTTCTCACCAAACCATCCAACTGAGATACAAAACCTTTGGCTTCAAGTAACACTCTTTATGGCCACAGATTATCAGTGGGATTCAAACAACCAATCACCATAACGCATAGCCCTCCTAGCCTCTGTATATGCACAAAGACCATATACATAAATCTTGGTCTAGAAGGCAGGAGGCTTCAGTCCCAGTCACCCAGCCACTGACACTACCTAGTAGGATGACTCCTGTGAATCACTGAAGCTCTCCAGAGATGTGTTTTCATTTCTTAAAAAGAAAAAAAAAAAGGATGACTCAAAAAACGCATTCAAAGCGTTTTCTGTGATATCTAATAACTAAATGACAGAATCTAACTGTGTAAGTCCACAAGCACAACAAGAAGAAACTATAAACTTAAAATAAAATAAATTCCCTGGGACAGTATTATCTTCAATTATGAAGTACAGGACATTAATCATTAACACTACACCACTGGCAAAGAGAGGTAAATTAAATACTAAGGTGACTTTCTGGGCTGTGCCTAAGGTGCTGACCCAAGCAGCTAGGCTGGTACAATACCGATGCTGACAATTAACTAGATATGTAGCCAAGGCCAGTCAAACCCAAGATGCCTGGGATTAGGGAAGGGAGAGGGCACACATACAGAGCAAGTCTAGAAAATTCTCCAAGGCCAAGACTCATGTCTCAGGCCCTGTGACAGGGCAAAGGATACTGCAGTCAAGAGGTCCCTTCATCTTCAACAGGCTGGGTTCATTTGCAAGTACACAGGAGCCATATTGTACACAGAGGATTGGTGTCCTGTCCAGCCTGCAGAAGCCTCCTCAACACACAACACCCTCCCTGAAGCACAGTAGTTACAGAATCACTTAAATGAGACTTAGACACCCTATGTAAAAATCCTTCCAATGATTAAGTATCTTCCAAGTACTAGGAAGAAAGCAATGCACACCTGCTCCACCCCGTCATCCCCCGACCCCACCCCCCTGCACACAGAGCAATTTCTATCAGCTTTGACTGCTCATTCAGAATGGCCACTAAGAGTTTAGCTAGTTCAGATAAAAGTAGTAACCCAGGGACTCTGCTGGCAAACCCTCAATGGGTAGAAGAAATTCTGTGGATTAATCAGTCATCTGCCAAACCATGGAAGTCAGACAAACTTTGTGGATCTGTTCCGAGCATACAAGTTATAGCATGCTACTGACCCCCCTGAAAGGCAGTGGGACAGATTCTTATGATTGATTGATTAATTGGCCAGTTGGTTCATTGGTTGGTTGGTGAGTGGGTTCATTGGTTCTTTTAAGGATTGGTTGCTTAGTTAAGCTGTTGTTTGGGTTTCTTATTTTGCTTTGCTTATTAAGAATTGACTAGACCATCTAATGTATAATGCTTCTAGAAAAGAACATAGAATAACATTTTCCTGAATTTGGAGTAAGCAAAGATTTCTTAGAAAGGGCCCAGAGAGCACTAAATATAAAAGAAAAAAATGATAAATTGGACTTCATTAAAATTAAAATTCTCTGCTTATCAAAATACATCTAAGAGAATAGATAAGGAACAGATCAGGAGATAATGATATCTGAGAAAGAACGTCTATCCAGAACATATAAAGAATTGCTACAAATCTATAGAAAGAACGTCTATCCAGAACCTATAAAGAATTCCTACAACTCTATAGTAAAAAGATAAGCAACCCAATTTTTGAAATGAACAGAAGACTTGATAGACACCTTATATATAAAGGCCATATATATATATGACCAATAAGCACATGAAAAAGTGCTCAATATTATTACAATCAAGGAAATGCAAATTAAAACCACAATGAAATGCTATTTCACACCTATTAGAATGGCTAAAATGAAAAATATCAATAACATCAGAAGTTGGTGAGGTTGTAGACCAAATGGAACTTTCATACATTGATGATGAAAGTATAAGTGATACCAACACTTTGGAAATTATGTGGCACTATTCACAATAGCAAAGACTTGGAACCAACCCAAATGTCCATCAATGATAGACTGGATTAAGAAAATATGGCACCTATACACCATGGAAGACTACGCAGTCATAAAAAGGGGTGAGTTCATGTCCTTTGCAGGGACATGAATAAAGCTGGAAACCATCATTCTCAGCAAACTATCACAAGGACAGAAAACCAAACACCGCATGTTCTCACTCATAGGTGGGAATTGAACAATGAGAATACTTAGACACAGGGTGGGGAATATCACACACCAGGGCCTGTCAGAGGGGTGAGCCAGGGCCTGTCAGGGGGGTGGGGAGCTGGGGGAGGGACAGCATTAGGAGAAATACCTAATGTAAATGACGAGTTGATGGGTGCAGCAAACCAACATGGCACATGTATACCTATGTAACAAACCTGCACATTGTGCACATGTACCCTAGAACTTAAAGTATAACTAATTAACTAAATTAATTAATTAATTAAAATACAGGGAAAAAAAGACACTTTCTTTAAAATGTAAACATACATTTACCCTGAGACCCGTCAGTTCCACTCCTGGAACTGGGTGTTTATCCCAGCTTATAAAAAGATTTCAACAAAACTGTTCATAGCAGCTTTATAAGTGTAGCAGTGTTTATAATAGTTAAACACTGGAAACATCCCAGGTATGCACCCACAGGACAATGGAAAAACAAACTGTGGTATAGTCATACAATGGAATAATACTCAACAATTAAAAGCAATAAATTATTGATACCTGGAACAACATGAATGGATGGATCTCAAAAACAGTATGTCGAGTTAAAGAAGTTGGATGTAAACATTTTACACCATGTAATTGCAATTGTATGAAGCTCTAAAGGAGGCTGGATGAATCTATCATGATGGAAATCAAAATAGTAATTGCTTCTGGCAAGGGGAGGGAGACTGTCCAATAAGAAGCCCAAAAGAACTTTCTGGGGTGATGGAACTGCTTTGTGGGTTACATGTGCATATGCGTTTGTCAAAAATAATTGAAATCACACTTAAGATCTGTGGATTTCACTGTAAGTAATTTATGTATCAGTTGAAATATATGAAAAAAAACAGGCAGGGAAAGAGATGATGACATAAGGATGGAAATGACAATATTCCTATCCTCAAGGACTCTTCAACGATGGGACAGACATCGTTTCTCTGATGAGATCAAAGGGTGTAGGGGAAGAAAGGATGGAGTTACCGAACACATTTGACAGCATATATGTGGCTTCCCTTTTTAAAGCCCTGATGACTAGAAAGCATTTTTTTAATCAATTGAATACATAATCCTTAGTCTAAATTAATTGCTGGATAGGGAAAAACAGAGGTTAGCATGGCTGTCACCAGACAATGAGCATCAGCATTACAAAGTCAGGCGGGGCATGGTGGCTCATGCCTGTAATCCCAGGGCTTTGGGAGGCTGAGGCAGGTGAATCACCTGAGCTCAGAAGTTTGAGACCACCCTGGACAACATGGTGAAACCCCGTTTCTACTAAAATACAAAAATATTTGCCCGGTGTGGTGGCGCACAACTATAGTCCCAGCTACTCAGGAGGCTGAGGCACAAGAATGGCTGGAACCCAGGAGACAGAGGTTTCAGTGAGCCGAGATCGTGCCATTGTACTTCAGCCTGGGCGACAAGAGTGAGACTCCGTCTCAAAAAACAGATTACAAACTCCAACATTACTATTTTGATGTGGACCACTTCATAGATTGTGTCCCAAGGCCTTTGAATTTTAAGATTATCCCATTGCACTGAGGTCAAGAAGGCCCACTAATCTGTGTAAGGCACAATCTTCCTGAAGACCTTGAAGATATCTTGCCCATTGCCCTGTTCCAATGCCCAAATGCCCATATCACAGATTCTTTTGGGTTAAAGTAGAGATAGACACTTGAAAACCCAATACCCCACATCTTCCCTGTAGCCCATCTCTAATCCATGACATTTGAAAACTTGGTCTTCCCTTTGTAGACATTCTTTCTCAAGTGATACCCTTCCTATCCTCCCACAAGCTATACAGCTTTATTTCCTGCATCCTAAAAGACACACATCAGCTGATAAATTCAGCCCTCTTCTCAGAGACTTAATCCAGAGTATTAGCTGGAGCCTAAGAAGGGAGAGCTGGTGTATTCTAACATCAGGCTTGGGAAACCCAAAGGCTAACAGAAAGCTAAAACACTCCAGTTCCTAAGCTTCTAGATGACTCTCCTGCAGCCATTGACTGTTGACCATTCAAACATCATGGCAGCACCCTCTTTGAAGGTTCAGACTCACTGAGCACCCAAACATGCCACCCTTTTCATTACTTCCCCAGGTCACCCTGTCCCAATTCATACATAGCAACAAACTAGCCTGAACAAATAAGCATGTTGCAGCCCAACAGCAGATCTGCAAACTTCAAAAATGAAAAACCACAAGTGCTAAAAGACAGTGTCACATATTCAGCCTTTTCATAAAAAAAAGAAAGAAAAAATATCAAACCTGAGAATAAATCCACCTGTGGGTCCCTATCTCTACTGAGGTCACCAAAAATCTCTCCCTCTTTGTTTGCAAACTGTTCAGAAGCTAATGAAGGAAGCCAGCAAATAAACCAAGATTAATGGCTGATTTGTCATCTGGGAAGGGAAAGGTGAGCTCCACGCCTCAGCCAGAGGAAGCAAACCAGAGGAGGTGGGGGCTGATTTATGGGGTTGGGAGCAGACTAATTAGAGCCTCATGGCAGGTGATAAGGGGGACCAAAGGCATCTGGGGAAAGCAAAGTGAAAGAAGGCAGGAACCCGGCCGGCCGAGTACTTAGTGCAAACTACAAGCTGGGGAGGGCAGGGGCCACAGAAACAAGCTCCAGACGCAAAGCAGACCAACTTTGAATTCCAAGAAAATTGCTGGAAAGTTTTGGAAAGTTCCCAGAAGCCACCAAGAAAAGCCCATGTTCCTGCATCTCAGATAAGGTCTGGAAACAAAGTCCTTGAGGCTCAGTTTTGAAGAGCTGTCCCCATGCAATTGCTCACACCAAGTGGCCAGCATGCCGGGGTCACCCAGTCAGCCCTCCCGTGTCCTTCCTAGCCCAGTTTGCTCAGTGCTCCAACAGGTCGGTTGGTTGAGCAGAAATTGTCACCAAGATGTAGCCTTCACTTTGAAGGTCTGCACACGCTCCAGCCACATTTACTTCCCACAGATTTCCTGCATGTAGGGAGGAGCTATCAGGGTGGTGGTGGGGCTGAACCTGGGACTGGGAGAACCAGCACACCAAGGAGGGAAGACCCTCCATGCATCATTCCCTTGAGAGAAGCCCAGGCTGGACAGTGCAGGGGTGGCCTCTTCAGATGACAGGCACTGTGTTCAGGGTAGAAACTCAGAAAGTCATGGACCGCTGGAGTGTGTCTGGGGAGAAGGAGATTGAGAGGAGAGTGCACCCTGCCTAATTTTTCTGAGAAGAGGCTCCTTTTGCCAGAACAGCGGCACCATTTGCTCTGTGTGTGTGTGTGTGTGTGTGTGTGTGAACACTAAATGCACACACACCTGCAAGTACTCAATCTCCTCTCATATCCTTCAAAGGCTAACCCTGGGTTCTGTCTACCTTTAATGGGATGTGTCATTAGATGTAGCAAACAAGCATAACGTCCCTCAAGCATCTGCTTAACACAGCATTTGGGCAATGAACACACGAAAAGCTCACACTTCACCACTATGCAATATATTCATGCAGTAAAATGGTATTTGTTTCCCATAAATTTATACAAATTTTAAAAGCACAGCAGTCTTTTTCCCTCTCTCATTTTAAAAATGTGAACAAAGAGGAGGCAGAGAAAGAGACAGAAAGAAAGGCAGAGAGGGAGGAAGAGAGAGAAAGGGAAAAAAGGAAGGAAGGGAGGGAGGAATAAAGAGAAAAGAGAAAAGAGGAGAGAGACGGAGAATAAAAGGAAGCAAGAGAGCAGGCAGCTGGTGCAAGAAGTAAGGGTCTTTTCTCTCATTTTCCTGTCTTTTAATAAATCACTGTAGCGGCCTGTGACCACTCTCTGTTATCCCTAAATGCTCAAGCAAACAGCTTTTCTTTGAGACTATTCAAGTGGCTGCCAGGGAGGCTGGAGCTGAGCAAGCAATGTGAGCCCCCGGCCTGCCCGCCTGTAATTCAGGTAGAAAAGCAAGCATGAAGTCAATATTCATGGTGCGGGTAAGAATTGCCACCACACAATGAAATGGTAATGAGCCTGCTCACAAAGGAGACAAGCCGGATAATCAGCTTTTAAGGAGGTGCTGGGGCACACGAGGCTGCCAGGGCCTGAGCGGGCGCCCCGGCCATGGGCCCCCACCATCTGCAGGCGTTGGCAGAAGGCTGGCGGGAGCCAGGGCGGGTCTCACCAGGCCCTCTTCCCCTGGCCCTGCCTCTCCTTTTTGTCATTCTGGGGCCTCAAGGAGCCTAAACTTTGAGGACAAAAAGCCACTTTGCAGCCACTGCCTCTTCACTGGCTTTCAGATGAGTCGGGTGATGGCTGGCAGACAGATGAGAAAATTGGATACCTTGCAGCTGTACCTGGCGTACATGCTAAACGCACGCAGTGGTCGTTACCTGACTAGCTCAAGATCCCTAAGCAGGAAATCTTACCCAAAATCACAGACACTGGGGAGTGGAGTCAGACACTGGGTATTTATGTATGACAGTAAATTCAAATACACAAAGAGATTTATTTTTATTTCTTCTATAAGATTCCACTTAATATACCTTTTTAACAGGCAGATCATTTAATCTCTTCAGGAAAATTAGAATCAAAGAAGGATCAAAAGGAAATGAAGCCATCAGATGAACAGCCACATGCAAGCTGCGTTTAGACAGCCACGGGATTGTTCCAGGGTGATCGGTGGCCCCGGATTTGAAGATAATGTTTTTCTTGAGACTTCAATTTGATTTCATCTATGGTGTTGTCTACTGATGTCTGTTTTGAGATCGACTCAAACTCAGGCTTTCTACAGTTTCTCATTATTCTAGAGTAAATCTGTTGTCTTCGTCATCATCGTCATCATCTGTATTTGTACCTCTAGTCATTACAAAATTAATTTAGGTGACTGTATTGGTCTGTTCTCAAGCTGCTAATCAAGACATGCCTGAGACTGGGCAATTTATAAAGGAAAGAGGTTTAATGGACTCACAGTTCCACATGGTTGGGGAGGTCTCACAATCATGGCAGAAGGCAAAGGAGAAGCAAGTCCCATCTTACATGGTGGCAGGCAAGAGAGAGAGCTTGTACAGGGGACCTTTTAAAACCATCAAATCTCATGAGACTTATTCACTACCACAAGAGCAGTATGGGGAAAACTGCCCCCATGATTCAATGATTCTCCACCTGGCCCCGCCTTTGACACATGGGGATTATTACAATTCAAGGTGAGATTTGGGTGGGGACAAAGCCAAACCATATCAGTGACCTACAAAAATACATACCAAAAAGCAAGATAACATGCATTTTAAAATAAAAAGTGAAAGGAAAATGAGGTAAGAGATGAGGTGAAGCCCAACGTCCTGTATCCTGGCCCGAGCTGAGCTGAGAGCTGGTTCGTGGCTTTCTAGTAACCAGTTCAAAAAGAAAAACACAATCCTTACAACCAGTGAATCTCAACTCAGCCCCAGGGTTTCTGATACATGTGGTTTGGGGGTGGGGACCCAGGCATTTTTACGTTTTAAAGCTCCCTGGTGAGATAAAAATAGACCAGTTCCTCAGGACATAATCATTCTCAATGTTCATAGGAAGAACATTGTGTTATATGGAAAAAAAAAAAAAAAACCTCTCAGCAACTCCCTTACAATAAAAGCAATAAAGGTGGTTTTGTTAAGACATGAAAAAAGCAAAGGAGATCAAGAAGGGACAAGTACTCCAGGGAAAAGAAATAGGATGAGAAAAGAAAAAGAAGTATATAAGCAAATCATGGAACATTTAGTTGTTGGTAAAAACACACACACAAGTGGAAGGAATTCAGCAAGCTGATGAAAAGGGCATTGTGGAGAGCCCTGAATGCCCGACTCAAGGCATGAGGTTAAGAGTGCAAAGGGAAGAGAAAGTGCAATTGGCTGTATTCAAATCCCAACTCCCCTGCTTATTAGCATATGGGACCTTAGGCATGTTGCTTCCCTTTTGGGGCCTAGGTTCACCCATCTGTAAAACGGGCTAAAAAAAGTACTTACCTTGTAGGCATAAATGAGATAATCTATGCCAAGTGTTGAACATGGCACCTAATACAATAGTACTGTGAACCAAATGTCTGTGTTCACCCCAAATTCCTATGTTAAATCCTAATCCCCAAGCTGAGGGTCTTTGGAGGGGGTCTATGGGAGGTGATTTGGTCATAAAGGTGGAGCTCTCAGGAATGGGATTAGTGTTCTTTTAAAAGAGGACTGAGAGAGACCCCTTCCTCCAGGGGAGGTTATAGTAAGAAGATAGTCTATGAGTAAGTGGGCCCTCATAAGACACTGAATCTGCTGGTTTCTTGGACTTCCCAGCCTCCAGAACTGTGAGAAATAAGTCTCGACTTTTTATAAGCCACTCAGTCTATGATTTTGTCATAACAGCCAAATGGACTAAGACAATTAACTAGTGTTATTATTTTCATTATTATTGCTGTTACTATTTTATATGCAGTGAGAACAAGGGAATAACATTATTTCATGGAATGGCTCCAAGATGTACTAGACTTTATATATATATATCTCTTACTTACTTTTGTAACAACTTAGTCTAATAGGTATTATCATTATCCCCAATAGCCAATTGGATCTCAGTGTGGTTAAGTACTGTGCCCAGGTTGTAGAACAAGGAAGTGGTCAGGCTGAGATTCAAACCCAGAAACTATAGAATATTCCAATGATAAACTGAGGCCAATTTGCAGTAAAGCATATAAAGCTTAGGCTTCACAGACATCTTCAGTTGCCCAGGATGCTCCAAGGCTCTAATCTAATTTTACATTTATGCTCTGTATTTTTTTTCTTAAGTAGAGATCCCAAATTTACTCAGTTAGATCCCCAAAACCTGGACCCATCTTGATGATAATATATATGAATAACGTGGTCTGATCAGAACGGTGCCCTAGTAAGGGAGGGCCAAGGATAAAGTGACAGGAGGAAGGTCAAGAGGAAATGAGTTTTGTGAGTAGAGACAAGAAGTTCAACCTAAGCCACATTGCATCAAGGGGACCACAGAATAATCAAATTGGGGTATTTGTAAACATGGTTCAGGAGAGCAGGTAGTATAGGGAGATATAGACTGGGAATAACGGGGTGGACAGTAAGGCAGAAATTATTACCCACAAAGACTGTTCTAGAGCTACGCTGTCCAATAGAGAAGCCACTAGCCACATGTGTCTATTTACATTTAACTTAACTAAAATTTAAAAGTCAGTTTCTCAGGCCCATAAGCCCCATGTCAAGTGCTCAGTGACTATATGTGGCTAGTGGTTCCAACAAGGAACAGTGCAGGTACCTTTGCAGATAGTTCTGTTGGATAGCTCTGGTTCAGAAAGTCAGAAAGTGATTAGGGACAGATTCATGGGAAAACATCTGAGGAACAAATGGAAGAAGAAGACAGGGAATAAACTGGGGAAACCAGGCCATAGAATCAGGAAGAGAACCAGAAGATGGAATTCTCAGCAAAGAGAATTTCAAAGCATTTATTCACCAGCTCAGCAGTTAGCAAAGACCTTGAAACGGCACCGTTTTCTTACAGCCACAAATACTCCCTGAACATGGCCCTGCCCAGAAAGGAAACCTTGAGAAGGACAAACGACAGCAACAGTTAGGGAAGCAGATGCCCAGAGGCTTGCTTGCCCTCCCTTTCATCAGGAGAAGTCTTTAAAATTGTACTCAAACGGACAAGGCACACGTCTGCCCATGCCCACACGCACCTCTCCAACAGGCAGCTGCCTGCATACCTACGCAACTTCCTGTTTGCTTGTGCAATTACCTACGGTTCACATAAGAATGCATGTTCTGAGTGCAGCCTTTTCTGGCCCACACATGTATGTGCATATTTTGAAGGTGCAAATGAGGCACTGAGCATAGTTTTTTAATGTAGCCCTAAGGGGTACATTATTCTGATCAGCACTAACATAGCCGTCCTACATTAAGGTATCAACTTTAGGTCCCACTGGAGGCTGCAGGGTTAAACAAGCAAACAAACCTAGTTTCCCCATGTGGCCCAAAGTTTCCCTTTGCCCTTCACTTCTGCCTCCTCCTGTTAAAGTCTCACTGCCTGCCAAGCACCCACCTCCTCCTAACTCCAAGTCTTCCTGGAGACTCTGGCTCATAACCCAGGTATTTACATAGGTCTTTGTATGTGTCTCCCCTACTTAATCACAACCTTGTCTTTTTAACCTTTGTCTGCCCCATATTACCATGCATTAACTTTTGAAATGTGTCCCAGTGCACTTTCTTGGAATGAGTTCCTCAGTCACAGAGTCTGTGACTGCAGCAGAGTCTAGTTAGGTGCTCAATAAGCCATTTTCCTCTTTCTCCTAACAGCTGGACCACATTTCCCAGCTCTCTTTGCAGTTCTATTTAACCATGTGACCAAGTTCTAGCCACTGGAAAGGGGCAGAAGTGATATGTATGACACCTCCAGGTTGAGGTAATTAAGGACAGATATTTCTTCTACATATTTGCTCTCTTCTTTCATCTAGTGGATGGAAACGAGGACCCAATCAAAGGCTCTGTGGCTTTGGATGCCACAGCAACTAGACAGAAGGAACCTTGGTACCTGAATGGCTGTGTGGAGCAAACTCTCTCACTCCCCTGCCCACCTCTTTTGGACTGTGATAATAACCAGAAATAAACATTATGGTGTTTGCATCCTAAGATTTGAGATTTGTTTATTAGAGCAATCAGGCTACTCTGTTGTAAATTGATTGCAAAATTTCCTCCAATTATTTATCTTCCATGCAATGTAATTAGCAATTTCTTCCATTAAGTGTTGATGTTTATTTTCCATTCCTTGGACCTAGGTTTGGCCATGTGCCTTGAACTGGCACATGAAATGTAGCAGAAGTGACAGAGCCAGTTCCAAGTCTATGCCTCAAGAGACCTAGCAGGCTTTTGCTTACTCTTTGAGATCTCAGTCTCCACCACGTGAAGAAGCCACACTAGTCGCCGAAGGTTGAGAAACAACATGGAGTAGAGCAGGTTGTCCAAGCAGACCAGAAGTTAATAAATCAAGCCAAGCTGAATCAACCAAACTCAGACTAGATCAGCAGAACTTCCTAGCCAGCCAGCCCATAGATTTATGAAAAATAATAAGTGGTTGTTTTACGTCACTAAGTTTTGGAGTTCTTTGTTACACAGCAAGAGATAACTAATATGCCTGACTAATATAGTAACTATTTTAATAGATTATTATTCAAGCAGTGATATTTATTAGACCCATTCTCATTCATCTTCAAAGAAACATCTGTTTTCCTTTTTCCTAACCAGACACTGGTGGCAGGTGTAATCAGAAAGACACCCCCACCCCCTGCCACCACACACACACACTTACATAATCCTGGGCTATTCCAAGACACAGATGTGTCCTATCTTTACTCTGTTGTCAGTTAAAACTACTTAGTGTCTCCCAGTCATAGCTAACAGACCCTAATGTTGTCTAAAGTTTTACATTCCATTAAATATTTCAATGGATTCCATATTTTTGCTTAGGGAGGGAATTTTTTTTGAAATCTGCTTTGAAAACTGCCTATTGTTTTTATTTTGTGTGTCAGATATTTTATAAATAATCTCTGGCAAATTCCCCTAAGAAAACTCTAGTTGAGGCTATGAGTTCCTTTTGCTACATCCCCTCAGCCAACAGCTTCAGCAGCAGCTGGGGTGGGTCATGATTGCTGAGGACTTCCTCTATTTAGTACACACCACACACTTCTCACCAGCCCACACACAGGGTCAGCCACCAGTTGGGGAAAGGGAACATTGAATCCCTCAGGAACAATCTTCAGCATCTTCAGCACTGGGTGATGGGAGTTGATGGAGAAATACCTTATTCCTTTGGGGAGTTTTTTAGGGCATACTCCTGAACAGCATTCCACATGGTTTCTCAAAGGATCCCCTAGAGAATTGATCCCTAGTTCCATGTAATTGTAACAAACTCAATAGTGTACCTTTTTGCTGGCTTTCTCTCTATCACTGTCTCACTATTCTCTGCTCCCTCACTCTGTCTTCCAGGGCTCAAGTACCTGTACCCAAACTACCCCTACCCAAGTCCTTACAAAACAATACACAAAACTTTTGTGTATGTGTGTGTGGCCTTATGGCTAAACTCATGCCTTTTCTCAACAACGCCCCATACAGTAAGTGGTGATTTTAACTCAGATTTTATCCCAAGGGCCAATTCTCAGCATGGTGTTGGTTCACAAACTTCTTTCATTCTTTATTGAATGAATGAATTAGTTAGCACATGAGAAGCTTGACCTGGTAGTTTTCATATACAGTCATTCTTGCCCTGTTTTTATGAATAGGTGGATTTCTTACCTTCATTCATTCAAATACTTAATATTTACCATGTGTTAAGCACAGTGCTAGCCGCTATGAATGTAAGGACAAATAGGGTCCTATTAAACAAATGTGGTGTCGATTGCACTGACTTTGTTCATTCATTCATTTATTCACATGCCAGGGCACAGACCTTGAGATCTGATTGCCACTTGAAACCTAACCCAGAGTTGGTCTGGAAGGAAGATAAAGCTAGCACAATAGGGACCAAATCTGGTTGCCTAGAAGACACATAAGGCAGGTGGCATCTGTTTTAGTTCCTCATGTGGCACACTGGCCATGAATGGACACAGCTCATAACAAAAGAGCACTAAGAGCTAAACTGTACTTCAGCCAATACCTTCCCCCATTGGTATATTGCTGCTTTTCTCTCCCAGTACCTGAGCCCCTTCCTCCTCCTTCAGCCGCCATCTGCACATCATTCTAGGAAGCCTTGTTCTCTTCAAGATCTCATGGTCGCAAATGACTTATTGCAAAGGTTTTTCTGCCCATAATATTGACATTTTCAAGATAGGTTCTCAAGACTCAATAATGGTGGAATTTTAGCTATTGTAACAGATAACCTAAATACTCTTCAGGCTGTACCTGTATCACGACACCTACAAACTTGAAGAGCTGACCTTATGATGGAGAATGTGACAGTGAAAGACTGAAGCAATGATGAGACACCTCTCTGCATCCTACACATGCTTCAATTCTTGTACCACGAACGTCTGTTTCTTCTCCATGTGACAGCTAACAGTAGATAATGGCTATCTGTCTTATCTTGACCTCACAGGGACATGCGAACAACTAAATAACATCCAGAGAAGCTGAATGTCCTTGAATAAAAAGGCCTTAGACTACTAGGAATAAGGCACAGAAATATGCTCTCATTAATTCAAATTTGTGCTGCAAATTTATTTCAACTAAATAACTGAATATTCTTTTATCATCCTTATTACAAATATTCAATGCTTGTTTCAATATTTCATGCAATTTTTATATCAGTTCACCTTGATTTAAACATCTTTAAAGAGAAATGTTAAAACTCTGCCCTAAATTGAAAACCACTGACCCTTGTCATAAATAGACATTAATGTTTAAAAGTACCTAATTAATTAACCTATTAAACAAAATGTTAAATAAATGAAACTCTTTTTGTGTAACATTGGGGACACACATTTCATTCTTTGGAAACACTACCCTAAAGGAAACAAAAATAAAGGTATTTATAGTAGAACCACCTAGAATGGAAGAGGGAGGTACAAAAACAAACCCAAGCTTTCTCATCACAGTAATTTAGGTTAATCCATTATTTATTTCACCCTTCTGGCATGCCTCAGGGAAGGTGAAGTTTCATCACCCCACCCAACCCCCACCATAAGGGCTGTCAATGTTTTCATCCACACTCATGTTTAGAAGTTTATGACAGCTGGGCTGGAGGTTCTGTAATGTTAGAACACCAACCTTGGGGTCACAAGAGGCTCTTGAAAATGAGATGGGAGAAGAGATGGCTTTGTTCATTCCAGTCACGGATTTTTCCTTGCCTGTTCTTGCTCTACGGCCTCTGAAAGAGTCCTTCCTGTCCTACACACACTCATTTCTAGAGCATGAGAAGCAGGTGGTCTGAGTAGAACCCTGTACTTGCTGTCTTCTAGCCGGTGGTAGTTCTATGTTGCAACCAGGCATCAGCAACTCCCCAGTTAGTGACTCCTTCTCTGTATCAGTAAGCTATTGCTACGTAACAAGTGATGAGACTTTGATAAATATAAAGAATGATTTGTAATTGATCTGTTAAACTCTGCGATTAAGAGGATGCTTCTCAAGTCTTTGAAATTGCTTTTCAAAATTTGTTCTCTTTAGACATTTAACCAGGTCTCTCCACACAATTTATTAGTCAAGATTTATTTTGTAAATGATTCCTTCAATGGTCTTTTTAAGAGAAAAAGTTCTGAGCACAGGAGCTCACAGCTATAATCCCAGCACTTTGGGAGACAAAGGTAGAAGGATCACTTGAGGCCAGGAGTTCAAGACCAGCTTGGGCAACATAGCAAGACTGTCTCTACAAAACAAAAATAAATTAGCCAGCTGTGATAGTCCTTGCTTGTAATCCTAGACACTTGGGAGGTTAAGGCAGGAGGATCACTTGAACTCAGGAGTCTGGGTTACAATGAGCATGACTGCACCACTGCACTCCAGCCTGAGTGACAGAGTGAGACCTTGTCCAAAAAAAAATAAAGTAAACTAAACGAAAAAGCAGAAAAAGCAAACTTTAACCCTCATCCATTACAAATATCTCAGAGTCTCTACTAACAAAGGCTGGTGATATTTCAGAACTAAGACAGACAATTGCCTCTGTGAGTTCAAAGACAGAAAAGGAATTTTTTGATTCTGAAAGCTTCTACTTAATGTACAGTCTAAAGACACTGCGGGGAATCACAACAGCCCTTTAACAACAGTGTTTTTCTCTGTAATTACTGTTATGTCTAATAACAATATGTCTTTATCCTTTGTGGAATGAAGCAAGGTATAAATACAAATAACATCCTCCCATTCATTCATACTGGAAAAAAATTGAAGCAGGTGTTTTTTAAAAGCTATGTGTTTGATTTAACGTTGTTTAAATATTAACTCACAACAACTAAGCATTACACCATTGTATCGATTATTTGAATTGCATCTAGTTTTTCCACTTGTTTGCAAGGTCTCCTTGAGTACTTCATTTTTGTCTTACAATATTTTTCAGTGGTTTCATGCAAGGAAGTATCCACTTGCTTTGAGCAGCAACAGTGCTTCCAAAATTTTAATATCTATACAAATCACTTGAAGATCTTGTTAAAAACACAGTTGCTTTTCAATTACTACTACCAGCGTAGTAGGGCTGGGGTCAGGAGATTCTGCATTTCTGACCAGCTCTGAAGTGAAGTTGGTGACGTAGGTCCACACAAGAGTCAAGAGTGGACTTGTGCTGTTCTTCTAACACTTAAAATTTTATTAAGATGGAACATGATACAGAACGTGATGATCAGGCTGGAAAATAGGCAGCAGCTTACATCATGTCTATTAATGTCATTCACTCTGTGATCAGCAACCTGAACTCAGCCTGATGTAATGCCCAAGGTGTTATCATCTGGCTGGTCTTTTGCTGAACAAAAACAAGACACCCATTTGTGTGGACACAGGAAGCAGGAGTGCTGAGGCATTTTCACTTCTCTTCCCATCATCTTCTAAATTTGCATCTAAATTACTTTCCATTCTAAAGAGGCTAGATTCTTCTACTTGTCTTCGTAATTCTCTTCCCTTTCTTTGCTCAGACCTGTTATCAAACTGCCATCTTGTATACACATTAACCAAAGCTAAATAATGCAGGTGGTATTGAGGTAGCAGGCGGGACTCAACTCCAGAGGCAGGGCTTGGACACTGGACGAAATTGAGGACTAGTTAAAACAAAAGGCAAAAGCAGCTTTCCATAAGACACGCCCACCAGTGTCCATGTCAGTTTACTATTGCCATGACAACACCAGGAAATTACTGCCTTTTTCCATGAGGAGAACCTGACAACCGGGAAGTTACCATCCTTTTCCTAGAAACCTCAACAAAATCTGCCCCTTAATTTGCATAAAATTAAAAGTGGGTATAAATATGCCCCACATAACAGCACTGCCTCTGAGCTGCTACTCTGGGCACACTGCTTATGGGGTATCTCTGCTCCACAAGGAGCAGGGACTCTGCTGCTGCTGCTGCTGCTGTACACTGCTGCTTCAGTAAAAGTTGCTGTATAACATCACCACTCACCCTTGAATTCTTTCCCAGGCAAAGCCAAGAACATTCCCTGGCTAAACTCTGTATCAATATCTACAGATCCAAGGCTTCATGGCAAGGTGTACATGAGCTGGATTTTTTTCTATCAGGTGTTTGGTCCACCTTTTCCACTTGATAACAATCCCTATGGATGGGGCTGGCCTTCTGTTGGACAGCACATAGAACAAATCAGCAGGAGAGTGTTTCTAAGGAGGTGGAGCCTCTGAGATTTGGTTTCAGCCCTTAAATAAGAATATCTTCCAATTTCATGATCACAGTGTTTGGATCAAGGGGATTTCTTTAGCCATTAGTCTACCATCTCAGAAAGAGTGCTGTTTAATAGCTTGCTACAAAAAGTACAGTCTGTGGACTAATAGAAAGATCCATTGGTCTGGCACGGTGGCTCATGCCTATAATTCCATCACTCCCAGCACTTAGGGAGGCAGAGGCATGTGGATCGCTTGAGTTTACGAGTTCTGGAGAAGCCTGGGCAACAGGCTGTCAAAACCAGACTCTACAAAAAAAATAAAAATACAAAAGATACAAAAAACTCAGCCGGGCATGGTGGTGTGTGCCTGTTGTCCAGGCTACTTGGGAAGCTGAGGAGGGAGGATTGCTTGAGCCCAGGCAGCAGAGGTTTCAGTGAGCCAAGATCACACAACTGTACTCCAGTCTGGGTGATAGAGCCAGACCATGTCTCAAAAAAAGAAGAAGAAGAAGAAAAAGAAAAAGGAAAAGAAGGCAAAAGAGGGAGAAAGAAAGACCCATCAGTCAAATAATAGGAAACAAGGTTCTGGCCCCAATTCTACCCCGTCTTAGCTGAGTGAGCTTGTACAAGTCATGTCATCTCCCTGAGCTTCACTGCTATCCATTACAAAAATTAATTTCCAGGTCTAACTTTTCTGCCAGCTCAGATATCCCTTGACCTGAAATGCCTCCAGACCAGAAGCTACTCACAGCTATTGACCCACACAGCACAAATAGCCCTCGGACCACAGCCACTTCTGCAGGTGGCTCCACAGGCACCATATTTCAGAGCAGGAAGGTCTGAAGGCATCCCATGCCAGCTGCCTCATTAAGCACAGGAACAAATCAAGGTCCTGGAAAGCAAGATGACTCCTCCAAGGTAATTTGGCTCTTCGAGGGCAGAACAAGAACCAGAACACAAGTCTCCTAATTCTCAGTCCAACACTCTTCGTAACAACCCATGCACTCAGGAAACCAGGCTTGGGGAGGCCACATCAGGATGAAAAGTTTCCCCTCTGTGCTGGATGAGATGGAGCTCCTTATGAAACAAAAGTGTTGGAGTACCTGCAAGGCCACAGAAAGCAACGGATACTCCATCTTCTCCACATTTATCCAAATACACAGGGAGGGCTTTATAAAGATTTGCCAAATGAAAGAATGAGTGATTCCTTTGCATTTTATTTCAGAGATGCATTTGTTGGCTTTTAGCATCTCTGAGTATTTAAAAGGGGCTTTAGTGCCCTTCCCAAATTCCCTCAGCATTTATCACTGTTCTCAAAGGCTGCTTACTGCAAACGTGAGACTCTCTTCCTAAGGACTTCCTTTCAGACCACAGTACATGATCAATCTGAGTGCAGGGAACCCCAGAAGCATGGGAAAGTTAGCATTCCTAGAGAAACCCTCGATCAATGATGAATGAGGAGTTGGTGATCAACATCTTAACTTCTTCACTTCTGGGACAGGACAGCGCTGAGGCATGTTCTACGGAGTTCCAGAATGTCTCAGCAGGACTAGACTCTAGCTACCCACAGTCATGATTAGCTTGATAACGTCCACATTCTTTCTTCCTTCTCTTCCCTATCTCACTTTCCTACTCCCCCTGGAGTCCTCTCCCAAATACACTATTTGTACCAAAATCATTATCTCAGGATTTGCATCCAGGGAATCCAAACCAAGGTACAGTGGTATCAACTTGGTGGAAAAATAGAACTTTGAAGAGGTCCCTCAAATTCTTTTGGATGCAAACTGAATTTTTATCTGATTCTGTCTTTGGGTTTCCCCAAAAGCAGCTGCTAAGAAAAGGATGTGGGTACAGGTAGTTTATTTGAGAAGTACCTCAGGAAGCAGAAGTGAGAGACTAGAGGAGTGAGACAGAGAAGGGAAAGAGAGCCAATACAAAGTGTGTTCATGACTCAGTTGCTGTGGGAAACTGTGGGCACGACCCCACTGGGGAGTCCCTGAGAGGCCGTAGGGAACGCACTTCAGAATTCTACACTGGGGGGCAAGAAGCTGGTATTCATTCACCGACAACCTTCCTGGAGCCTCAGCTTCTGGGCTTCCTAACATGTCCTACGAGCAGCCCAACCACATCCTAGAGATCACGGAAGCTCTCAGTGTTCAGGGGAGCTGCCAACAAGGGACCTCCAGGGAACCAACAGCATCTGCCATAGATTCTGTAGGATTTTTACTAGATCAAAATGCTACTCTGTTCAACAAATGATAATCTTGCTGCTCCCCAAAAAACTATGTTGAGCCTCCTCAGTTCTGAGCTTGCTTTGTTTTGGCTTCCTTGAAAGGTATCCTTGAACTCCATCAGTTCCCAATGCAAAACTTCCAGATAAACTGAAAAGCAAGAAGAATGAGAAATGAAACTACTAGGGGAAAAAATGAGCCTGAAACCTTCCTACCTCGGTCATGCAACAAACACAACTAGAAATGTTCAGCAGTCATATCAGCACCATGCCTGCCCTGTCTTCAACACCCTCTCCCGGCCGCCGCACCTCACCATGGAGTCCAAGCCACAGTCAGGCTCGTGGGACCGCACAAACCCTTCCTTTGATGCTTCTCTGTTCAGTGTTACCGAGATGCCTGATCAGGGGGGCCCCCGAGGTCAAGGCTCTATCAGGAGTAAGGTTTCTTAAGTGCCATGTGTGAGACACCATCTGACACTGTTTATAGATCGATTTAGCCCCTTATTGACCATGGGACAGAAGTTAAAAGCATTGCTTTTGGAGCTCAAATGTGTTAACTTCTGAAGTGATGTTTGAATTAGGGTTAAGAAGGGCCCAAAGTTTTGATCTGCTGATTAGAGAAAAGAAAAAAAATAAAAAGAAGAAAGGACATAAACTAAAACATTTTTTTTTTCAGAAAGGAAATCAGATTCTTTTTACTAAAACCAAGAGACCAGCCCATGATTAATCTATCAACTAGAGTTGACATTAGATGTTCTGTAGTCACAGAAATATCTGAATTCTTCAGCCACCAAAATGTGGATGATCTATTAAAATGCAACTGCTGGTTTTGAAGTAACTCACTGAAAAAAGTAGCTTCCTTCTTCAGTAGGTCAAGGCTAGAAAGAGAAGTATCCACTGGGTTCATATCTGGAACAACCACCTTCTTGCCAACTGTAAGTCAAACAAAGCACATTCCTTGCCTAAAAGCTGACATTAGTGAGACAATAGTCATGCAGTAAAAAGACACAAGCAGCCCCACAACTCGTGCTGTTAGAATTAGGCCTGCATGCCCTGAAATGTCTTTGGATTTAAAACACACAAAAAATCTAGAAAATAAATGACCCTCCCTTACGTGAGCTCTGTGATAAAATGCCTGTAATCTAGGTATTATGCAGTAGGTTTGACCATTTTTAACTGATGTGTTTCTTATCTACCATGTGGCATAATAGGAAGCAGTGGCAATTAAGAAAATTAGATATGAGTAGGAAATAGTTCTTCTGATTAGAACCAAAGACTGGGCATGCTGGATATTCAACAAGTGGATATTGGTGTGTATGGCATGTTACGAGCTGACACAGACACACTTCTGCAATGCAATCACGATTATTGCATTAACAATGACCCGAGGCTCGACACAGTCCTGGAGTCTGTTTGGGGCCATTCAGAAAGAGCAATTGAAGTTCAATAGGATTTGAAAAGTTTAATAAACTCTATTGTATTCTAATTCTTTTAAAATTAGTAAGGTGAATTAAATATGGGTTAACTATTAAGCTAAATATTTGATGATCCAAAGGCTCACAGGAAAATAGTTGACTGTGGAAATTACCATCCCCATAAAAAATAGGTCAGAATCCTTAAAAAATTAATTAAATGATGTCTATGAGTAAACTATCTGGAATAAATAGTATTGTGTTAATATGAACTGGAAAATATTTATAGGCAACTCAAAGTATGTTCTAAAATTATTTTGGATCCTATTAAGAACATAAAAAAGCAATAAAGATCTAAATCTTTTAAAAGCCTCTGGATTAAATGTAATATAGGCACAGATATTTTGCCGGAGTTAGACATTTGCTAACGATGGTTCGTGCAGTCTTTGTATCTCTTATGAGTCATGTCATATAAAACTTTTAACTCGTTTTGAGCTCTGGAAATAACAATTGAAACTTTTATCATTTACATAATTAATAAACATTTGTTAGATATCCGCAATATTGACGTATCAGTATGCATGCCTGGAGAACTCCAGATAGCCCTACCTTACGCAGGTGGCAAGGGCACATTCCAAATGATTGAAGTATGCCCAGATGGTCTAAGCATATTTAATAGCATGTATGTGCGGCAGGGTGGGGCACAGGAATGGCATATATACATCATGATAAAAGTGGCTAGAATTAAAATCTTTCACATCTTAGACAAATACCTGTGGTTCAGTAAGACGATAATTTGAACATAGACCTTGATAGCTATCCGAACCACGTTCTCTGAGAGCCACTAAAAAGCCATTCATTGTTTAATTGTTTAGTCAGGAATTAATTCCTGAGTATCTATTAAGTGCCAAGAACAATTCTAAGTGCTAAATCACATTAGGGAACAAAGACAATGTTCCTGGTGCCTATTGTTACAGCCAAGGTAAGTCTGAAAAATTTTTAGAAACAGAGTTTTTGATCCATTTTTATCACACCTTTATAATACAAAGGCTTAATATTGAATAAAATGCTTTAATGGCAATCTCATTTGATCTAAGCTGAACTCTATTCCTGAGAAAATCACATGAATTGAGAATTGAAGGAAGTCAATTTTCTCAAACATAGTGAGAAAAATTGTCCGTGTGAATGAGGTTTTGATAACTTTTCTCTGGTGCTGTAAATGATCTATTCCAAAAGTTAAAGTTAAAATTGCTTTTATTAGAGTTTCAGAATCAGTGTTTTGAGGTGAGCTGTCAGACATGAGGCAAAATTATGTGTATCAGGAGCAGAAGTTGTTAAAGTTGACAGCCAAGTTCAGAATTTGCTGTTCTTGAATTTTAAGCCCAGTTCTTGGCCCTTTGAAGCATTCTGTCTGTACAGTTTTTTCTCTCTTAGATAGAAGGAACCTTAATTTCTGTATATTTCAAGAGGCCTAACAATTCAAAAATTAAAAAGATTATGCAGATATATGGGGCCACCTTGGGAAGGCAAACAGAGAGGTAAAATAAGAATGTTAGCCAGGATAACTTATAAACATTCCGTCTTGGCATAAATCTGTAATTTGATGTAATTATTAATTATCTATTATTAGCTAGCTTTAGATACTGCAGCTAATTACATAGATATATAAGACTCTGCCTTTAATAGCCTGATATAGAATTCTAAAAATAAACAGTGATATATGAAAGGTAATAAAAGAATGCAAGATAATGTTATAAAAGGAAGAAAGAAGAGAAGAAAAAGGAACGGAAGAAAAGGTGTGTAGGGAGACCATTCTCTCACACTGAGGAAACAAGTAGTTTGTTTACATTAATCTCTGCCACGCATTTACTCCTTGTGTGAAAATTAGCTCTTTGAAGTCACTGGATATAGTAGACACAGTCCCCTCCATATACCTGAGTTCACCTCCATGTACAGTGGCCAGTTTTCATGCAGGCTGGCAGCTTCCCCCTCATACAATGAAACCTCCCTCTGCTGCTCAGCCTGATGGCTTTCTCTAGTGTCACACATGTTTGCTCAGTCCAGCACAGGACAGCCCAGGAGAAGCCCAGCTCAGAAACACTAGGGGTTTAACACCTCCACAGCAATTCTTAACCAATGAGAAACAGAAGCTGATAAATATGCAGGGTTCCCCGACATGTGCGAGGTGTGTTCCACATGGTTTCCCAGAGGGCCCCCGGCAACAGTGAGCCCCACCACCCACAGCGGTAGCCTGAATTGGCTTCCTTCCCTCTCTGTCTCACCCTTCACCACCCTCTCACCCGGCTTTCTGGGATCACCTTCCAAACAAACTACCTGCCTCAGGGCCTGCTTTGGTGGGAAACCAAACCAAGACCAAAGGGAATGATAATTTAACAGCAGTCATTGCTAGGAAGCCTTCCATTCACCTAACCCTAATGTCTCCTCCTATAAAAGTCATTTTCTCCCTTAGTAAGTCCTTGGCAATATAACCTTAACCCAAACTCAACATTCCCTACAGAGAAAGTCAGTGGAAAGTCTGTAACCTTCCTTACCAGCCCTCTTTCCCTGCCTTCAACCATCTCTCTTATTCTCCTCTCCAAGCGCTCCTCCTCCCAGTAAATCTCCATATTTTAACATAAAGTGAAATTTGACTGTTAAATAGAAAATGGAGAAATTTGAAGTAGTTCATGCTGAAGTTTTTTTTTTTTTCCCAAAATTGATGTGGTTTATAATGATACCAAGTAGTAAAAACAACAGAAAGCAACATCATGGTTTCTCCTCATATTGGCCACTTTCCCTTCCCAACTCATCTTCCCAGGCTCTTTCTCCTGTTTTGATATTTAAAAGGTTGACACAAATGCCCTCCTTCACAGCTTTTCAGAAAAGTTGATAATAACACTAGCTAAGGTTTACTGAAAGCTTAAGAGTGTTTTATGTCAATAAACTAGCAACTTTCACAACAGCCCCATTTTTATCATCCCATTTTTTCAGACTTACTGAAGCATAACTTATAAATAAAAATTATATATATATTACAGTATACAACATGATGTTTTGATACTTGTATACATTGTGAAATGATCACCACGATCAAGCTAATTAACATATTCATCACCTCACATAATTACCTTTGTATGTGTGTGTGTGTGTGTGTGTGAAGAGCTTTTAAGAGCTACTGTCTTAGTAAATTTCAAGTATACGATACAGCAATATTAACTATAGTTACCATGCTGTACTTTAGGTCTCCAGAACCCATTCATCTTGCATAACTGAAACTTTGTCCCCTTTGACCAACATCTCCCCGTTTCTTCCATCCCCTAACCACTGGCAACCATTCTACTTCTGCTTCTATGAGTTCAACTTTTTTTAGATTCCACACATAAGTGAGATCATGCAGTATATCGTTTTGTGCATGACCTTCCATTTAATATCATATCCTCTAGGTTTAATCTTATGTTGTTGCAGATGGTAAAATTCCCTTCTTTTTAAAGGCTGAGTATTATTTCCTTGTCTGTGTGTATCACATTTTCTTTGTCCATTTATCTGTCGACGGACACTTAAGTTGACTCTGTAGCTTGGCTATTCTGAATAGTGCTGTAATGAACACGGGAATGCAAACATCTCTTCACAATCTTGTTTTCAATTATTTGGATAAACATCCAGAAGTGGGATCCTGAATTCTATGGTACTTTTATTGTTGATTTTTTTGAAGAAGCTTCATAGTGGTTTCCATAATGGCTATGTTAATTTACATTCCTACTAACAGTGTACAAGGGTTTTCTTTTCTCCACATCCTTGCCAATACTTCATATCTTTCTTCTTTTGGATAATAGCCATCTTAACTGGTGAGAGGTAATATTTTATTGTGGTTTTTGACTTGTATTTCTCTGATAATTTGTGATGTTAAACATTTTTTCATACACCTGTTGTCCATTTGTATGTCTTCTTTGGGTCAATATCTATTCAGGTCATTGCCCATTCTTTATTTGGGTTATTTTGGTTTTTGCTATTGAGTGTTGTGAGTTCCTTATATATTTTGGATATTAACCTCCTATCAGATATATGGTTTGCAGATATTGTCTCCCATTCTGCAGATTGTCATTTCACTGTTTATTGTTTCCTTTGCTGTGCAGAAGCTTGCTAGTGTGAGGCACTCCCATTTGTCTATTATGAATTTGTTCCTGTTGTCTTTGGGGTCATATGCAAAAAAATTATTGTCCTGACCAATGTCAGGAGCTGTTTCCCTATGTTTTCTTCTAGTAGTTTTAGAGTTTTATGTCATAAATGTGTATTTAATTCATTTTGAATTGATTTTTGTGTATTGTGTAAGATCCGGTACAATTTCAGTCTTCTACATGTAGACATCCAGTTTTCTCAACACCATTTATTTAAGAGACTGTCCTTTCTTGGCACCTTTCTCAAAGATCAATTGACTGTAAATCAGCGTATTTCCTGGATCTCTTTTCTGTTCCATTGGTCAATATGTCCATTTATATGTCAGTACCATGCTGTTCTAATTGCTACAGCTTTGTAGTATATTTTTAAATCAGGTATTGTGATGCCTCCAGCTTTGTTCTTCTTGTACAAAACCGCTTTGACTATTTGGGGTCTTTTTTGGTTCTATATGAATTTTAGGATTGTATTTTCTATTTCTGTAAAAAATGCCATTGGAATTTTGGTAAGGATTGCTTTGAATCTATAGATTACTTTGGAGGTATGAATATTTTAACAATGTTACTTCTTCCAATTCATGAGCATGAGCTATCTTTCCATTTACTTGTGACTTCTTCAAATTGTTTCATCAGTGTTTTATGGTTTTTAGTGTATAGATCTTTTACATTCTTGGTTAAATTTATGTCCATTTTTTTACACTACTGTAAATGTGATTGTTGTCTTAATTTTTTACAGATGCTATTTTGTTAGTGTATGCAAACAAAATTGATTTTTATGTATTGATTTTGTATCCTACAACTTTACTGAATTTCTTTATTAGTTCTAACAGTATTTTGGTGAAATCTTTAGAATTTTCCATTCATAAGGTTATGTTCGCTGGGCATAATGGCTCACACCTGTAACCATAGCACTTTGGGAGGCTGAGGCAGAAGAACCACTTAAGCCCAGGAGTTTAAGACCACCCTGAGCAACATAAGGAGACCCTGTCTCTAAAAAAGATTTAAAAATTAGTTAGGCATTGTGGTGCATGCCTGTAATCCAACTACTTGGGAAACTCAAATGAGAGAATCGTTCTAGGCCAGTAGGTTGAAGCTGCAGTGAGCCATGATTGCACTACTGCAATCCAGTCTGGGAGATCCTATTCTGTAAAAAGAAAAAAGAAAAAAAAATAGATTATGTCATCTGCAAACAGAGATAATTTTTCTTCTTCCTTTCCAATTTGGATGTCTTTTATTTCTTTTTCTTGATTAAATCACTGTGGTTAGAACTTCCAGTTCTATATTGAATAGAAGCAGCAAGTGAACATCTTTGTCTTGTTTCTGATCTTAGAGTAAAAGTTTTTAGCTTTTCACTATGGAATATGATGTTAGCTGTGGGCTGGTCTTGCACAGCCTTTTTATTTTTATTTTTTTTTTTTTTGTAGAGATGGCAGAGTCTTGCTTTGTTGCCCAGGCTGGTCTCAAACTCCTGACTTTAAACAATTCTCCTGCTTCAGTC